>NC_053121.1:2730003-3093753 GCF_010015445.1 Perca fluviatilis
TAACACAAGGCGCGTGTTACACCAACGGGGCCTGTGGGCTTTTAGGAACGCTATAAGGGCTGTTTCGCAATGTTCGCCAAATAAGATTTCTAAAAGAAAAAACACCCCCAAAAAAAAAAAAAAAAAAAAAAAACCACCCAATAGGCAAAGTTTCAATGGACATCATGTCAACCAGAGCTTTTAGGTCGAACAGGAAGGCCATGATGGCTATAGCAAGCAAAAAAATCAAAAATATGCAATTACCATAAACACTTTCCCTTTTACAAATAAACATTTATGCAAGAAATATGATCACCTCTGATTACTGGAGCAATCATTCTCACAACATACACTAAAAAGCATTTACATCCACACCAATAATAGTCTAGCAATTATAAATGGAAAAGCTGCACCATCAAACAAATGCACATGAACACGAACAGATGCAAAGAAAACTTCATGCAGACATGTTTTCATAATAAAAAAGACCCCAAAGAGCTAAATGTTTTCATTGGCTGACAGCTGTAATCATCTCCATTACGAGAAATATTTGATGTGAGATACACTGCGGCGTTCGCTCTCTTGTATCTCAGCACCAGACTCCAGTATGGAGCTGATCTCAGCAGCACAGGTTCAAACACAAGGTGGTGGTATGTCCGCTGCTCCCAGTTCTACCAGTTGCACAGTTCATGGGCTGTGCTCTAGGAGAGTTGGTGTGTTACAGGTCCCTCCCAGGGTTCACATCTGCCTGCTGCAACCACATACTTCACCATATCGTAAGCTTTAGAAGTAGATGTTTGTAACAATGTATGAGCACCACATCAGTCCCCAAAGGCCAACTGTTCTTCAGTATCTATATTAATGGACCAAGCTTCTAGTCTGAAAAGTGAAGCCAATGTGGAAGTGCCTTTAACCTGCGTTCTATCTAATATCCAGTAGGGGGCGACTCCACTGGTTGCAAAAGGAAGTCAGTTTCTATAGAGGTCTATGAGAAAAACAAGGGGGTAAGCAAGCATCCGGAAAGCGTACCTCCTGTGGGGAGATTCTGAGGCTAACAAGCCATCACCTCCCGTTAGCATCCCATTGACTGCCATTCATTTTTGCGTCACTTTGACAGCGAATAACTTTACATCTGAAGCGTTTAAAGACTCTATTTGTCGATTGTTTATTTCTAAAGAAAAACGACAATGTATAAAAGGCTCCATTACCTTGTACCTCACGTTATGGCTCCGTAGAAGACGTTTTTGTAAAAATAGTCTAACGATGTGTCATAACCACGCGACTTACTGTCGTACAGTAGAGAAATTACCGTATAGTACAGGAGAAGCTCGCAGGCAATTACGACTCACATTAGCTGTTTAAGTTAACTAGCATTTTAGTTAGCAATAATTAGCCTGTGCCTATGTTATCTCCTTACATATACCTACGCTCTCTGTCTCTGCAAGATTGGGAATGATTGAGATTTCTCTTGGCACAGCTACCAGAAGACTTCACACTTTCAGACAGGTTACTCACGTCACATCTACGTCTTCAAGCTCAGTTGGAGGCTGCGCAGTACGGAAAAGTGACTTCACTGGTCTCCGTCGAAGTATATGGCATCGCTATGTCCATTTCTTATACTGTCTATGGGAAAATGACCCTACTTCTGCCTTTAATTTATTACCTCAGTAAACATTTTCATGATGAGTTTATGGTCTCAATCGCTACTTTCAAGTCTTCTTCGATACAGCATGATGTTCGTTTTGGAAAATAATGGTCCCACTCACAGGAAAATAGACAATAAAACAGGGCATGCTTTAGGGTGTGGTCGCACGCCGACATTAAAAGATTTTGACGATTTTCTGAACCGCCGTATATGCAGATTTTCCACTTTAGCATTTAGTTTAGCGTTTATTTTGGCTCAGCGCCATTGCAAAACAACACTGGCTTGGCTGCGTCATCCAAACTCAAGGATTCAAAACAACAGTCCACAAACCAATTGGTGAAGTCTATGCTGCTACGTCCTTTATTTATTTTATCTGTATTTCTTCTTTAATTTTGAAGGTAGAAAGTTTAAATTTTGTTTCACTGTGTGGTCAGAATTGTATTCTGTTCCAACTGTAACTACACCCTGGAGTACACTTCTACATCACTGCAGCAAGGTGAGAAGGTAATGCACTGAAGCAATAACTAACTCCTAATTTCCAATGGTTGCGGAACGGCTCCGCTGCAGAACGGGTTCCGTGCTCTGCCGTCCGTCAATACCCACCAGGTCCGGATTTGTTGCAGAACGGCTGCGGCCATGACTGACAGCTGAAGTCATGAGGACCCACGAGATGTTTCTGTGCTCGACTTCCTGTCCCGTACAATCTGAATTGTGCTGAATTGATGCGGAGCGCTCCGGCGTCCGCCGTTCCGGAGCCATTCCGGAGCCGTTCCGCAGCCATTCTGCAACCATTCCGCAACCAGTGGAAATTGCCAGTAAGAATAAAGTAGGTGATAAGTGGCTCTTAAAATATTGTCAAGTGGATGTGAAATGACTACAAAGGTAACTCTTAAAGCTTTAATGCATAATTATTTGTTAAATTAATGAACGTCCGTTACATTCAAGCCATTGCCAAATGAGTTGCTACAAAGATAATTAACTATCAGCTCTACAAAACTCTCTCTGTATATTTCTCAGCATGGCTATGTTCAGAAGATTGTGTCGTCCGATGACTTTGGTGCACAGAAGCTCGAGTGAAGATAATGACCTCTTCTGAATAGTCCATCATGTTATTTTTTAATCCTCCTTGTGGAGGCGGGGTGGGGGCACGTGCGCAATTACGGAAGGCTTGTATCATGTGGATGCAACAACAGTGGTGTTGTCATTACTTAGAATTCTACACACTATAGCTTTAAAATAGTACATGATCATGAACAGTGACGCTGTCCAATGTGGTGACCATGTTCTGTAAAAAAAATTAAAGCTTTTTTTGGATTGCATTTTAACAGAAAAATTGTACAGTAGGCTTTCCTGTAACTGTTAACAATTCTTAATCAACAATTTAATGACATGGAAGTAGATTTAAAGGAATAATTTGACATTTTGGGAAATTCGTTTATTCGCTTTCTTGGCAAGAGTTAGATGAGACAGTACTTTTAGTTACAGTAGCTTTACCGTCCCGTAGCTTATTCTCTCTTTTTATATTTAGAAAAGTGACTAAAAGCCAAATGTATCAGCTTTAAAGTGCTCATATTGTACTCATTTTCAGGTTCATATTTGTATTTAGAGGTTGTATCAGAATAGGTTTACATGGTTTAATTTTCAAAAAACACCAGATTTTTGTGGTAGCTCCTCTTTTCACCCTGTGTGTTGAGCTCTCTGTTTTAGCACAGAGTGAGACATCTCACTTCTGTCAAAGAGTATAGAAGTAACAAGAGGCGAAACTCAATAGAACGTTGTGTTGCGTTCAGTCCAAGATGGCAGAGCTGCACTCTTTAGAACGTTCCATTGCAACAAACGCACCCATGACCGAGCTGCAGCTTGCAATGGAACGTTCTATTGAGTGCAGCTCCGCCATCTTGGACGGAACGCAACACAACGTTCTATTGAGTATTGAGTACTTCTATACTCTTTGCTTCTGTTCCATCTTTATTGGGAGTTGCACATGCTCAGTAGCTAGGTAAGGACTACTAGCCAGTCAGAAGCAGAGTATGACGGCGTGCCCTGAGAGTACCTAGGTAAGGACTACTAGCCAGTCAGAAGCAGAGTATGAGGGCGTGCCCTGACAGTAGCTAGGTAAGGACTACTAGCCAGTCAGAAGCAGAGTATGACAGCGTGCCCTGACAGTACCTACGTAAGGACTACTAGCCAGTCAGAAGCAGAGTATGAGGGCGTGCCACGCTAGCAGCTAGGCGAGCATTATAACGTGTGTTCCAAAGTGACCATGCTTGTCTCTGAAGTAAAGGCTGGACTACAATAGAGCTGTTTGGAGCAGTTGGTGAACAGTGTTTTCTGTTGGAGATGGTAAGTCCCTTTGGGGGGGACTTTGGGCTTTTTCACTTTGTAAACCTATAACGTATATCTATATATATATATAGATATATTGTGTTATGTATCTATATATATATATATATATATATATATATATATATATATATATAGATATATAACACAATAAAGGAAAGGGAAAAAGCATAATATGAGCACTTTAACAATGTTTCTAATGTTTTCTCACATGCTTTTGGAAACACCATCACCAACTTTAACATGCAAGTACCAGCATCACCAACGTGCATAGATAAAAAGCAAACAAACAAGTCCACAATACAACCCCATGATATATACGAGTCCTTGTCTCGGGAGCTTACCCGCAGTGGTACCTGCCGCCATGGTGGCAGCTACAGGAGACTGCCGCTTACTCACTTTGGACATAAAACTGAACAAAATTCCATCTCGTGCCATGGCAAAGAGAATGCGTGGCAGAGGGAACATGGAACCCAACAGGCTAGGGAGAAGAGGGTTCATGGTTACGTTGAGGGCATTCTGGGAAAGAAAACATGACACCTGCACAACTGTGAAAGAACAACATGTGTACATTGAGGGAAAACCTCCTACAAACTGGAAGTGTTAAAGGGTGGGTCAATTTTGGGAAGAAAAAAAACAAAAAAATGTCTGCATCTTTGACTGTGTCTTTCACAGTTGTTTGGTGGAGAAAGATTAGCAGGAATCTCCCTGGACTCTCCCCGGCTCTCACCTGCTACTACACCAGATGTCATAGTGGCAATAAGTGGGGTCTTCGTCTTAGGATTGATTCGGGCTAAGACTTTGAAAAGCACCCCATCCTGTGCCATAGCATAGATTACACGAGGCATGGGGAAAATGGAGCCCAGCAGACTGCATGAGACAGCAGAGACATGCAAGACCAACACGTTAATCAAAAGTCCCAAACACAGACAGACACACACACACACACACACACACACACACACACACACACACACACACACACACACACACACACACACACACACACACACACACACACACACACACACACACACACACACACACACACACACACACACACACACACACACAAAACCACACACATTTACACCAACAATCACATCATCAAAGCTTAAGAGCATGATTAAAGTCAATGAGTGTCTTTCTTTCCTGTTGGAACTCCTGCACATAGCATAATGTATTGCTTTTCGCACAAATCAATTAAATCAATGGAATATAATAGATTGAACAGTTTGAACAGGCAAATTACATATCACCAGTGTCTTTAGACAGTTAAATTTGAATGTTTAAAAATAGATTTTTTGTTGTTTTTCTCAGTTTTGAGAGCCAGTTTGGAGTTGAATTGTAGGGTGTTCAGGTGCCCTTGAGTGAATCCATTTCTCAGGAGTGTAAACATTTAGTTCAAGCATATAAAAGCACCACAATGTCTGCCAAAGGGCTTTCACAAATGGTAGCAGTGTGAAAACAACTGCCAAAGGGCAGACTCCGAAATGACAGCCTAAACGCCAATTGACTGACTTATCCAAAACTGTATTGTTTTGAGTCAAATTTGATAATATGCACATGAGTGCAGACCATGGGATAAGATGGTCACTGATATCCACCAGTGTTTTTTGATGGAAAAAAAGAGGGAACTAATAGATCAAACCTTCAGGAAAGTAAGACGGCATTAAGTCAAACCAATATCTTGTTTAAAGACAGCCTTATTTATGATACTTTAATTATAAATCGTATATCACAAACACATGCAGGTCTCTGAAAATAGAGAGAATCAAGCACTGCGCCCACTATGTCCCATTAAGCAATACGAATCAATCCAATTATAAGACAGATAGACAGAGATATGTGGTCAGAACTTTTGCCCAGATCTCCCTCACCATTGTCACCCATTTATAGCATGCACATCGATCAGAAATTAAAGTCATTATAAATTCTGCTGACTCAAATACAGTATGCTTTCGTCTACCATGAATATTGATATTTTGCGCTCAACTTATTACACCAAAGGAAATCCAGTGGTTACCTGGTGGAGAGGGCACACAGTGAACCTGCAGCGACCACATATTTTGCAGGGCCCCAGTCCACATATTCAAAAGCCATGGGCAGAGGACTCTTCTCGTCCAGCAGGTAGTAGGGCATCATCAGCGTGAGTGCGGCTGACACGCCAAAGTACGCCAGGAAACACACGGTCAGTGACACCACGATGCCGATGGGAATGGCTCTCTGAGGGTTCTTCACCTCCTCGCCTGTCACACACAGATACACAAATATCTTTACGTTGAGCCAGTGGCGGACTAAGGGCGTGGCCTCAGTCCGCCACTGGCTCAACGTAAAGCCCCCGAATCTTAACTTCAACTTTGTGTCATTTACCCTCAGTCTCTTTGACTGAACCGGCAAATTAATAGATCTAAAGTTCTATTGATTGCTCTGTCTTCTTTTTGTCTTTGTGAAGCACTTCGGTGCAAACTCGTTTCCTTTAAAATTCTATATAAATAAAATAAACTTGCTATATAAATGAAATAAATTTACTAGGGAAATATTGCCTTTGTTTCATAATTAGAAATGCTGTTTACGCCAAATTCTTACCATACATCTGTTATGTAACTTAAAAATAGATGAAAATGTTTACCTCTCTTCAGGTGGCAAGAGTGAAAATGAGTCATCCTCAACATTTGTTGTGTTTCAGAATGATGAAGACAGTTTCAGAATGATGAAGACAGATACAAAAAAGGATGTTGGCTGTGATTCTTTTTCTTTGTAACTATCATGTTTCTCCCAAATGATGTACAGATTTGTAGGCATTCAATAACCAAATAGCCTGAAAAATAGTGCATATAGCTGCTGTAATTTGAGCATGCCCCCAGACCCCCCTCTAGGGTTGTGCTGAGCCTTGAATGTTTACAATGTTTGGCTCCGCCCCTGCATTGAGCTTCGAGGAAGTCACACTAAATCCCAACCTATCACTGGCTCACCTGTAGTTGCAATGCAGTCAAATCCAACAAAAGCATAAAAGCAGGTGGCAGCCCCAGCTAAGGTCCCACTGAAGCCGTAGGGCATAAATCCTCCGACTCCATAATCACTGCTCACGTTGGCCGTCACCGTCAAGTTCCTGCAACATAAATAGAAATGAGAAGTTTGACCACTGCTGCCTTGTGTGTGCAATTTCTTAGCACTGCATTAACACAAACAAACCAGACTAATAGTACTACTGATAGCTATGTTTTGCATGTAGTTTAGGGAACAGCTTTGCATTAATGGGCTTTACAAACATATTACTGTAATAGTTACATGAATACATTACCTTGTAACTATGGTGACATTTATAAGGGATTCTTCAGTTATCTTCCAGTTGTGTGTGTCTCCTTTGACGAAGCCGGAGATGATGACGAACAAGAGTACGAGCACGTTGATTGACGTGAAGACTTTATTGACCCAGGCTGACTCCTTCACGCCAAACGACAGGAGTCCTAAGATGAGCAAATGGGCAATAGAGTTCATAACACTACTTTGCTGTCTGTTGTAGTTTGATTGAAATGCCAGCAATACTTCAATCTATATTTTATCTGTCAAGTAGTTGCAATGTGTGTCATCGTTATAATTCATTGATAATATTATCGAGTTGTGCCACTTAACCCAGAAACCTAATACCTTTTTAAAAAAACACTGGCACTTGATGCATTTTAAACATCTTACATATGAACAAGAGTACTGCAGTTCTGTAAGGCTTCACAGTGAGAATCATTGCATTGGCAGTCCAATGGATGCAACACGTGATAACATTTTAAGTTTGAGCTGGAGGGTCATTAAGGTGGAATTTAATGTCCAGTTGAAATCCCTGGACTGTCATGAATCTGACCACAGGAAATGAAAATAAAGTACTCCAAGTCATAAACAGCTACTGACAATCCTAAACCCTCAGTTACTACAGTGCAGCTTCTCAGTGACCTGAGGTTGTAATCCAACTGTAGTTGCACTAAGCAGTTCCCAGATGTGATTGTGTGTGACTGTGGGAAAGCGAAGCGGTGTGCTGCTGAAGACTGGCAGGATGATCAGGGAGTTTTAAAAACAGAAGGTGGGGAATGTGGTCTGCTCCATAAAGCACTTATCCTGTGTCCTGCCATCTCTTTATTGGATTATTCCAGCTGTGGCTCATGAAAGATGGCTGTGTTAAACATCATGCACCGATCCTAATTTCCGTTTCATAATCGACCTTAGGATTTTAAGCTTTCATTTGCTGTCTTACCAGAAAGCAGCAGTATCAGGCAGACGGCAAAGAAGTCAGGGTACTGAGCCAAACCAGGAGAGTTCATTCTGAAGTAGTTCTTACAGAATACCTCTATGTGTCCCCCTATGATTTCATCAAATGTGCCACTCCAAGCCCTGGCAACTGAGGAGGTACCTGTGATAAAATAAAAAAGAGAAACCATGAAGAATCAGCATTTTCTTTAAATATTCAAAGACTGTCCCTAACTCACCAATCACATAGGAGAGAATGAGGTTCCAACCCGTGATGAAGGCCCAGATCTCTCCTACAGTCACATAGCTATAAAGGTAAGCAGAGCCGGTCTTGGGGACGCGTGCGCCAAACTCAGCGTAACACAGGCCGGCCATGACCGAGGCTAGGGCGGCAATTAAGAAGGAGATGACTATGCTGGGGCCTGAGTCGCCCTTTGCCACCTCGCCGGCCAGGACGTAGACGCCGGCACCCAGAGTGCTGCCAACTCCTAGGGCGATGAGGTCGACGGTTCCTAGGCAGCGGCACAGCTTTGAGTCCTCCAGGCTGCTCATGTCGACCACTTTCCTGCGCACCAGGGAGCGGCCGAATGACAGAACCTGCTCCAACATGTTGACACCTGCTGACAGAGGGAAAGAGATAAGAAAAGACTGAAAATACCTGTGCAGCGTAGGTCTGACCCACTTTTTGCGTCTAGCCAGGCGGCCATGAACTTAAATGACAGTGTAATGCTTAATGAAATTCATGCTCTGTGGTATGAGTGGATATTTTTGATTGGATGAATCGATCGAAAAGGTCTATTTGGATAGGTGTGTGTACATGCAGCATGAGGGCCTGTGACACATGTAAAGAAATAATTTAATCTCACTCAATCATTACTATTATTCTTTCTCTAAGCATCAATATTTGCACTCAAATGTTGTTATTCAGTAGAAGAATTGTGAAACAGTTTCAACTCCACCCCTGCTTTTCATTTTAAACAGCTCTTACAGCTTGTTCTCTAGAGAGAAAAAATGCTGAATTGTCAGTATTGCATAACATTTGTGGATCAACTAAAGGTGGGATTAGGACTGTTGAGAGGGATGTTAACTCTGCAAACTATGGCGTGCATTTTCAGTATGCTGCCAAGTGCTACAGCATGGTAAAGTCCATACAGTACAGTAAGAGTCCCATTAAAATCCATTGTTTGGGATTATCGTGCAGATCTAAGTACTCAAAGAGCTGCATTCATAACGGGTCCATGAATGCACCAAGAGAACACAACAAAGGCATTCCAGTATCTCTCTTTACTAATTATTTAAAAAAAAAAAAAAGTGCACAAACTGCTAGGTCGTCTTTGTTTTCGTTGTCTTGTATCTAAAATGTCTCTTTTCATTAGTGAGATCCTGCCTAACATGTTTGCATGAATACAATTAGATGAATGAGGAATGGAATATGCCCTCCAATGAATAGTTTCTAGCTTGCTTTTGAAGTGAAAGCTTCTTCTTTGAACCAAAACTTTGATTATCTTGACTGTAAATTAACACTGACGACCGTCCAAATATGCATTGACCCCCATTTAAGTGTGGTGGAAGTGAATTTTGGTTGTGACAGCTCATTAACATTACAATGTGGGCTGTAATACAGTGCCTCCAAGAATACAGTGAATGAAAAAGTGAAGATTGCGAAGACGACAATCAGATTTTAACCAAGTGAAAATTCAGTTTTGGAAACTGATAATAGAAATTACAGTCATTTATACTGTCATGTAAGATGTTACCTGCATCATTATTCCATACACGCATGTGTGTTTTACATTGTACAGTAACAGCAACATCTGGGTCATATCTTAAACTGAACATGTTGAATTTCTTTGCAAAGACTGCCGGTTCACAAACAGCTCACAGCTACTGCAGAGGTTTTCACTATTAAATTCCAGCTTTAGTTTTTCTAAATGTATGCAAAAACACTGTATTTCATTAGAGACATGCACCTACCTGTTAGAATGACTCTGCGTGGATATGAAGGGTCTAGGTTCAGACACCAAAAAAACAAGCTGTCAGAAGTGTCAGTGCGTTTTTTTCCAGCTTGCACAGCAGATCAGCTGCACATGAAGTGCAGGTAAAAAGTCAAATAAGATCCACTGCTCCCATGAACTGCTGCCTCGAAACTCTGCTTCAGCACTGTGCTCAGCACTTATTCATATGCTGGTATGTACACTGAGCAGAGCAGTACTTTTTACGCCTCCTCTCAGAGTTTCTTCATAGGATCTGCCCTCGCTTTGCCCCTAGACTCCAGCCTCCAGTCCCACCGCTGCCAGGGGAGTGACGTCCCCTGAGCAGGGAGGCAAGGGGGGAGGAGGGGGCCCCAGGGAATTAGGGTGGGGGGTTGTTTCACCTCCGTGCTTGAGGTTTGGGGGAGTAAAACTCTGTGGAGACAACATTGCACCATAAGCTCTCACCATGGGCTCACACACAGCCGGGCAGAGAAGAGAAAGGGAGGAATCTTGATGGTAAAATGTGTAACTTCTAATGCACACAGATCCCAGCTGCCCAGATGCTTACTGACTACTGATAAATGGTTAGGCAACTGGCGTTAACAAACATTGAGGCAGACACTTGTGTTTACCCAGTGCAGCCCACAGGAGTGCTGCTAAAAGCATGGGTGCTGATTGGTCAATGAAGGGTGGACGAACTACAGTACCGGGGGGTTAAGTCCTCCTAATGGAAGACAGGTATTGCTCAATGTTCCCTGAGCTATTGGACCCATGGATATTACAAAATCAACAGCACAGCTCACTTTGGTGTACCGCCAAAAGCCTGGCATCTCCACGGCAACTTCAGTTACAAGTTTGAGCTCTTGGAGAAAAGAAGAAAAAAAAAGGCACATTTTTCCATCAAACACTGCCTGCGAATTACAACTAAGGTTGAGTTCGCAGTGGAGAGAATGTCTGCCAAGACCAGCTCAAACTAGCTTAAGACCTCAGTGGGAAGGTGGCAGCTGCTGCTAGAAACACCGTCCAATCCACAGAGCAGAGACTCGACGGCATGACAACAGCCAGCTCTCTCTTAGTTTGTCCATCCAGCCAAGCAGTCAAATATCATGGCCCACCGCGCACCAAACCTTGGCTGCAGGGTTGATTATCTGACCTGCATGCTGATGGGAAAGCCAGTGTTTTCCTAAGTGGTGGGCAGGATGGAAACACTACTGTTAATACTGGCTGTTTGTCTTAAACACTCACACATTGATCTACAAAATGAACCTAAATACATTTATCAGATTTAACACAAATGCAACCAAAAGTCTGCACTAACATTACAAAATGACTGAAGAGCATGAAATTGAGAAACAGGGATTTTCTAAACTGTCCTGTGACTTTAAGCGTATTTTGCTACTTACAAAGGGGTCCTCTGCGCTTATGAACACAACGCAATAGATCATTGAAGCTGGTGAATAACATTGTTAAGTTAAGCATCTTGAAATATTAATTGACAAACATAATAAACATAATCATCCACCAATATTCATTACTGGATATTTATTGTCATATGGACTATCTGGAAGCACCATTTTATATATGATACATTTCTGTAGCAAATGCCCAATGAACAGTTTTGAAAACAAATCAGGATTACACATGTGATTTGCCTTTAGGGCTTCACAATGAATCGTTTTTTCATCATCATCACAATATCACCTTGCACAATAGACACATTGCGAAAGAAACTCAGGGTTTTTTTCTTAGTTGAAAGAGAGCATCAGTAGAAAAATGGGATATTAAACTCTAACTATCGTTCTTTTATTTTAATGGTGCCTTCTGTGTTCAGTTCAATGTTCAATAAAAATAATGTTGGAAATAATTTCCTTTCAGTTTGTTTTAATTCAACAAGCAATGTGTTGTACATTATACATTATACTAAAAGCAGTGTAATGCAGTACAACTCGCCTCTACAGACCGTGTAATATGGACAAAGCAGAACTGAGTACCCTTTAATATGTTTTATTTATCCAAAGTCAATTGTTATTGCGGTATTCAACGATGCTAGTGCATATTGCATAATTTCCTGATATCTTGCAGCACTATTTTCCATGATATCCTCATGGACCACAATGAGCTTTCAAGTTTTTATACATGCACTGTAACCATGGAAAGGATGGAAAGGAGTCACTGGCTCACCGTATCTTATTGTTGACATGCGCTAATTCTGTGAAGCCAATTGAATGCATTTGCCCTCCGATGGCTGAGTGACCTAGCTTCAAAATTGTGGATATGGTCAACAGATTGAGTGGTGTTTGCCTTGCGGACACCGGGACTGTTCGCTCCAGTTAACACTGGTGTCACCAGGAAATGTTAGAGTGAACAATTACTGATAAGGCACACAACAGCTCTGACAAAAATTTAAAAACAGCAGTCTTTGGGGCAGGAAGATACTTAGACCTCAAATTGACAAGACTGTAACTAGTTTATATGGATGTACCTAAGTCAAATAAAAAACCGCATCACAGATAACACAGGTTTCAGTGTAGCTTACTGGGAAAAATTTAAAAAATAAAGGATAAACATAGGTTAGAAATTAGTTCAGGAGGCCAGTATTAGTTATTATTAAATGTTAAATCTACACTAATGTAATGGTACAAAGTCTCTTCATTTTACATTTTAAGAACAGTCTGGGGACTGAAGCCAGAAGACATTACCTGTTCTAAGTTTACCTTAATACTCTTTTTATTAGGTAGGAGGATGGAGTATTATTTATGAATGTAGTCATCCTCATTGAAGTCTCCCTCTCCCTGCGCCGCTTAAAGTGATTTCCTGTATCTATCTAGGTCAGCGTACAAGCCTTGTATGCTCACAGGTTGTTGTGTAGTGGGTCTTAAAAACTACTGCATTTGCACAAACTTCCCTGGTTTAGGAAACTAAAGGTTTGGATGAATCTTTTGTTTTGACACATTTGGCTAGAGTAACGGATCCCTTAAATATGATCTGTGATGTTCAAGAATCTTTTGGCCTGCGGGTTAATTGTGGCCTTAAGCTGACTTTACTCCAAGTCCCTGGGGACTTCCAAAAAATGAATTCCACACTGGGAGGCTAAAATGTGGGTCAAAGTAAAACTGCCTGATATGCATAATGGATTTCAGTTTAAAACTCTAAAACCGTCCCTCTGCACTATCACGATCATTTCACATCTTTAATTGGCCTTTAATATGAGGCAACTACACCTACTAGACAAGTACCAGTGATAACACAGATATCAACCATGAACAAATATCAGTTCAGTCATCAAGGCTGGATGGTTCCAATTAGAATGCACATAACATGATTGGTCATCTAAACAGGGAGTGTTATCTGATCCAACTGAATTGGTTTTTATAGTCATTGGACAATCAAGCTTTTTTTGGTCCTTTACACATGAATGCAGCACAGTACAGTAGGAGTAGGAGTGCAGCGAGGCTGTCAGGCGTCAGTAAGTCAATCACTTCTGCTTAGTTTAACTAACTGCTTTTATTGTTTTTTTTTTCTGTCTACTGTCCTGCAACAGATGGCTCATGTGCTCATTGGTGTGCAAAATACTACTCAATCTAAAAATACATTTGAAATTTTGTATGACTTGCCAAAACAACAAAAATGTAGAAGTTAGGAAAAAAATATATCAGTTCTCTGTAAAGGTACTTTATTGTCACATACATGTAGCAAAATTCGCTCTCTACATTTAACCCATCCCTCAAGGGAGCAGTCATTTACAGCGCCCGGGGATCAACTCCAGATCTGAGCCAGTGCCTTGATCAAGGCTACTGACTGGAGAACCTAGTACATGTTTTTTTGATGGTGGGGGAAACGGCGCAAACATGGGGAGAACATATAAACTCCACAGAGAAAGGCCCGGAACTACCCGGAACCACCTTGCTGTGAGGCCACAGTGCTAACCATTGGGCCACCATGCTGCTGTGTGTGTGTGTGTGTGTGTGTGTGTGTGTGTGTGTGTGTGTGTGTGTGTGTGTGTGTGTAGATTAAATGTGTGTGCATCTAGTTTATATCATATTGGATCCATCTGTGTTTGCACTGGGGAGCTTCTCAAAATAGCTTCACGCTCTGTTTAACAGTGCGACAATCACTTAAGCAAACTCAGGTTATTTTCTGCTAAGTGTGTGCAATACTGTATCCAATAGATTTAGCCTTTAAATAGCCCTTTATACCAGAGAGACAGCGAGATCCTCTGAGTTGTCACCTCAGTGGCAAGTGCATGGCAGTTGCTGGAGAGGCGTCGAACGGTTGTCAGAACAGTGGCACCGCAGTGGCAAGTCTGTGGCAGGTGCCAGGGCAGCGGCAAGCAAGAGGCACTCGCTCGACACCCGTCGAGGAGCAGCCGAGCTGAGCGGCACTACAGTGGCAATCTGTCGGCAGTTTAGAAACTCTAGGGCAGGGGTGTCAAACTCAACTTCACTAAGGGCCACACTGGAAAAGGAGAATCGCATCAAGGGCCAGACATATATTTTCATGCTTTTATTTCAAAAAAGTTAAATATCTTTGACTGTATTATTACATGTCTAAATTAGCCTTCTCACTTACAGTTTGGTCCACATAAAGCCCTAAAAAAAGGCAGCAAATAGAAATCTTAGAATTTTGTTTAGGTTTAGGGTTACATTCCATCTGTAGTCCGTTGCTACTGGATAATAGGTTGGGTGTAATTGGCTACCAAATTGGGAGAAATTATGAAAAAGGAAACGTGGCAACATAGGGCCTAATTTGGGGAAAATAAATCTTAGAAATGTGGGAAGATAGGGCCTAATTTTCAGTGAAAAAAAAAATTCTTAGAAATGTGGGAACATAGGGCTGTGGGAACATAGCCTAGGGCAGGTGCTAGCGGTGGCAAGTGAGCGCCACAGACTTGCCACTGTTCTTACCGACACCTGTCAGACACCTGCCACGCACATGCCACTGAGGTTTCGATGCCATTTAGAAGATGTCGGCCCTTCTGTTATACCATCTGCTGGCTTACTTTGCGACACACGCCTTAACATTGGGCTGGCTGGCTGAAACAAATAACTTGAGGTTTTAGTCTTGAATCGACTTATTGGTGAACACTTAGTAACGACAGTTCAGTCCGCATTCTGAAACCATTAAACGCATGCCGCCACATTCGGCACTGGGCGGGCTTTAGGACCCAGCGGTGCAGCTCTGATGAAGAAGGCAATAGCACAACTAGCAATATTATGGTAGCGTTTACCTGTACGCTACTGACGAACAACCTTAACCATTTAAGCTAACCTACAGCAGCATATTTTAACACTATTGTACACATGTTGTACTGTTGGTAGTTGTCTTGTGACGGGTTCAGTGAACGCAGGAAGCTGCGGCTCATCTCTCAGCTGCCGATGGAGCACATCCGACTACCAAAGGTAACCGAGAGTTGCAGTGATTAGCTACAGTGTTTGCACTGTGACGTTACCTCCCGTGTCACCCTGGTGTCACCTCAACAAACCCCGCCAGGCGCGCTCACGGTGACTGCAGATTTTTAATGCCGAACATTAAATAAACATACAGGAGGAATTAAAGGGCGTGTGCTGTGTTGGCCACGTAGGCAGCCAGGGTTCTCCTGCTGCTATCGGCCACACTCGACGGCAGGGTGTGTTCATATTTACAGTCCATGGTATCAGTGCATTTAACACGTGCGTAGAGCTGTGTCAGGGCTTCTGTATGAGCGGCTAAATATGTCCTGGGGATGAGGCGGTTTGATGTTGTTCTTCCTCTTCCTCCGGCAGGTGGAGAATGTCAGGCTGCTGGACAGAGTCTCCCCCAGAAGAAGTAGGGTGGGCACCCTCTACCTGACAGCCACACACACCATCTTTGTAGAGAACAAGACTGGAGTGCGCAATGAAACATGGGTAGGCAACAGCTCAGTACACTGAAGAACCAGAGAAAACAATGTGTTAGGACAAACGGTAAATGGTAAGGAATGGGTCTTGGTGAGATGTTGTCTGAAGGCCTCACATACAAGGCACAATAGTACAGTGGGTACGGAAAGTATTCAGACCCCTTTAAAGTTTCTTTCTTCCTCTTTTTTCATTGCAGCCATTTGCTAAAATCAAAAAAGTTCATTTTATTTCTC
Source organism: Perca fluviatilis (assembly GCF_010015445.1). Taxonomy (NCBI): domain Eukaryota; kingdom Metazoa; phylum Chordata; class Actinopteri; order Perciformes; family Percidae; genus Perca; species Perca fluviatilis. The sequence goes on from NC_053121.1 coordinate 2,746,292, forward strand.
ATTAATGTACACTCAGCACCCCATCTTGACAGAAAAAAACAGAAATGTAGAAATTTTTGAACTGAACTGAACTGAAATATCACATGGTCATAATTATGACCATGTGATATTTCAGTATTCAGACCCTTTGCTCAGTATTGAGTAGAAGCACCCTTTTGAGCTAGTACAGCCATGAGTCTTCTTGGGAATGATGCAATAAGATTTTCACACCTGGATTTGGGGATCCTCTGCCAGTCTTCCTTGCAGATCCTCTCCAGTTCCGTCAGGTTGGATGGTGAACGTTGGTGGACAGCCATTTTCAGGTCTCTCCAGAGATGCTCAATTGGGTTTAGGTCAGGGCTCTGGCTGGGCCAGTCAAGAATGGTCAAAGAGTTGTTCCGAAGCCACTCCTTTGTTATTTTAGCTGTGTGCTTAGGGTCATTGTCTTGTTGGAAGGTGAACCTTCGGCCCAGTCTGAGGTCCTGAGCACTCTGGATGAGGTTTTCTTCCAGGATATCTCTGTACTTTGCCGCATTCATCTTTCCTTCAATTGCAACCAGTCGTCCTGTCCCTGCAGCTGAAAAACACCCCCATAGCATGATGCTGCCAACACCATGTTTCACTGTTGGGATTGTATTGGGCAGGTGATGAGCAGTGCCTGGTTTTCTCCACACATACCGCTTAGAATTAACGCCAAAAAGTTCGATCTTGGTCTCATCAGACCAGAGAATCTTATTTCTCATAGTCCGGGAGTTCTTCATGTGTTTTTTGGCAAACTCTATGCAGGCTTTCATATGTCTTGCACTGAGGGCTGCAGGGATAGTTGACTTTGTGGAACTTTCTCCCATCTCCCTACTGCATCTCTGGAGCTCAGCCACAGTGATCTTTGGGTTCTTCTTTACCTCTCTCACCAAGGCTCTTCTCTCACGATTGCTCAGTTTGGCTGGACAGCCAGGTCTAGGAAGAGTGCTGGTCGTCCCAAACTTCTTCCATTTAAGGATTATGGAGACCACTGCGCTCTTAGGAACCTTGAGTGCTGCAGAAATTCTTTTGTAACCTTGGCCAGATCTGTGCCTTACCACAATTCTGTCTCTGAGCTCCTTGGGCAGTTCCTTCGACCTCATGATTCTCATTTGCTCTGACGTGCACTGTGAGCTGTAAGGTCTTATATAGACAGGTGTGCCTTTCCTGATCAAGTCCAATCAGTTTAATTAAAAACAGCAGGACTCCAATGAAGGAGTAGAACCATCTCAAGGAGGATCAGAAGAAATGGACAGCATGTGAGTTAAATATGAGTGTCACAGCAAAGGGTCTGAATACTTATGACCATGTGATATTTCAGTTTTTCTTTTTTAATAAATTTGCATACATTTCTACATTTCAGTTTTTTTCTGTCAAGATGGGGTGAGTGTACATTAATGAGAAATAAAATGAACTTTTTTTGATTTTAGCAAATGGCTGCAATGAAACAAAGAGTGAAACATTTAAAGGGGTCTGAATACTTTCTTTACCCACTGTATATGCTGTAGAGACAATTCATGATTTTACTTTATTTAGATTCTGTAGTCACTATGTGCATCCACGCGTCATGCTGTGCTATAAAGCACACAATAATAGGTCCATGTTTGTCTCACCAGGTGCTTCACAGTTTGGTGTGCAGCGTGGAGAAACAAGCCGCCGCACCCTCAGGATGTTCTCTGCTTATTCACTGCAAGAACTTCCAGGTTCTTCATTTCGTCGTACCTCGAGAGCAAGAGTGCCATGATGTTCACCTTTCCCTGCAGCGTCTCTCCCAGCCAGGTAAACTCTTTACAAAAGATCAATTCGGGGATGCTATTGCTCAAATGTGACTTAAAACCAGACCATCACAACTTCAGCTATATCGTCTGATATTGGCTTTTTGACAGCTATATCGGTTTCCGTGTTTAATGTCTGTGTTGTATTTCTGTACAAGTATAAAATATTCTGCCTCCAGTATAAAACCTAAAAAGAACTGAAGGGATCCTTGTTAAAAAATTATTTGTTCAACAAGAACAGAGAAGAAAATCATATCAGCTGATATATTTTTATTAGAAATGTATTCTCCCATTTATTTGTATCTAGTGACAGCCTCAAAGTCCAGTATTGGTCGGGCTCTAACTTTCATTTCGTATGCTTTTGCAACACTTGGGTTTGGCTATCGCCTACAAATAGGAGGTTTTGTGGATCAAACTTTAGCTGTCAACCAGTGTTGTGCCTTGCAGAGCGTCACACGGAGCTGTATTGCTTCTCCTATAAGCCTAACGTTGATGAGAAGGAGAGATGTCAGGAATGGGACTTCTTGGACCTCAAGGCTGATTACAGCAGAATGGGACTCCCAAACTCCCTGTGGAAACTCTCCCCTGTCAACCAACACTATAAGGTCAGTGAGCCGACATCTATGACCAGTTGTACTTGTTTTATCCTAATATGGACATGGCAGAAGCTTAGACTGTCGTTATATTCCTTTCAAAGGTGAGTGACACGTACCCCTCTGACCTCTTTGTACCTGCGTCCGCCACACCTCCGGTCATAGTGGGGAGCTCCAAGTTCAGAAGCAGAGGCAGATTTCCTACTCTGTCTTACTACTCCAACGAAAATCATGTGAGTTGACTGCATACATTTCCTCTTTTTATTTTCCATGTGCTTTTGATGACAAATCAAGTTAATTCAAGGGGCATGAAGCATGGGTGACATTTCTCAAACTCTGGCAGTGCTGAGTCATATGGCTATGGATAACAACACTGACAGAAACCAATGTCTCTGATTCAGACCCTGCTCAAGCAGGGAGGGAAGCTTATTAGAGGAAAACCTATAAAGGCAGTTATTTGGCAGAAAACTGAGATACAAGATCATGCATTAAGATGGAATATGTCATGACCATAACCTCTTCAGGCAGCCAAAAGTTTTAGTTTTACAAAAAGAAATGCAAGCCAGATAGTAAGTTTTGAAAGTCACCAAACCCCCAAAGTAAACTCCTGTTGAGTTATTTATTTATTATGGCCGTTTCTTGCAGTAAAAATGTAAAATATTGTTAATTTGAAACTAAGGATGGACCAATCCCATGCTGATATCGGGCTGATACTGATAGCTGAATCGGGTATCGGTGACAAAGGAGCCGATCTCTGCAATTCAATTCTATGTTTATATACTAGAAACATTATATACTGTAATTTTAATTCCTGTTTAAGTTTTGACAACTTTTGTTGCTGCATTTCAAAGGTTTACACTTGGATTGTAATTCTTGTTCATTTTGAAGATTTTTTTACCAAGTTATTTATTATTTTAATATTAAATAGTAATTTACTAAATGTATATCTATGTATGTATTTGTTAAATTTTGTTTTGCAAAGTTAAGAAAAGCAATGTTCAAGCCTGATGTTGCCTTATACATAAAAAAATTATCCCAGTCACTTCCACACAGTGATGCATACAGCTTATTAATGAAACACTGGTATCGGCCGATGCCCAATGCTTATTCCATCCCTATTTAAAACCAGATTTGAATTATCTAACTATCTAAATTAGATATGGGCATTGAGCCTGACATAAAATAAGTGCAATGGATGATGCTCTGATGGGACCAAAGTAGCAGCAGGTTCTTTATTTTGTTTGGTTTAATTTGCTCTGATTGTCTGACTGCTTATGTGGGTTAAGGGCTTTCATCTAATAATGTATTTCTGCTACAACACAGCTAAGCTACAGGGCAATATGAGACTTTGTGTCTCATAATGCGAGACACTGAGCAAAAACAGATGTCCAGTCTGATGTTTTTTTTCCATTTCAGTTTTTATTGATTAAAAAAAATATGGCTTGGTGCTTGGCAACAAGTAGATCTTCATCATGTCAGGATCACAGGAGTAGACTTTAGTAAAATACATGAAATAAAATGTATATAAATAAAGTGAACACACATACAAAAGTCAACGCATTCTCACTCCCATCGCGTAAAATACGGATGCTTGGTCAGGTACCTTTGGCGTTGTTATTGACGCTAAAAGTCTCCTTTAGCGTCAGATCTTAACGCGCTTGGTCGGGACTATTGGTGTCACTTTTGACGCAGTTAGGTTAAGGAAAAGATTGTGGGTGGGCTTATAAGAAGTTACGTTTTTGTGATACGCAACAGTTGGGTTTAGGAAAAGAGGAACGGGACAGTTGGGTTTAGGAAAATTGACACACAGGACACAAACCCCGTTCTCCGGGGTGAAAGTCCTGGGTTGTTTGACCCATCTCCCACCCCAACCAGCCTCCCTACAAGAAATTTCGGCTACTCCTTACTGTTGCCCCTCTTAATACTACATCTTCACGCACAGCGTAGCTGCTGCTCTGCCCAGTGCGTTCTACGCACACGGTGAAGGGAGCTTTTTGCGTCGTATCTGACGCTGAGAGCCACTGGCCGTCCGTATTTTACGAGTTGGGAGTGAGAACGGGTTGCAAAAGTACGAGACAGTAAAACAAAATGCATAGAGAACCTGGGCCATACACAGGAGATCCTTAGCCATGAAATGTAAACAGGCACTCAAACAAAAGACGTCCATTCTGTCTTTAAATCAAAGCATGACTCATTAGCATTTTTCATATCTGAATCAGGAAAAATCCTGAACTTTCATAATCCCTTCTATTAATCCTTGACTGGACAGTTGGGAGTGCTTTATGTGTGTGAGGTCAGTTTCCCAGGGTTGAGGGACCAGTGTGTGGAGCTCAGTTCATACAAAGAGGCTCCACTCTGGTTCAGGGAGCCAGCGGGGTCTCCTCTCTCTTGTGGCTACTAAATGGAGATATAAGAAATTGTGTGGTTGATTTATTGAAATTGAAAATACAAGGAAAGAAAAAAGTACTGTGACTTTGTATTCGCCCTAATTGTTACATTTTGAATTGTGTATTTCTAAAATGACATCCCAAAGTAATAATTCAATTAAAATCAACTGTCGAGTGAGCATTCCTGTATGAAGCCAGAGTGTCTCTTGCCTCCTCCCAGGCTGCCATCTGCCGTAGCAGCCAGCCCCTGTCTGGTTTCAGTGCTCGTTGCCTGGAGGATGAACAGATGCTGGAGGCCATCTTGAGGTCCAATCCCCGCAGCGACTTCATGTATGTGGTGGACACCAGGCCTAAGGTGAGCCCTTCATGCCTGCGAAAATACAAGTCTTACAGTACTGTGCTGTATGTTCAGGTGGGCTTTATTTTCCATACTGCGTTTAACCAGCTGGATGTTCTCTTAGCAAAAGTCTTGAAAAACATCCTAGCTATGTGTTTGTTGAACCATGATCAATATTATGTAACAGTTTTTTTTGTATTGCCTTTGAGAAAGTATGTTCTGGCGATTAATCAAACATCTTTCTAGCTGAATGCAATCGCAAACCGAGCTGCGGGAAAAGGCTATGAAAATGAAGACAACTACTCCAACATAAAATTCCAGTTCATTGGCATCGAGAACATCCACGTAATGAGAAACAGCCAACAGAAAATGCTGGGAGGTAATTATCCTGTCTTCCTGAAATGATTTCTCGCACTGATTCTTTCGATTTATTTACTGTAGATAGAGATTGGAAGCCACAGCAGTGCATTCATCACGTTGTCAGAAATGTTTCACCACATGTGTGTTTGTGGAACGTAATGTATATTTTCTGGCAATGTCTGTTTTAAAAGGCCGCTGCTTCTTCACATTACTAAAGCAGAGCGGTACCCCATGCTACCCCTGTGGCTTTCATATGCACTCATGCGGACTGGACTGTGCTGCAATCAGGCCTCAAATGAGCCCACAGGAGAATTTCTGGGTATTGTGCAGGGGTGCTCCTAGGAAGACTTTGAATCCATCTGGATTTTATTTCTGAGCTATTTTGGTTTCCCGGAGTGGACAATCCGGGACCTTATCCCCCAAAGAGAGACTGAGGGCGTGAGAATGATGTGATTTCAAGTCTGAAAAGTTATAGCTGTTCTTAGTTGTGATAACTCTTTGCCCCCTGGCAGCACAAGGGAAGTCTTTAAATGCTGGAGACTGCAACTCTCTCTCTACCCGATTGCACACTTCAATGAGATTTCAAAGACCCCCTGCCTGGCAACATTGGCTCAAAAATTCTTCTAAGTGGAAGTCCGCCTTACTAGTATTTATAAAAGGTTGAATGAACCCATTCACCTGCTTGCTGTCCTGTCAGTGGCCTCAGAGCGCTCTTACAGGTCAGCTCACTGATGTAGTGTCAGCAAAAAAGTACTTTGTCTCCTCTGTCAACACCTTAATGAGTGAGCAGATGTCTTCATACAGTTATCTAAAAGTGTGTTTGAATTATGAATGTTATTGTAATAAATTGTCCTGAGCAAATGAAATGTCAGCTGAGAAGAAACGGGTCACTCTGCCCCTCAGTCAACTTGCAAATATTTATGTTGAACCGTGCAGATGGAAAAAAAATGAATTTTAGGTTTCAGTTTTACAAGATAAGCAAACAGAATGCAGGAAGCCTTATGGTACAGAAATGGATCTGTGTTTAATTGTCTGCCATGCCTGTGTTATTGCATCTGGGCATGGCTTTGTCTCACATTCATATTATAAAATACCCAATAACAAGACCATGTTAGCATGAGTACATCTGAGGCTGATGGGAATGACATTAGTTACCTCCACCAAGGAGGTCATGTTTTTGGCTCAGTTTGTTTGTTTGACCGTCTGTCAGCAGAATTACAGAAAAACCTCTGGCCCGATTTTCATGAAACTTGGTTGAAGGGTGTAGCGTGGGTCGAGAAAGAACCCATTACATTTTGAAACAGATCTGAATCACAAAAATATCCTTCGCTTTTAATAACATTGCGAGATAGGGCATTTGTTCTGCAGGAATAATCAGAAAAATGTGTCCCCGTTTGGAAAAATAAGCCAGAAAGTCAACATTGCGATATAGGGCATCCCTCAGTGGATGTCTGCACTCTTCAAGTGCCCTTCTAGTTTTCTATGGATTTGGTCATCAACCAAAGTATTGGACAAAACATTTTTTTTGACATGATGTGAAGGGATCACAGAAGTGATAAAATGCATCATGAGGGGAACATGAATTTCTGCGCCAGATATGTCAATCCATAGAGTAGTTGCTAAGGTATTTCACAAAACCACAAATGAACCTAACGGTGGCACGAAAGGAGTAGTCAGATGTCTCTGAAGTCATTAGGATTCACCATCTGGGTACCATGAATATATGTACAAAATGTTGTGCAAATCCATGCAGTAGATAGAGTAGAGATAGTTCACAAGTGACAACATTGACCTGCTGAGAGGAAAAGTAAGGGGCTCACCAAAGTCATCATCTGCTGGGGAACATGAATATCTATTCAGAATTTCATGGCAATCAATTCAACAATTGTTGAGCTATTTCTTTCTGGACCATTGGACATTGCCATCCACAGAGCCACGCTGCTAGCGGGACTAAAAACGTGAACCGTAATGTGAGAGGCTGAAGGAAATCTGTTTGTTTTTTTAAACAGTGTGACCCATATTTTCTCATGCCATGCACAGATTCCCTATAAATTGATTTCCATGGATGTTGTTAGTGATGAGAAACTGAATGTGAGATTTAATAAAGTCCAGTGATCAGGTATGTTCCATGTTTCCTGCCAGTGAGACAGCTGTGTTGTGGTTACAGTGTGTGAGCTGCGTTCCCCCTCCATGTCCGACTTCCTGGAAGGTCTGGAGAGCTCAGGCTGGCTGAAGCACATCAAAGCGGTTTTGGATGCAGGCATCTTCATCGCTAAGGTCAGTCTGGAGGTTGATCCCTGCTGTCTGCCTCACAACGGCACTCAATATTAGCTTAGGTGTTTGTGTGTGTGGGTTGTATCCTGTATTTGTGATACTGTCTGTCTGTACATTCCATTAGCCTACGCTAATACAGTCTGATACATCAGTCCTGCAATAAATCCTTCAGGCTAACCTCACAGATATACATTGGGTGGTCAAAATAATAGAAATACCTATCAGTAGAACACAAAAAGCACACTACAGCCTCCAAAATGAGTTATTTGGATCACTGCCCTCTGGCGTTGAACTTCTTATACCCGTGGTTACAAAACTTTTTAACGTCAAGGACCCCTTAGCTGACACAAATTAGACCACAGACCCCCCATAAGATTCTGTCCCAGTGTCCCACATCTGATCAGACTTTTACTTTTAGATGTTTTATTAAATCTCCATTGTGTAATGTTTTGAGTGGATTCTTAGCAAAAAACCCTTTGTTCTTTCACAAATATGTGCTCATTCATGTGTAATTACTTCCACCAACGAATCAAAGTATTCTCATACACGTAGAACCTGATAGCTGATGTTAGCAATGAAATGGTACCAAAATAACGAAAACGTAAAACTATTATTACACTGGAAGGAACACTCACGGACAAAGTCGTACTTCTTGGAATAATACGGCTACTGTAGGAGTTAAAATGCGATCGGAATGGGAGGGGCTAGAAAGTAATATTCAGTTTATTCATTTCACCTATACAACCTTTTTTACACAATGTAGTTCATAAAACATATCTTTCATGTATACTACATGAACTATAGTATAAATTACTATTTCCCTTTTACCACTGTCCATCGATTATATTCCTTACTATCCTTCCATTTCTGTTAAATATTTCATGTCTTTCATCTATTCTGCATTACTGTCTCCACAAATATATCTTTTTGTGTTTTTGTTATAATGCATATCACTTGCACCTATCTCTTTATTTGTTAATATTTTCATTTTATTCATTTTTTCATTTTCTTTCTTTCTTTCTTAATTGCTCTTTATGCTATATATATATATATATATATATATATATATATGTGTTATATGTGTATATATATATATATATATATATATATGTGATATATATCTGTTAATATATGTGTATATGTATATATATATATATATATATATGTGTATATATTATATTTATATGTATATATGTTGTATATATATATATATATGTATATATGTATATATATATATATATATTATATATATGTATTTTTTATTATATATGTATGTATGTTGTATATATATATATTATATATATATGTGTGGTTGTATGTATGTATGTATGTATGTATGTATATATATATATATGTATATGTGTGTGTGTATGTATGTATGTATGTATGTATATATATATATATATATATATATATATATATATGTATATGTGTGTGTGTGTGTATGTATATATATATATATATATATATATATATATGTATGTATGTATGTATGTATGTATGTATGTATGTATATATATATATGTATATGTAGATAATATATTATATACACTGTATATATAATTATGTGCTCATTTTTTTGGTAAATGAAAACATTTTGCTATAAGAAATCCATATCTACCAAATAGTGGAACTTTCTGCCTACAATTCTGGCATGGATCAATGCTAATATTTGCACTTTGACTACAGTAGATGTTTCTAAATGTATTATTTTTGTGTGTATGTGTAGGCTGTTGCAGAGGAGGGGGTCAGTGTCCTGGTTCACTGTTCAGACGGCTGGGACCGCACCGCCCAGGTGTGTTCGGTGGCGTGTGTGCTGCTGGATCCTTACTACAGGACCCTCAGAGGACTCATGGTAGATGCTGAACCTTTACCTCTTTGTATTTAAGTTAAGTAAGTGCAGAATTGCATCTTTTAAGTAGCATTGTGAATGTCACATAACCCTCTGGTACACTCTGCATCATATTCGTATATCCAGTTACATTGTGGCTTTAGTTGATAGTAGTCCGTACTGGTCTCATGAGTCTTGTTTCTTTAATCAGAAGGATTTACGCAGGCTAACTTTGAATCCTCCAAGAGCCACTATGGAAAATAAATATAACAGAGAAACCTGCTTTTGGGAATTGCACCCTAAAGTCAGAGGACAATGACCCCACACAGAGGGTGAAGATCTTCAGTCATTCTGCAGGGATTAACTGTGCACTATGTCTGAACCTTTTAATCATAACGTACTGAAATTGTAGAGAAACTATGACCCTATTTGGGTCTTCGCACAAACATTTTTTTTTTCTGCTCTTAGGTTCTTATTGAGAAGGACTGGGTCTCATTTGGACACAAGTTCTCTCACAGGTTTGACTCTAAAATATTACTTTCATAGTATCTAAGTATCTTCGTTTTGATCTAACCGTCCTCGACTCTTCTCCAGATGCAACCACCTGGTCGGAGACCCTAAAGAGGTATCTCCCATCATCGATCAGTTCCTAGAGTGTGTGTGGCAGCTGATGGAGCAGTTCCCCTGTGCCTTTGAGTTCAACGCGAGGTTCCTCATCACGATTCACAGCCACATCTACTCCTGCCAGTACGGCAACTTCATTGGCAACAACCAGCGGGAGAGGATAGAGCTAGGGTGAGATTTAAACCTGCAGCAACCATCAGTTTCTTTTCCTTTTCACAGCACTGACATGTTGTCAGAGCCACCGCTGTGAGAGAAGTGACAGCCAGTAGTATATTACATCACCGGGTTGGTTTAGAGAAGTGACAGCCAGTAGTAAATTACATCACCGGGTTTATGCAAAGAGAGAGGACTCTGTTCTAGAAACAAAAACAAAAAAAACGTTATTCTGAATCTTTCTTTCATTAATCATGCCTTTATATTGTCTTTATCTTTTGACATTCGTACAGATTGCGTGAGAGGACTCACTCTTTGTGGAGTTATCTATGGAAGAACCAGGCAGACTACATCAACCCTCTGTACCGACCTGACCACAGCCAGACACAGGGGCTCCTCCGGCCGTCTACTGCCCCCTACTGCTTTAAGTAGGTCCTTACAAACCATAACAACATGCAACTTCAAATCTGGTATACACATATTTCCTATAAATTGTATGTTAAAAACAGTAGTTACTGAGTTATTACTGCTTTTTGATGACTCCATATAAATGGTAAAGGAAACAAAGGAAGGGTTGAGTTCATTTCAGAGTTGTAAATCTCTAGCTTCGCTTCCTGTAGGTTTTGGAGAGGGCTGTACAACCGCTTTGACCAAGGGATGCATCCTCGGCAGTCTGTAGAGGATTATCTGAAGGCCATCCAAGAGGAGACACAGCAGCTGGAGGAGCAGCTGGCTTCACACACACAGGTATGACCAGGGGTAGTCTATATCCACGACGCCAGATACCTGTCTTTTCAGCCAATTTCTGTTTCCTTCCTTTCTTTGTGTTTTAATTCTAAACTTGTGAGGACTATGGTTAACTGCTCCTCAGATCTATGCAGGGTAAATCCAGACAGCTAGCTAGACTATCTGTCTATCACGACTAAAACTACTTTTGAACGTACGCATGTTCCACCAAAACAAGTTCCTTCCTGAGACTACTTTGCAGCAGCACGGTGGCTCCGTGCAGAGCTTGGCGCCGCCCAAGACGATTGTGATTGGTTTAAAGAAAATTCCAATAACCCAGAGCACGTTTTTCTCCCATCCCGGAATGCTGTGTGGACTAGCCAGACCCTCCTCTGCAGCACTGTGGAGGAAGGTCTGGCAATGCGAGACTAGACCAGGTATGCGTTATTATCGAACCCACGCAACTTTGAGGCAAGGCCCGCCCTTCAATAGCATTCACACACTACTATTGGCCAGGCGTCTATGCTTTCGCTAGGTAACGTAACCAGATTTGTTCAGGTCCTATCCCCTGACCAATCGGCTATCCTAACCTTAACCACTCGAGGTCAATGCCTCACCCCAACCAATCGGGCTGCTTCGTAGGGCGGGACTTGCCTAGAAGTTACGTGGGATCCATAATAACGCACCAGGGGTAGATGCATAGACTTTATAAGTGAAGCCAAAACATCTCCATCGCCCCCTGGTGGCTGGATACAGTATAGGTCATAAATCTATGTTAGCGGGCGGGACATGGACCAAACTAAAAAATCAAAGTACACATCAAAATAGTTTTTCCCAAAGATGGTTTCTGTCAATTTAGGTAGTTCTTATCACACTCATTGTTAATTTTTCTGCTAAGTTTTTTATTAGTTATTTGATGCTATAAAAGCAGGGTGAAATGACATGATTGACAGCTGTGATTGGTCAGGCGGGTGTATGTGGCTCCATCGCCCGGATAACTACTGCACAGACTCTGGCTTCAAAATTACAAGATGGCGGTACCCGTATCTGGGATATTTTGGCTTTACTTTTGTACAGTGGGAGGAAGTGGAGATGCGTCATCCATCTTTCTTTCCTTTTTTTTTTTTTTTTGATATACATTCATAATGGTTGTCATTTCTCATGAGAAAAAACAATGTCACACAGGGTTTTTCCTCATTATAAAAAGTTAACTGTAGTCTTTATGTCTTATATTATCAATAGAAAATTGCTCATCTGGAGCAGGAGCAGGAGTGGAGTGTTACCCAGAAAGCAGTCACCTTTGATAAGAGCCCCACAGCATGGGCTCTTGGTAATGACCTCGGCCTGGCCAACACCCCTCAGGACTACACTGGCGGCTTCATCACTAGCAGCCCCTGCCAGCCGAAAGCACCAGACGGCCGCCAGATCCTTCTGACCCAGGACTCCAACCAAACATCTGAATCCAACTTCTCCAACGGCAGCGACCAGGAGTCGGGGATCGCAGACGTGAGCTGTCATTCACCTCTCAGCGTGGACAGCACCAGGGATCCAGACTCCGATGAGGCTGCCTACTCAGCTGCCTGAGGAAATGGAGCATTTGTTGGAAGGTGTAGCGGCGAGCAGCCGTCCACTGTGTCCACTGATCAAACACTACTGTATCTTTTTACGTTCACCGTGTAACCCGGTTGTTGGCTAACTCCAGTGAAAAGTGTTATTCGGGTTGCACAAGTAACTTGCACTTTTGTTTGCGTGTGGTGTGGTGGACTCGGCCTGTTGCCACATGCATACTTGTTGAGTGTTGTAGTACTGTAGCTGACTACATTTTACTTCTTACCCTCTTACTTTCCCTGCTTAAGATTCTAAAAGAAATGGCAAAGCTGGATATGGCTATTGTTGACTGCAGAGTTAAATAACAGAAAGTTAATACACTACACAAGAAGCAGTTTGATGTGGGAGCAGTTTGATTGAGTTAAGGACAATTGTGAACAATTCAATGCACATGTAGGCAGAGTGTTTCAACCCATCAGATTAATGATGAGCCTTTTAGGTGTCTCTGCTTGCTTTTTTTTTTTTTTTACTATGGTCTTCCACACAGTATACTTGTATTGATTAGGAATTTGGCTTTGCAGTGTCAACCTTATGAACACAAAGTTGTCAGAGGCACTTTGATATTGAGTTTTCAAAGCAAAGTGAAACAATTGACAGAGCTCCAAAGAGACTAAATCATCATTTCAGTTGCATTTTTCGCGCTTTAAGAAGGCAAAATGATTTAACCCTTGTGCTGTCTTCCATTCGACCATGCATCGTCTTCCCGGTCAAAACTGAAAATCAACACTTTTTCTGATGTTTTTGTCTCTTTTTTTCTACACTTTTGGCACTTTATTCAATGTTTTTTGGCACTTTTTTTTGACGTTTAACGGTTCTTTTCACTACCATGTTACACATGTTTATAACATCACCAACACCAACTCATTACTAGTTTTACACTTATTACTTATTTTTGGAATTCATGGTCAATAAAAAAACCTAATTTATGAGAAATTTTACCTAATTCTTGAGTTCAAAAAGCAGAAATTATGAATTATTTAGACTAATATTAAAGGAAGGACAATCACAGAAGGGTCAGCGTTCAGTCAGGATACTGTTTCAAAACATTTCAGTTTTTTTTTTCAAATGCTAAACAATTGAACAAAACACCCAAATTCAATGAAAGTAGAGATCCGATCTTTTGTTGTACTTGCGAAGCACGTTGTATGGAATCATCCGTGTTATTTTTTGGGCAATCAAAATTGGGTAGTTAAAAAGAAACCCATATTTCTGATATAGACATATAGACAACGGGTCAAATTTGACCCGAAGACAACACGAGGGTTAATAAAGAAGGACTCAGAACAGAATTAAACAGATCAAACAATGACACGTGATTTAAAAAAAAACAAACATTGATAGACAAACTGCATTGATAATTTTAAAAAACGCAGACTCAAGTTGAAGATCAGATTGAGTCATCCCTGGAGTAGTGTTTGCAAAGATTTAGATTTTCCTTTTTCTGTGTTTTGGTGAATTTAAAATGCCTAATTTAAATGCTGCCACGCCTAATGGTCACTGCTACTCAATCACAGGCAGTCTGGAGTCAAGATTTCAGTCTGGCCTGATAGAGCACTAATCCTGTTCAACCCAGAATGTAGCTCAAATGGCAATGTAGCAGTGTTTCAACCCTTAAAGGTCCCATGGCATGAAAATTTCACTTTATGAGGTTTTTTAACATTAATATGCATTCCCCCAGCCTGCCTATGGTCCCCCAGTGGCTAGAAATGGTGATAGGTGTAAACCGACCATTAAGGTCTATATAAAAGAGACTTCAGATACAGTATTAGGGGACCACTAAGGTCTATATAAAAGACTTCAGATACAGTATTAGGGGACCAATAAGGCCTATATAAAAGAGACTTCAGATACAGTATTAGGGGACCACTAAGGCCTATATAAAAGAGACTTCAGATACAGTATTAGGGGACCACTAAGGTCTATATAAAAGAGACTTCAGATACAGTATTAGGGGACCACTAAGGTCTATATAAAAGACTTCAAATACAGTATTAGGGGACCACTAAGGTCTATATAAAAGAGACTTCAGATACAGTATTAGGGGACCACTAAGGCCTATATAAAAGAGACTTCAGATACAGTATTAGGGGACCACTAAGGCCTATATAAAAGAGACTTCAGATACAGTGTTAGGGGACCACTAAGGCCTATATAAAAGAGACTTCAGATACAGTATTAGGGGACCACTAAGGTCTATATAAAAGAGACTTCAGATACAGTATTAGGGGACCACTAAGACCTATATAAAAGCACCCAAAGAACACCATGTCATGGGACCTTTAAGGACATATTGTGACTGAACAGAACTCACTCAGCACACAACAGTGACCTCGGGTGTGTTTTGGAGTTATTACGCTACAATAATAAACTAATGGTTAGTTGTGGTTAATTGGTAGCCTGGTCCTACCAGACTCTGGTCCATTATCCTGGTCCTACCAGACTCTGGTACATTTAATTTGTACAGAGAGTCTGGCCGCTCTCCATTGACAAGTAACTTCCTTGAAGGCGGGTACTTTGTTAAAGATTAAAACTATTGGATCTGCCCAGAGCCATGCTGGATCTGCCAAAACCAATCGCTAACGTTTGGTTGTGACGTCGGCTTAGCATCGCTAGCGTTAGCCTTAGCCAACTCCTTCACCACTAATGGAGCGAGCTGGAAAATCTAACTTTTCCCGAACCCCATGGGGAGGAGGGCCACCACATCATGGCCCCCAACACAACTCAGCAAAGAATGTTCTCGCTCGGGCTTTAACTTCTGGATATTCGGCAGCGTTGCCACAACAGACCAAATGGCTTCGCTCGCATCTTTCTCTGCCACCATTACGGAACTCCAACTCAAACTAGCGCGCGACCTCAACGTCCTAATCCACTCCCTCTGTTCGCTGATTGGACCGCCAAAGATTTGGCCAGAGAAAACCCAAGAATATACCGCAAACCCAGAAGACGTACTGAAGGAAAAGGAAAATTGAGTACGTAGAAGTACGTAGGAGGGCAGAGCCAGGCTAGTTGATTGGCACCTTGTGGTCCACACCTGGATATTTCAACTTATTCCACAATGTCTTGTGATATTTACAACTACAAGATGGGGAAAAATGAGCTTTGACATTTTATTGAATAACAAACTTTATACATTCCTGTCCACAATATTGCAAAAGCATATTTGCTATGATCAAACCAAAATTCTTACCAAAGGGAATCGACCCTCAACTGGTATAAATAATGATGCGTGGTAAGTGATAGGACTACTGAATACTGAACCAGCAGAGTAGAGCATGTAAAACTCTCAACTGTAAAATTAGCATTAAAACTGCTGACTTTAATAGTGTGGTACACATTAGGTGCACTCCAATACTGCAAATAATCAATGCAAAGATTATAAGCAAAGCATGTTAACATATTTTTGTATTATGACGTTTTTTTTGGACTACTTGCTTTAATGCATGTTGTTTTTATTTGTATGAAATATACTAAAATGTCCGGTCATAAAGAATTCTGACCTTATATAAAAGAAAGTGCTTTATATTGCTGCGTTCATCTGTTCAGGTGGAATAAAAGCCAGAATTTTCAAACTGATCTTAATGCAAAGTTGTGTAATTTTTGTCAATTTTCTTTTGAAATAAATACATTATTGTCAATCATATTGGTTTAATCATTCTTGATTGTGTTCTTTCCTGACCTTGATAAGGTCAGTTCATCTCTTATATCCCTTGTGGTATCTAGCAATGCAGATAGGTTTGGTTTTAGATTTCTGGATAATCTACAGAGCACACTGTGAATAGTTTTTAGTAGTTACTGTTGAATTTTCATTTTTCAGCGCTTCTTTGTGTTGGCTGTAGGCAGAAATTGCATAGACAATTCCTCAATCCCTGGACAAATAAAACCAAAACTATCTGCATGGCTTAATAACAAAAGTGGCAAATGAAATACCATGTTCTTTTGTAATTTAACTCAACCAACCCCCTAAAAATGGTATCCATGATACCCTGACCCTCGTACAAGTTGACCAATGAGCTGCACAGACCATTACACCATGTATTATTGATGCATGAGAGGTGCAATTTTGTCAAACGATGTATGTCTGACTGCATTGCAGAATCAGCTCAATGTACAGACGACGACAATACTTTTCATGTTAACTGGTATTAGTAGGCCTCTACCAGATACCACTACCGGGGTCCGTGTATCATTGGATAATACGTTATTCATTTCTAAATTAAAAATTAAAAACACCTATATTTTTTTTATTGAGATTTTAGCAGTTCAATTCCAATGAATAGCTTGAAATGGTACAACAGTAAGTGTTGGAGAACTTTTGGGAAGGGGCGAAAATACTGGTTAGCTGATTGGATAAACCATCTGTCTATCACCTATGTTGGTGATAGACGGGCCAAATCAACCAATCACATCAACGAAGCGTATGAAAATACAACCACAAGCCCCTGCTGCTGCAGGCAAAGCAAAGCTCGTTAGCTCTAGCTCGAATTTACGAATAAAAGGCACCCTTTCAGGTTCCCCGTCCATATTCCAAAAGAAGGATCCAAGAGAAAAAAGCATTAGCAAGCAGCTAATAGAATTAGGGCTACCGCTGGCTGAAAATACTGGTTAGCTGATTAGATAAACCATCTGTCTATCACCACCTAAACCCGCCTCAAAACCAACGCTGATTGGCCCGGTCGTTTGGCGAACGGCTCCAAATTTTCTCTATCTCAAGATGCCAGACTGATCTGCGAGTGGAAAACTGGAGCTCGCGAGATCAAGACAGTCTCACAAGGCTAGTGTTGAACTGCCTGAGGTTAAAAAAAAAAGTAAGGTTACCCAAAACTGAAAAATAATGTACATTTCAGAATTTTACAAAAAGGCCTTTTTCAGGGAACAAGAAATGGGTTAACAATGTAAAGCTATTCTGCAGCAATGGAGGTTGATCAAGCTTTGAAAGTTCCCACAGGTGTTCACACTTGTCTGGATTACTTACAACCCCCTCTGTTTGTATAAAAGTATTGTTGGAACACACTGTGGTACCGTACCCTCGTGAGCATTATTTCAACAGTATTGTACTGCAGAAAGTAGTGTGTTGCTATAAAAATGGCAGGAAAAAGGCAATTAACAATGGAAGAGAGACAGACCATCATAACACTTAAGAATGTTGGTCTTGGCCTACAAAGAAATTGCAAAGAAAGTAAAGGTAAGTAAAGTAAAGTAAGTAAAGTAAAATGTATTTGTATAGCACATTTCACATGATAAAAATCACAAAGTGCTTCACAACAAATGGATGGATACACAACATTTATACATTACAGTACATAATCAAAATCAAAATAAACAGAAATACAGTTAAGACACATAAATCCGGCCTAACCACCCTATGGTCTATTTAAACGCCTCTTTAAAAAGAAGAGTTTTCAACTGAGTTTTAAAATTTGTCACTGAATCCAAGCAGCGTACAGAAGGAGGCAATGCGTTCCACAGCCTAGGTGCCACAGCTTGAAACGAACGGTCCCCTCTAGTTTTAAAATGTGTACGGGGGGCAACAAAAAATCTGTGACCTGTTGATCTCAGACTACGTGAGGACGTACGCAGCTGTATCAGGTCAGAGATTTATGGGGGCGCCTGACCTTGTAGGGCTCTAAAAGTTAGAACCAAAATTTTGAAGTGTATTCTAGATTTCACTGGTAACCAATGAAGTGAAGCTAAAACCGGAGTGATGTGTGCCCTTTTACTAGTGTGGGTTAAGAGCCTAGCAGCAGAATTCTGGACAGTCAAAGATCTTTCTTATCAAGACAAATAAAAAGACTGTTACAATAGTCTAAACGGGATGGAATAAATGCATGAATGATCATCTCCAATTCGGCCTTTGATACCAAGGCTCTTATCTTAGAAATGTTCCTTAATTGAAAGAAACAGTTTTCAATAAGTTGCTTCGAGTGTTTCTCCAGAGATATGGCATCATCAAAAACAACACCTAAGCTCCTGAGACTCGGCTGAACAGACGAGCCTAAGGCACCAAGATGCTGTTTTATCTGAGAGATGCTCTGCTCAGGGGCAATGATTAGTGTTTCAGTCTTAGCTGAGTTCAGCAGTAAAAAGTTATCATTTAGCCACTGCTTAATCCCACTCAGACAGTTGAGTAAGGATGACAGTTTATATAACTCAGTAGGCTTAAAAGAGCAGTATAACTGAATGTCATCTGCATACAAGTGATAAGAAACATCCTTAAACTGGCTGATTATATATCCTAGAGGGAGTATATACAAAAGGAAAAGAATCGGTCCCAGGACAGAACCCTGAGGAACACCACTCGATAGACCTGCGGTATCTGACATGATCTGATTTATAAAAACACTAAAACTTCTACCGGTAAGGTAAGATGAAAACCATTTTAGGTGTCAGTGAGTACAGTATTCTTCACCATCAAAAGGCACTTAGAAACTGGGGGAAACTCTGACAGGAATAGGTCTGGCAGACCTAAAGCCACAACAGAATCAGAAGACAAGTTTCTGAGAGTCAACAGCTTGCGTGATAGGCGGCTCACAGGACAACAGCTTCAAGAACAGCTTAATAGTGGTCGTAATAAGCAAGTCTCAGTTTCAACTGTAAAGAGAAGACTTCGAACTGCATGTTTGATAGGTCGAGTTGCAGCAAGAAAGCCATTGCTAAGACGTCAGAATAAGAAAAAGAGGCTTGCCTGGGCCAAGAAACATCGTCAGTGGACTACTGAAGACTGGAAGAAGGTGTTATGGACTGATGAATCAAAATTTGAAATCTTCGGTTCATCACGCAGGATTTTTGTACGCCGTCGAGTAGGCGAAAGCATGGTTCCTCAGTGTGTGACATCAACTGTCAAACATGGAGGAGGTAACGTGATGGTCTAGGGCTGTTTTGCTGGATCCAGGGTCGGTGATTTGTGCAGAGTGAAAGGCACCCTGAACCAAAACGGCTACCACAGCATTTTGCAGCACCATGCAGTACCCTCTGGTATGTGCCTAGTTGGTCAGGGGTTCATCCTACAGTAAGATAATGACCCAAAACATAAGTCCAAGCTATGTCAGAACTACCTTAGCAAAAAAGAACAAGATGGTAAGCTTAAAAACATGGAGTGGCCAGCACAGTCACCAGACTTAAACCCCATTGAGCTGGTTTGGGATGAACTGGACAGAAAAGTGAAAGCAAAGCAACCTACAAGTGGTACACATTCATGGGAACTTCTGCAACAGAGTTGGGAAGAACTTTCTGAAGAATATTTGATTTCCTTTGTAGAAAGAATGCCACGAGTGTGTTCAGCTGTTATATCTGCCAAAGGGGGCTACTTTGATGAGTCAAAAATTTAGAATACATTTTGGTTTATAAATTGATTCCATGATTTCTTTTTTAACTTAAATTGTTCATTTGTTCTATTCTTTCATTTCAGAGTACAATAAGACATTTAACTGCATGAATTTCAATAAAAACCTGGAAAAATTGGGGTTATAAAACTTTTGACCGGTAGTGTATATATATATATATATACATATATATATATATATATATATATATTTCTGATTATCTGAAAAAACGTTTCTGGTGTCACAATCAAAAAACGAAAAATCAATCAAAAACTAAACAGAGCTCCAATCTATAATGTTGATGAACATCTGTCCAGCTGTACTTGTTTGTCATTATAGTCTTTCCAAAATGTACACTACTGGTCAAAAGTTTGGGGTCACTAAGAAATTTCCATTCCACTTCATCATAGACAGAATACCAGCTGAGATCAGTTGCATTGTTTTTTTTAACCAAGGCAGCAGTTTTCCGATTACATTATGTGCTTACATAATTGCAAAAGGGTTCTCCAATGTTTTCTCAGTTAGCCTTTTAAAATGACATCAGATTAGTAAGCAGAAGGTGCAGGTGCCTTTGGAACATTGGATGAATGGTTGCTGATAATGGGAAAAAATGATATCAGATTAGTAAACAGAAGGTGCAGGTGCCCTTGGAACATTGGATGAATTGTTGCTGATAATGGGCAATGTAGATATTGCATTAAAGATAAGCCACTTCTTTCTACAACAGCCGAGAACCCTTTTGCAATTATGTAAGTAGTGTATTTGTGTCAAATAAAAGTGACTAAGTCAAATATAAAACTTCAAGATTAGGCTTATATGAACAAAAATATGTGTGTATAATAAGAAATAGGAAAACGTATGGTGATGCAGCCATCACCCAAAATTAAAAAAACAACACATAAATACAAATTTTTGAAATTTAAAAATGTTTAAAGGAAATCAGTTATTGAAGCAGGCCAGATACCTTTTATATATATATAAATGCCAGAGACGGTTAGTTAAAGGATCTTTGAGCAGGAGCACTGATCAAATACATAACGACGTGGGAGGTACGCCATGCATCCATATACGCAAATGACGTTTCTGTTTAACGTGATGACGTCGTGTTGTAGGCTCAGCTATGATGGCAGCCGTGGGTTGACATCGATACATTACTGAATATAAACTATTTAAAAGTTAGCGGAAAACCCCTGACATAATAACTTAGAACAAATTAACAGTTTTCTGATAGCACACACTTAAACACACCCGCCCGGTTTGGGGAACGGTAAGTTCACGACGCTACAGTGAGCTTTTGCAGTATCAAAGTGGCGCTGAGTGTGTGTGTGTGTGCGCAGCTAGTTACTCGTCTCTTTCATGTTTTTACACACAGACACACACACACACACACACACACACACACACTCTCTCTCATGTCTGTCGAGCTAGCCGTGACCCTGAGAAGTATGTTGAACCTGTACACAGCCTCCCACCTGAGAGCCTCCACTGTCCTGCTCATGTTAGCTTAGTCTGTAGCCTGCTAACTGCTACAGGTAACCTAGCTAGCCCAAAGTGCGGCTGAAAACGCCTGCGACGAGCTAATGTTAACAGCACCAGTCAAACAAGTCCTGCACATCTCGAATCAATTGTTAACATGTATGTTTGCGTCTGTATAACCTGTTCATTGAGCAGTAAACGTTAAGTATCCCAGCTGAAAGGAGGCACAAACGGCTCTGCGTTTGAACTAGCTTCCCCAATCTTTAGTCTCCCATTGCCAGAACCTATCTCCACATCGCTGAGATATCTGATTTGATCCCCAGAGCAGGTTGTATCTCCTGCAGTTAATATTATGTCGTTATGCACTTGTTAGCCAAATGGTTTGACAGCATTTATTGTGTGTATCTGTGTTGTATGTCTTTATCCTGCCACCTTCTATCATTTCGTCTGTCACAGGTCAGCATGTTGGGGTAGGTCTATGAACCAACTGTCTTTCCTTGCATCCTTCTCTTTACATGAAGAGGCACTATGCCCGCAGCTACTGTGGATCACAGCCAAAAAATATGTGAGGTTTGGGCCAACAACCTGGAGGAGGAGCTGAAGAGGATCCGACATGTCATCCGAAAATACAACTACATTGCTATGGTGAGGGGTGCTCATCACAGAGGGCAAAAAGCTGTCAGACACAGCCAGATTTCCATTCTGCATAATGACTTGTCTGTCTTCTTACAGGACACAGAGTTTCCAGGTGTAGTAGCCAGACCAATTGGAGAGTTCAGAAGCAACGCTGACTATCAGTACCAGTTACTGCGCTGCAA
This sequence comes from Perca fluviatilis, assembly GCF_010015445.1. Classification (NCBI taxonomy): domain Eukaryota; kingdom Metazoa; phylum Chordata; class Actinopteri; order Perciformes; family Percidae; genus Perca; species Perca fluviatilis. Next base: position 2,768,573 of record NC_053121.1, read on the forward strand.
TGTGGATTTGCTCAAGATAATCCAGCTGGGCCTTACGTTTATGAATGAACAAGGGGAATACCCTCTGGGAACATCAACATGGCAGTTCAATTTTAAGTTTAACCTCACGTAAGATGACTTTTGTGCTTCTCCCACTCTTTTCACTTATATATGAGTCAAATGCACCAGTGGCATGCACATGATTCTTTGGGAAGAGTATTTCAGCTTGCCTACAGCACACAGATGAGACATTAGACTAAGTTAACACATTTCTTTCCAAAACAAATTACAAAGTTTGTGGTCTGTCACCATTCATATTTTCAGTTTAGATGTTGTTTAAGGGCAGAATTTAGAACTCTTTCAAATGCATACACTGACAGAGCATAACACCGCAGACAGCTTTTAAAAATGCAAACTGATTTTATGATTATGACGCTCAATTACTGTTCTTATACCTACTTGGTTGTCTTTTGTGATTGTAACAATAACAGTGTGACGTGTCTTTGTCGTCAGAGAAGACATGTACGCACAGGACTCCATTGAGCTCTTGACCACTTCAGGGATTCAGTTCAAGAAGCACGAGGACGAAGGCATCGAGACACTGTACTTTGCAGAGCTGCTGATGACGTCGGGAGTGGTGCTCTGCGATGGCGTCAAGTGGCTGTCTTTTCACAGGTATTCTGCTTTTGCAATTGGTAGCTTTTGTGTGCAGTCAGGTGTATAGTACAGACAGCTGCATAGCAACGAGTATCATATCTGTCGTGCCCACTGTGTTTACAGTAATCACAGATTGTCTGTCCCAGGTACAACATCTCTTACTGTCACTATTTGATTGTCAGTTAATAATCAAGCATTTATTGGACAGTTTGCACTTATCAGGAATACATTGTGTTAATTGTGGTATCATTTGACTGCGTTTGCTCACCACCATATATCCAAACAATTCATTTTATCAGTGTGTTATGTGTTTAATAACATATTATTTCTTAATGTATGGTCTTTTTTGTCATGTCTGCACACAGACATCCCCCTGTGTTTAAATGTTTACTAATGAAATGTGATGTGGCCTTTCAGAAAGCATCATGAAAAGTGTTTGTGGATTTTTGTTTTGTTCGTTTATGTTTTTTTGTGTCTCGTTTCCTTAGCGAGAGGTAAGATGTTACGCAGAACTGTGATCGTTTTGCGACTCACGTTACATTTTTTAATTTGCTATTAAATTTGCTGATCAAGTGTAATGAACACTTGTGCTGTTATATTGGTCTCTCTAGTGACTAGCAACTCTCTCTTTTTGTACCAGTATTTTCTACAATCTGCTGCTTAACATCTTCATTTCATACTCAGTTTCCCACTGTGTCTCCATGGCAAACTGAGGCTAAAGATAACCAGGCTTTGGAAAATAAACAAAGCTTAGGTTTGAAACACCACTGTCAGCTCTTTCAGGTATTTAGAACACACCTTTACCAACAGGCTTTCATGTCATGTTCTTTTTATTTATATTATTTGTTGTCATATTTAGTTTATTCTGTTTTTATCATCGTATTTCTTTAATTCATCCTAATTTTCATTGATTTATTGTGAATTAACTGTTAATCTTATCGGTAGGGCTGTCTATCGATTAAAATATTTAATCTCACATTTATTATCTGTAAAAAATGTACATTAAAGGGATATTTGTCAAGTATTTAATGTTCTTATCAACATGGGAATGGGGAATGGCTGTTCATTCAAATCTATGTAGGCCTCTATTTATTATTGGAAATCAATTAGCACCGCAAAACAATGACAAATATTGTCAAGAAACCTGTGTAGCTGTGTTTCTGTTATCCGGTAATTACTGTTCCCGTGCTCCGGTGCTCCAGGTTAGCCATGGTTAGCGATGCCAGTTTATACGCTGTTTTTCTGCATACAAACAGCGCAACAACATTGTCCACAGATAGAATATGGACAGTGCTGCTTGTACGACTGATTTAGTGAGGCACAAAATAACACAGAAGTGCTTATAACTGCACGTTACTACGGAGCATCCATGTTGGGTTTTTAGCTCGGGGTACTCGGTGGTTCCCCAAGTCCAGTGTCAGTCCAGTGCTCTTCAGTCCGTACTAGTCATCATAGTGGAGCCTGTGTTAATAGGTTAAAAAAATGTGTGGCTTTCAAACGAATTTGCGCAAACACAGTAATAATGTGTTACCTTTGACAGCCCTACTTATTGGATAAGTGGTCTGCTGTGAATGTGTTTTGGTTCCTATTAGTCACTGATTAGTAGGATACGTGTTGCAAAATCAAAGCCCCAATTCACAAGACCTTTTTAGGATAATGCAGTGTCTTTTTTTGTAGTTATTTGCATTTGCAAGTACAGGCATAAGAACAAGAAAGCCAGTCTGCCTGTCTTTCATTTATCATTGTGTCATATGTGGCAGATTGGACGTGACAGAATCTCTTACAGCCTCCTGCTGTGTGTGCTCTTTCTAAAACCTAGTTAAAAGGTGTGCATGTGTCTGTGTATATGTGTTTTGTAGTGGCTATGACTTTGGATACCTGGTCAAGATTCTGTCCAACGCTAACCTGCCTGAGGAGGAGGTGGACTTCTTTGAGATTCTTCGCTTGTACTTTCCAGTCATTTACGATGTCAAGTACCTCATGAAGAGTTGTAAAAACCTGAAGGTACCTAAATAAATATTTCAGCAGGCAGCACAGAGCATCTCCTGTATTATTAAGTCAAAGCTTCACACCTTGATGTCTGTTGTGTGGCCCTCATGTGTTACCTTGACTAGAAGCGTGCGCCTTGAGTGACTGCCAGTGATTTGTTTTCAGGGCGGGCTGCAGGAAGTCGCTGAGCAACTGGAGCTGGAGAGGATCGGACCGCAGCATCAGGCCGGCTCGGACTCTTTACTCACAGGCATGGCTTTCTTCAAGATGAGAGAGGTAGGATCCTCAAGTCAGACACGGGGCCTTAAAAAGTCTTTGATTCGCTGAAGAATTGTGTTCTAGGTTTTAAATCATTTCAAACTGGTCTACATTTTCTCAATGAAATGCTCCTGCCAGGCTTTACAATGTAGTTTTTTCCCCCCATGGTGTTGGTTTTCTTTCTTTCCCTACTCCAAATATAATTTGCTGAATTACGAATACAAATGAGAACAACATGCATCTTATATTGCAGCCAAGCACAATAACGCACGAGTCTCTTTGGGAACAGATTTTATTCTTTAGCTATTGGGAAGTGCAAGTTTAGCCGTGTTTCCGGACTCTGATATTGACTTTATTTTTTATTTTTATGTCATGATATAGGTCTTAAATTTAATTTATAATGGTCTTAAAAAGGTCTTAACGTGCTCATATTATGCTTTTTGGCTTTTCCCCTTTATTGTTATATTTCTTTTTTGTGCACGTTATAGGTTTACAAAGTGAAAAAGCCCAAAGTCCCCCCCAAAGGGACTTACCATCTCCAACAGAAAACACTGTTCACCAACTGCTCCAAACAGCTCTATTGTAGTCCAGCCTTTACTTCAGAGACAAACGTGGTCACTTTGGCACACCCTCATACTCTGCTTCTGACTGGCTAGTAGTCCTTACCTAGCTACTGAGCATGTGCAACTCCCAACAAAGATTTAAAAGAAGTGTGATGTCTCACTCTGTAGCTAAAACAGAGAGCTCAACACACAGGGTGAAAAGAGGAGCTGCAGCAATGTGCAGTACAACAAAAAGATGGTGTTTTCTGAAAATTAAACCACATGAACATATTCTGATATAACCTCTAAATGCAATTATGAACCTGAAAATTACCATAATATGAGCACTTTAAAAAGTTAAATTTGACTTGGTGAAACCTGCAGAAACTCTGGTCAGAGAGAAGAGTTCTGTGGAGTGAGTGGGGGGGGACTCAAACCTCACAAAGCCAGCCCAAAGTATTACTTATAGGGATAGTTCAGATTTTTTGAACTGGGGTTGTATGATGTACTTCTCCATAGTCCGTGTATTACCTACAGTAGATGGCGGCCCCCAGTTTGGAGAAGCAGGCAGAAGTCCAGACACGGAAACTAAGCAATGTACTGTGGACGTGGGCAGCAGCTACTGTAAACGTATTTTAGCCACTTAAAAAAAAAAAGTCTAAAAGTGTACACTATATGTAGAACATTTGTACTGCTTTACCTGGCCATCAAACACCTCTGTTTAAGTTTTCGCTGGGGGGGAACTAGAGCCGATGTCTATGCTCTCGTCTTAGCCGCCAGAATCCTTTGACAAAAACTGTAATTTTACCTCGCAGAACACAGGAGTTGCTGGTCTACCGCTGCCTCGATCGGTTAGTTTGTTAGTATTGTTAGTACCTAACCCTTTAAACTAAACTAAAAAACTAACTTTCTTATGACATTAAATGATGAAAATGAATTGGTGCATTCAATATGAGAAAAGGAGGCGAGCGTCCCTCGTGCTTACGGTCTTAAAGGCTTCAACAGCACAAACAAATCTTCATCCATCAGTGACGCAGCCTGGGAGAGAACAAAAAAATGTTCTTCTTCCTTGCTATCTTAACATTTTTAACTCTGCGCTCTCTGTCTGTCTTTCTTCCTCACACACCAGGTGCCAAATATAACATGAGCATGCTGCTTTTTCAATAAATGGGCTCGACATATGTCCCTTATGTCTGAATGACGATATGCTATCCCCTAACAGAGAGACGAAGCCAACAATGTTACATTTTCTTGAATAAGGGGCATCCTCAGTGGACACAGACCAGAATTTGCAGATGTATACTTTGCAATGCTGATGAAGATAAAAAAATTAAAAAAAGAGCTTATCTTATATTCTCTATCTTAATTGCTGTGCAGCAGTTTTACCACCACAAGCTGGGAAGAAACACCCCAGTGCCTGTATATCACATGATGATGCTAGCATAAGCATACACTACATTTATGACTGGTTCCAGAGGATAAGACTTTAAATAAATGCATTTAATAATATGATTTTAATTGTCTGTTCTCAGTCTCCTGTGTTTTGTTTGTCTTATCTTTCCCACAGATGTTCTTTGAGGATCATATTGATGATGCAAAGTACTGTGGTCACCTGTACGGGCTCGGCTCCGGCTCTGCCTACGTCCAGAACGGAACAGGGAACGCTTACGAAGAAGAGGCGAACAAGCAGCAGTCGTGACATCCCTCTGAAAGCTCGCCCACATGCACAATCAGTGCGGCGCTGAAGCCGAGCTTTCGCCAAACGGATGATGTTGATAACGGAAGAACACAAAAACATACGCACATCATTTAGCAAGCTGCTTTTCATAGGCTCTGCTCACTTTAGACAACTGAATAAGATGGTCAAAAAGAAATAATAATCACAGCTGTCCTCACACATGCCCATGCTGGCTGCTCGTGTGTGTGTGTGTGCGTGTGAGTGTGCGTGCGTGCGTGGTCGGTCTTTTAGCACTACAAAGCAGTGTAGACGTTTTGGTTTGGATCAGTTGAATTTAACATGCTTGAAAAGATGGGATTTTAGTTTTCCTAAAATGTTCTGTAGACATGTTTTGCACTTTAAAGCTCTAACCTGATTTTATATGGAAAGCTGAAGAAGAAAAAAAAAAAAGGTTTCCGGTGTCTTCTCTCCTCTTTGTTGCCTTCTCTACGTTCCTTTTACATTGTGATTATATAAACCTTTACTATCACAACAACTGCTCTCACCACGCTCAGCCTTAATACTAGCTGCATTCTTATATCTTTTATTTCAACTTTTATTTCTTGTGCTGGTTCTCTGATGTTGAGCTCCAGTCAACACTCAAAGACACCACATGTCAGTATGCTCGTCCTCTGTCATTGGATCTCCTGTATGATAATGAGAAAGGGAGCCGTCAGTCAGTGTGTTTACATGCACATGACTGTTTCATTGAAGTTTTTTTTATTTATTTATTTATATATATATATATATATATATATATATATATATATATATATATATATACACACACACACACACACACAGTTAATGTTTATAATGACCTGAATAAGATCTAATAATCCCACTTTAAAACAAACTGGTGTATTCTGCTTGTTCAGTATGAAGATGGTATATGAGGTGAACACATTTTACTCCTTACTATTAGTTTTCCTGTCTGGATTCGTGATAATGATTTACAGTATGCACTAGATGCATACAAATGCTTTTTGTTGGAGGAATATGGATTCTTTGTGCATGTAAACACGCTCATCGACATTAGCACATAAGAACTCCGATGCATTACCTCTCCACATGGTCTTGCAATTATTTCAACCAAATTCACCAGACCTTAAAAAAAAAAAAAAGTATAAAAACACTCGCCTGCTGTAAGACATGCTGAGGTTACCCTGAACTATGTTAAGTGTAACATTTTTGTAGAGTTTTAGTGTTGTAATAGACAAAACTTTTACTCAATGGAAAAACGTTGACTTTTAACGTGCACCTTTTTGTTCCCTGTGGAGTTTATTCCACTTGTAGTTCTGGCCCTTTTGAATGACGTTTTTATTTGTATTGCTTTCTAGTTCATTCATGCTGCGTAGAAGAGCCGCATGTACTAAAATGTTTGAATAAATGCTGTGTTCTAGTTGTATCCTGAACTTCCATAGGTGTGTGTTGAAGTGTAGGTTCAAGACTTAATAACCTTCCTGAGTGTCAAAGACTGATAACTGAAACACTTCTTTCTTTCTGCAGCACATCTTTCACTGTAACGGAGTAAAAGAAGAATATGCAATATACAAGAGGATTGTTTTTAGATCATTTTGTAAATAAAGGCTTGAAACTTTTCTACCATAATATGCTCTTGTCCATTACGTCCCTTTAAGTGGCTCAGACTTCCTCTCAATGCGCAACAAAAGACTTGAAATAAGGAGGCTGAAGATGAGCTTATTTTATTCTTATAAGGCATTACAACTGTACAGTACATTGCCTCACACATCCATGTTGTCTCGAGTCATACAGACCGAAGAATAGAAAAATATAGATTGACACCGACTGTCACAATGAAGCTTTTTTTTTTTTTTTTTTTTAAACGAGCAGACATTCTACCAACTCATTTTCAATGGTTTGATTTCCAGCCAGAATCCTCAGAAGATGAAAATATACTGTACAAAGCAGCTGGAGCTGGAATCTCTGGTTTTTTTTTGCTCTGCAATAGATCCACAACATGTTGTGAGTTAGAAAAACAACTCAACAGTATCTGCTTTTTGATGGCGAACAGATCTGCAGCGTTACACAGAGACAGTCCGGAAGCTTTTGGCCGGCAGTTTGACGTGTACTGTAGGCTGCCAGTCTCTGTTGATATTTGGCAGAGGGGACACGTAGCACGGAGCAGCACCAGCTTTCAGGTTTTTTAGTATGACGGCAACATCCTCACTCATGCTATAACGAGTCAGAAGAGCCCTTATTCAAATGTAATTACTAATGACTACACTTTTTTGTCAAGCAAAGGTAAAATTGTTGTGGTAAAATTCACTACAGCAAGGTGTGTTTGTGTTGACATCCTGAGATGAGAGCATGCATCAAATCAACTTTCAACAACTTTCCCAACAACTCCCCCTCCCTCCCTCCAAAAAACCTTCACTGAAGGAACAAAATGGCTAAAGGAATATCACATCACATTAACACCTAATACTTTATACTTCAAGTGCAAACTTATAACAGCATCTACCTATGTGCTAAGCTACATAAATACCATAAAACAAACTTGTAGATAATTCTGAGTTTCTGTTACATGAACTGTAACATACAAAAGCAGCTCAGATTGACTTCCTCGTTTACAAAGTGCAAAAACATCTCTTCCATTACTGCTCTCTTCTTATTCATATACAAACAAAAGAAAATGTGAAGGTTGGAATGCTATTTTAAGTTGTTCCGAAGCCCAAAGAGTTTCAGATAGCAGCAGAAATTGTTGCCGATAGCAATAAGAGTAATTCTGATGATAATTAATTTGTCTCCACTTTGTAGGAGTCAGTCATGTAAACCTCTCAGAAGCAGGCTGAAGTGTAGAAAACAACAAATGATGATGTCACCGCCACGTCACGTTCCGATAGGCACAACACCGAGGAGGGGGCGGCATAGACCTGTTGGATGAAACACATAGTAACATAAATGTTGAATGTATATCGCAGTAATACGTGGATAGTGTCTGTATGACTGTAAACTCACTTTTCTGGGTTGAAGGTGTCACCTCTATCTCTAACTCAGGTTATGCCTCATTTTCTATGGTCATCCCTAGGTTACTGGCACCTGAACAAACACATAATAATAATAATAATTATTATTATAGCTACTCCGCAGCGATGCTCAACCTGGGTTGACTCAATAACATGACTTTCCTGGAATTGGACTGATTAGACAATTTAGAATGAATGCCTTTTTATTGTCACTATACACATGTACAATGAGATTAAAAGCAACTCCTTTTCCAGTGCCAACATGTACGTAAAATAAATATAACATGGAATAAAATAAGTAGTGCAAAAAAAAGGGTAAGGTGCACAGTTCTGAGATGCTATATACATATGAAAGAAAAATGGTTTTATATACAGTGTGATATGCAGTGTGGGTTATTGCACATTATTTGAATATTGCCCAATAGTGGTGATCATATTCAATGATAGGAATAGATATAGATACATTAAAATATGCAGGGAAGCCGTACAGCACAATGCCCGATTAGATACATGTATGATCATCTTGTAACAACAGGGGAGCAAACTCAGAACCTTTGACGCTGTAGGCAGGCGCTGATCTCAGGATGCTATTATCTGGGTGATGACACAAGTGGCCTCAAAACATCTAGTAGACAAGGGGCAGGGTTGCATGAAAACAGAATTTTAAACTATTGTAAAAAATGAATTTCTCACTAGAAAATTCTGAGAATTTGTGTGCTTGGTTAAGACAACATAGATATGACTGTCATTTATTTTCACCAAGATCAATAAATGACAAACTGATGTTTGAAGATGCTCTATTTTGCATTGACTGCAGTGGCATCGATGAGGACACAATAAAAAAAATGTCCACACTAAATCTACAGTCATCTTCGAATGTTGTGAATTCTTTCCATGAACATCAAAGATTTAGTTTGGAAGAAATTGCTTTGTTGTAAAATTGTAGCTGTCTGCTGTAGCGCCACCATCAGGACTATTAGCACACAAATCCCACTGATTAAGTTTGGCATGGGACTGGACTTTAGTGCAAAGTTTGGTGAGTTTTCATACATGGGAACATAGATTTACTAGGAAGATGAAGAAGAATAATACTGGCAAAAACAATAGGGTCCACGCAGCTTTGCTGCTCGGCCCCTAATAATAATAATAATAATAATAATGTTAATTTAATATAGCACCTTTTACATAACAAAGTCACAAAGTGCTTTAAAAGAGTAACTGTTGAAAAATAAAACCAAAAAAAACAGTAGGCCTACAAAGAACATCAATAAAAAAGAATAAAATAAAATTTGAAATAAAAATAAAAACAGTAAAATAAAACATATATATATACATATATATATATGATCCTACCCTTCCTGTCTTTGTCTGTTGCACTGTCACTCTCTGTCCAGGAGGGGGTGCTGGTGAGCAGTCGACTCTGAGACTCCCTCAGCGGCTTGGAGGGGAACTGGCGGCCCTCTGCTGCACTGGAAATGCACAAATACACATAAACAGGGATGAAGCCAGGAATCAACCCACTGGGGATTATTTCTGAATAAAATAGTCCTATCATCATATGATCACGTATGATCCCGAATTGATATATCTCTATCTGAATGACTCATTCCAAACTGCCAGGCCGTAACAGCTGTGATGGGACTGTCCTGCATCATTACACCTACAGGGTTAATAAACCGCCACAGGCTCACTTGCAGTTTGCTTTTTTTTTTTTTAATGGATGTGTGTGTTCTCTCTCCCCTACATCCAGGATATCTTTCAGAGGCGCTGTGCATGCAGGGCCTCCTCCATTGTGAAGGACACCCCCCCCCCACACACACACACACACACACACACACACACACACATACACACACACACACACACACACCCCACTGCCATCAGCAGAAGATTTCACCTGAACTACACCCTCTGCTCCATTGTATGACTACCCTGGCCTGCATCCACACTTTATACCGGCCAATCATCACCTTAGTGCCTCCTATTTATACTATGCATAATTACCACTGAGGTGGCTAGTTAGCCATTATTTGTATTATCTAGAGCATTATTCATATTTATATCTATATTTTCATTTATTCACAACGGTTACGCGGCTCATGCCTGCTCTTTGATCCATTGCACTATTTATCCTGTTACACTAAATAGTTAGGCATTTTTATACTATCAACATTCTCATGGTTTTATAATTCAGTTGTACAGCATTATTTATATTTAAATCAATATTGTCATATATTCACAATGACCATATTGTTGATTGCCAGAACGCCTCACATTGGGAGTGAATGTTACTGTTTTACTCTTTATTTGTGTATTTCTGTGTCTACGTTGCATTTTGTTTTTCGTGTATGTGTGTATTTTTGTGTTGGCACCTTAGGCCATGGAAAAGGACATTTTGTTTCCTTGAGACACTTGACTCACCCCTTGCTGGCAGGGTTGGAGCCCCTGGGGGATGAGGGCTGCTCTGGGTCCAGATTCACCAGACAGGTTGGGAACGAGCAACCGTCGCCTAAACTAGAAAGCCGCAGTAGAAAGATGTTTAAAAAAAACTAGCAGATAATACATCTGTTTAATACAGTAGGTTATATAAACATCAATGGAATTACATGTTGGGTGTTTTATTGTATGTTTGTGGAAAGGATGGCTAATAAAGAGTGTAGATGTTTAAGATATGTATGTACCTTTTGATAAACTGCAGCTATTGTGGCTATCAGTGGCAATTATGGAATACTGGTCAATGCTAAAACATAGTAGCTTAAGTAGAGGAGAGGTCTGAAAATGTCACAAATACAGCAATATCTATGATTAGCCAACATAAGCTCCAAGTCCCCTGTAAGAGGAGGATTGTGTTATTCTGTCTTTATAACGTTACATAGTCTCACTTTAATGTCACTATTTCCACAAAGAAATGTTCCATGGCTTTGAGTTATTACAGTGGTTTGGTTTGTAGAATAGTAACCAGTTGTTAAAAATAATGGAACAAAATGGGCTTCTGTATGCAATTCCAACTGGATCTGAACTGTGTTCATCACATCAACAATGTATTGTTTATACATAATAAAAAATGTAGAAAAGAAAACGGGGTTTATGTTTTAATAATTTGACTGTGATTGCCAAAAAGCTGTAGGTATATTCATAATAGTATTCATTCTGTCAGGATGAATTACTCATTTTTGCAAAGCTGAAGCTTGTGCATGTATTCACTGTGGAGATGTTGTTTGCTGAAGCTAATGCTCTCTTGTCCCCTTTGAGACATTTCCCTCTTTTGAACCATTTTGTTTCAAACTGAGTGACAGCGCTCTCTAATGCCCAACTGAAAGTGCTCATATTATGCTTTTTGGCTTTTTCTCTTTCATTTATTGTGTTATATATCTTTGTTACAGGTTTACAAAGTGAAAAAGTCCAAAGTCCCCCCCAAAGGGACTTCCCATCTCCAACAGAAAACACTGTTCACCAACTGCTCCAAACAGCTCTGTTGTAGTCCAGCCTTTACTTCAGAGACAAACGTGGTCACTTTGGAACACACGTTATAATGCTCGCCTAGCTGCTAGCGTGGCACGCCCTCATACTCAGCTTCTGACTGGCTAGTAGTCCTTACCTAGGTACTGTCAGGGCACGCCCTCATACTCTGTTTCTGATTGGCTAGTAGTCCTTACCTAGGTACTGTCAGGGCACGCCCTCATACTCTGCTTCTGACTGGCTAGTAGTCCTTACCTAGATACTGTCAGGGCACACCCTCATACTCTGCTCCTGACTGGCTAGTAGTCCTTACCTAGATACTGTCAGGGCATACCCTATACTCTGCTCCTGACTGGCTAGTACTCCTTACCTAGGTACTGTCAGGGCACGCCATCATACTCTGCTTCTGACTGGCTAGTAGTCCTTACCTAGCTACTGTCAGGGCACGCCCTCATACTCTGCTTCTGACTGGCTAGTAGTCCTTTCCTAACTACTGCACATGTGTGACTCACAAAAAAGATGGAACAGAAGTGAGATGTCTCACTCTGTAGCTAAAACAGAGAGCTCAACACTCAGGGTGAAAAGAGGAGCTGCAGTACAACAAAAATATGGTGTTTTTTAAAAATTAAACCATGTAAACCTATTCTGATATAACCTCTAAATACAATTATGAACCTGAAAATGAGCATAATATGAGCACTTTAAAAGTGACTTTATTCATTTAACACTTCTCTGACATCTTGAGTGAGACTGTTTGAACTGCAGAAGCCCTTTCTAAAGCAAATGTGTGTCATTGCTGTGCATATTGATGCTGATTGGCAGGACTTTTATAATCAATATCACAACCGTATATAGTTATAGATGCAATTTAGGCTTGAAACACCTCAGTAGTAGATTTTAACAAAACATGATACATAACCTAAAAAACTGTGCATGTCATAATAGTGATCTTATAAACAAAAGATCAATAGACACCATTTTGAAATCTGAATGTACTGTATACAGATGCTGTGCTATAACTACACCTGGACTGAATCGGCCTCCATAAATATTAAAGGTTCATACTTGTATTTTGGGTTTCTACTAGAACATGTTTACATGCTTTGATGTTCAAAAAATACATTATTTTTCTCATACTGTCTGCCTGGAAATACCTGTGTCTGAAACTCTCTGTTTTAGCGCCTGTCTGGTTAAGAGCCCAGTCTGATCTGATTGGCTTGTGCGAAGAAATATGGCTTATGCAAAGGTAATTCTTAAGCCATGGTTGGAGATACTCAGATGGGGGGGCGGTATATTCTAATAAGTCTGCATGTGACATATGAGGAACCAAATCTGAATGGCTTGTTGAATCATCACCATCACTATCACCATGTTTTCTAATCCAGGCAGCCCATAAAAAAACATACACTTTGTGGGTTGGTAGACACTCCATATACCTAAATGTATGTGCATAAGCACTGAAAAGGTTTTTTTTCGTGATATGTCCCCTTTAATGCATTACATATCAACATAATGTGCTTATGTACAGTCGATCCATGTCTGAGACGCCATATGACCTCTCAACAGGTTATAAGTTGGATTTGACTTTACTGATCTCATTGTTATTCGTAGCCACACTGCAGTTGCACTGACTTGTGGTTCTTCAGACAGAGCCTGAAGTCTTTGACCTGCTTGTCCTTTAGTCTAGACTTAAAATTACAGGTCATCAGGGCTCCTAAACTGTTAAACAACCTGCCAGGGAAAGTTATAAATAATTAACACTAGACTTGCTTCATTGGATTGTTTCTTTAGTTTGCCCTCCTCGAGTCTTATGTTTCTTTTCTTTTCTTTATAAATATAAATTGTATTCGATAGATATTTTTAGAGGATCTTCTTCGGGTTGTCTTTGACAAATGCCCATAATAATAACCTTACCCGGAGAAAACAGGAATCGGCCAGTATTTAAGTTCATCCCCAAAGACCTGGCGGAAGTTCTTACTGCAGCCCAGACTGAAACCGTTCTTATCGATGCCGTGGCGAAACACTGGAGAACGCACAGCCTCTGAGATAACACACATGGAGAAGACGTCAGTCAGTCAGACATGAAGATGGATATCTCAGTCTATGTAATCTATTCTTCAGACTATTAGCAGGAGCTCATTCAGACAACACATGAATGGCTCTCGCTGAACGGCTACATCAGTGGAACAACTCTGAATGAAAGTGTCTTTGTTGTTCAGGAAAAGCAGATCTGAGACTGTGCCACCATGTGTGAGCAGTGTCTGTTACTAAGCTGCTTACTGCCCTGAGCCTTATGTCTTTGCATTGCACTGTAACATACTCCTCTGGATAATCCACACTCCTTAACACACAGACAAAGTGTGCCACTGTGCACACATAATGAGAAACTGCTTCGTCTGATAACGGCCCACAAAGGCTCATCAAATCGCTGCGCTGATGAAGACTGATGGTGGGAAAAGTGCAGTGAAACACTCTTCATCATTAGTGCGAAGACGACACTGTGAGCAGACTGAGAGCAGATACACAGGGCTGAGCGAGCTGCTGTCCAACACAGGCTGTATACAGTAATTACTGCATCCACAAACAGAACACACATACATGTAGGCATGAAGTTCACCTACCCAGGGTGGATCTGTTTTTGCAGACGAGCCAGCAGTGATAGATGAAAAGCGAAGCCAGGCTGACTGAGAACATGGAGGCCGAGAAGAAGAGGAACAGGATGTGGAACTTGGCCTGAGTGTCTGGGAGGCTGTTCTGAGGGAGAAACAACAACCAAACAATCAACACAACTGCACAAAAACAGAGCGAGACACTACGACTGAGTGGGATCTGGGAGATTTCTACTCAAGTGTTCTAGGGGAGCTCATTAAGTTGTTTCTATCTCAATGCCACTAACTAGTTAGTTGGTTCATACCAGATATTCTCTCAGACGGAAATGTGCTCTACCTCCAGCCTTGTGAAAAAAAGAATCAAATATCACGTATTCAACACAGAATGCATGATTTTTATTTTGTGCAAACCCAACACCAGTGCCTGAACTGGGTCATTTGACTTGATTTTTGTCCACATGAGTGGACTTTTAATTATACTTTTAATTATTAACAGTATTATTAATAGGCTTTCATATGATATCATAGACCGTACATACATTCTACGGCTAATATTTATACCACAATTTATTGGGGATAACCATGCAATTATATGTAAAATCTGACTCCCAGCATCCCCATGTAGCCCGAATAGAATTATTTTTTATAAGCACATTTTCAGACACTGTGACAATTACGCTGTGAGATTAGCAGTCAAATCCGGCTCCTTAGATTGAACTGTATAATAGTCGACTATTCTGTGTCACCCCTAAAAGAAATATAAATGAACCAAAATATATTCAAGACACATGCAATGATCATGTCATGCAACTGCTGAATTATGGTACTGGCACTTTTTTTTTTATCCAATTCAGGCACTGCCCAACACCCCAAAAAATACATAATATAATCAATGGTTCATATTGTGGTGAGGAAACTATACTTACCGTCCAAAACTTAATGAAGTACTGAAGATCTGTAGCAGTTATAAAAAGGCAGTAGAGTAGCGAATATGCCAAGAACAGCATGAAAAACTTGTAGTTGGAGAATCCCACACAGTTGTTCACCCTGCAACAAGGATGAAAGGATGTTCTCATTAGTACATGTTCAAATATTTTCTAAATGCAAAGATACAGGAGTTGAAGAGATTATTTAAAGGCGCCTGTCGTCAATATTCAGAACATTAATATAGCAGTAAACAAATATTTGCTATGTAAAGATATAGTGCAGTGATGGCATCCTGAGCAGAGTAAGAAGTCACAGTCCCTCTGCATGTGTTGTAATCTGAGTTTCTCTGTTCTTTGTTTTTATAGCCGATGGACCGCATGTGCATGTGAGTGCGTGTGAGTGTATGTGAGTGCATGTGAGTGCCTTGTGCGTCGTATCAGACCTAGAGGGCCCTGTCAAAGCGTCCGGAGTTGAGTTTGGTAGCGGTCTGAGAGAGCCATATGGAGGCAATCTCAGCCCAGTTTTTTCTCAGTATTTTGAGTGCAGCACCTTTTAAAACAATTGTGCAGCAGAACAGTAAATATTGGGGATGGGTTGGTGGGTTTGTGGATGTGCACACAAATATTCTAGGCTTTATTTTTAAATGACCCATTTTCCAGCTGTTTCAGACTGAAAAACAGTTTGCAGAACTTTTTGTTTTTAAGAAAACAGAATGCCAGGTCCTCTAATTCATATGAAACAAACATATGAATATAATTCATATGAATTAACCAGTTTTGTCTCAGAATGCTAAGGACATGTTCACACCAGGTATTTGTGAAGATTTGTTTCATAAATATTTTTACTATTTCTATTTTATTAATAATTAAATATTTTTACACAAAAGCAACTCCAAGAACCTATTGCTTTATAAGCCAATGGCGCTTTGCATTATGACTTTTTATATTCAGCTTCTTTCATGAATTTCTCTCATACATTATTGCAAAGAGAGCAGACAACCCGATCATGTTTAGCAAAAATTACACCAACTGGAATCAAATTTGTTTTGTCTCCCTCTGCTGCCAAAATGTGTCATATGGCAGGATGAGAGGGTACAGTATCAACATCTGCCCAGTAAACAAGCCCTTTGTGCTCCCATGTGATGTGTGTTTACGAGCCCTGTAAACTGGAATGTGACTGGGCAGTGTGGTGCTAAAGAAAAACAATGAAACCATGAAGCCTGAATACTGTGGGGCCTTTAATGAAAAATAAATTATATAATGACGATGATATAACAACACCATGTGAGTGCAGTGGTAAATTAGTACAGTGTCACTGATATTTAGTTAAAATCCTATTGTCACTACATACCATGGGCAGTGGTGATCCATCTTCAGGATGCATCTGTAACACAGCAGGGTCAGACGTCAGAGTAATTGAATCTTACTCTGCCTGCCAGAATGCAATATATGGTGTGGTCTGTTCTCTATAGGTGCATGAGCAGAGAGCCATACTTATCACAGACTGAACAATGGTGACATCGATCAGGCTTCAGCAGCTGGCAGCGGTCACAGAAACGGATTGCTGAGGAGACACAGCCAATTCAATCACACAGCCGTCAGCAGCAGCACCTCTAACACTTGACCACGGACTTACAAGGTGAAGGGGGTGAAACGAGCTCTGAGAGCTGCATGTCAGTCTTTAGACTGCTCCTGTTGTTCTGCATCAGCGACAGTGTGTGCTGTACTGTACCTCCAGAATTGGTGCGGGTGTAGATGGGCAGATCCTTGGCTATCCTCCTCAGGATCTCCTGCTGAGACTCCCCCCGATCTTCACGCTCCAGCAGCTCTTTGTCAGAGTAGGACAGGTGAAACTATGTGGGGCAGAACCCAGAGGGAAAGTCAAACAACACCTACGATTTTGCAATAGTTTAATCTGCGAGCAATGCTGTTTACTTCCAATGTATTGTATCCTTACTTTTGTCAAAACAGAGTCAAATTATTTGTCACATAAGCTACAAGCTGTGTTAGTATCATTAATGCAGTGATGTCTGTCACTGTGAAGCCGCAGCTCAGTAGGCAGTACATTTCTGTATCGTCCATTTGTTTTGGTTCTTTCTGCCCCAGCAGGCAAATGGGAGCAACGCACCACAGCGCTGCAATATTACTTTCAGCCACTCAGGCGATTTATGATTGAACAGTGGCAACAAATAACTCTGATGCTAACAAACAACTCAGCACACATGAAATGACTTTTATTACAATCTCAAAACCTTGAGTGATCCAGCGATCATATCTCATAAAGAAAAGCTTTCATATGAGGTGACTATTGGCTACATGTGTGCTTCGCCTCAGTTAAAATTAAAATGCAAGGGTAGTCCTCTCAAGATGTATGCATGTGTGTGTTCACCCTGCAGAGCTGAAGTGCTGTGGTCAGGATCAGAGCCAAGTGCTCCAAGCACTTCCACTGGAAAGTTATATTAGTCTAAATGCAGCGTTCAATCCCACGGGGAGGCTGTAACCTACATCTGCAGATCCCACCCTGCCTCATCATCCCAGGCGACAATAACGCTGTGTCGCAGACAGACTCACCTCCTTCAGGGGGTTCATGGGCCTGGTGAAGATGGTTTGCCAGTAAGCCCACACAAACATGATGAAGATGACATGGTACACAAGCAAGTATATAACTGGAAGCAGAAAAACATAAACAAGTCATCATCATCTATAATGAGTGGTGTGCATTTAACCATTTACTGACAGTTTGCAGCTTCATTGAATATTAGTTATATTGGTGTGATTCAATGTAATTTCTTGGAATACTATACTGGAATATAATACTATACTATTATTATTATATAAAAACAGATTCAAATTTGTATATAAAAATCAGTATTCAATCATTATCTTTCATTATTTTATGCACACTTGGTCAATGTAAAAAGTGTAAGAAATAAAGAAATAGGACCAAATGCAGAAAAACTCTATAAACTCAGCATTTGGGCATTTCCACCTTTATTTGATAGGACAGCTAGGTGAGAAAGAGGGGGAAGACATGCAGGAAATGGTCACAGGTCGGATTCGAAGCCAGGACCTCTGCATCGAGGTATAGACCTCTCAGTATATGAGCACCTGCTCTACCCACTGAGCCAACCCGGCCACAGATGAGCATGACTTTAATTCAGAATGTAATAAAAAAATGTAATTGCGTGGTGGGACAAATATTTATGTAGTAAATACATTTAAAGAGTATATGAGACTCTGAGTTGGTGTAATTCTTTGTGCTGAGTTGTACAACATTTTGTAATGTGTTATCAAGGACAAGGAAGCAAATCTGAAACATCAGTACAATAACGAGGCGTGCCTCAAGGCTTAACTCTTGGTCCACTTCTTTTTTTCCATTTTCATTAATGACCTTCACTCAATTTGTTCTGAATATTATGTTCAGCTTTATGCGAATGATACCATATTATACACATATAAAACCTTAGAAACTTTAAAAATGTATTACAGATTGAATCAACTTTGCAGTCTGAAGTCTGAGGGCCTAAGGCTTGACACTGAATTTTCTTTTAAATGCGATATAAATTATATTGTGAAGAAAATGAACCTAGGTATTTTTTGTTCTTTACCGATCCAGAAACTGCTTTTTATTTACTGTTAGAAAAAAGCTTGCATTGCAACTCATCTTACCAATATTGGATTATGCTAATGTTGTATATCAGGCTGCATCAAAAACTATTTTTCCTCTCAATAAAGTTTATAATAGACTATGCAGATTTGGTCTTGGCTGCCCTTTCATAACCCATCATTGTACAATATATGAAACCTCTCCCATCACACGAAGGCTGCAGGTTATTTTTAAATGTATACATTTCAATTACTCTCACAGAGTACAAACCCTTTATGTTCAAAGCTTCCTCTTATTGGAATAATTGTAAATATTCAATCCATATAATTTTTCCACTTATAAGATCAGTTGTACATGTCCAAAATAACACCTCTATAATTATGTTTTATCACGTTATTACTTAATGCTATCAGTGACATTAATACTTTTATATAATCTATGAATGATTGATCTATTTTCATCTGCTGGGAGTATGATCTCCTGATTTTGTATGTCTTATGATTTGCTATGTATTGTTTTTTTGTTTGTTTTTTGTCACAATTGGTTTTGTTTACTTATCTTGTTATTATTTTAGTTTTTCATTAAATCTTTTGTCTAATTGTGCATACAGTATATTGTATTATTGTCGTTGAGGATCCCCTTGAAAGCAAGATGGTACATCTCAAGGGGTTATACCTTAAAAAGAATTTACAACACACAGAATAAATGCCTGCGTTTAAACATTTAACTGAGGTTATGAAAAAAAAAAATTCTTGTGACACACTTCCAGCTAATACAGGCTGATTATAGTGTTTTGATGTGGGCTGCCTCTGCCAGACTGAAGGCTGCTAAACCTCCTCTTGCCTAAACTCAACTCAACATATACAGTAACAGATGCAGAACAGCTGAAGACACTTGTGATTCATCTTTTTGTTAAACAGCATTACAAAACACTTACCCTTTTCTCCTGTGTCCTCGATAGACTCTGAAAAATGAAAAAGAGACAGTCAGGTCTGTGTTGATTAAAGAAGGCAAAACACACGCTACCATATTGTGTAAGTCGACATGGGTAACCATTTCTAGCTGACGTGATACATGTATGACTGACAGTCCGTGTGTGAATTCAAATCAGCAAAACTGACAAAATGCTGACTCCGTAAACCCTTAATACCACACCAGTCAGAAAATCAATATAAAGCACACTCCCAGTCATATACTGTAGCTCGACCCATTATTTCTCTCAAATAGGTACGCATTACTGTGCATTGACAAAAGGCATCGAAAACAACAACAAGGAGCATCCTGCACAGTTTCACAAACACACACCTAAAGATCTGGACTCATAAAAGTGGGAAGTTGGAAGATATCAGCTGACACTATTTTATATGTGTCCCAATATCTAAGCAATGATTGGCTGAGCATACAGCCTCTGAAGCAACACACACACACACACACACACACACACACAAACACACATGCACAAAGCAGGAACTGAGGAAAGGTGAGCCAAAGATCTGATTCGAGGCATGCAGCCAAAGATTGTGCGCATGCTGCCTTGCCAGCATTAAAAGCCCCAGAGTCTGACAGTGAAGCATAAGTGAATGTGTGATTAAGAGTATGTGCAGGGATGTAAATTAATGTGTCTAAGAAAGCAATATGGTCACTGCCGTACAGTCTTTTTCTTTTCCTTTTTGCATTCTTGCTACAAAATGGTAAATTTCCCACATTCTGTAGACTTTAAGAAGCCAAAGAGCACCTGATTCAAAATTTTTAACAATCTTGGAAAAAGGACAGACTGTTTAAAAGACGACGTCCAGTGCTTTAAAAAAAAAGTGGGTCAACCACAGATTGCTTAGGGTGAATTATGTAAACCAGACAATGGGATTAACTCAGTTGCCGAACAAGAGGTATCAGCTGACTATACTTTCACACAATTCTCTCTGTGTCTGTCTGCAGAGCACATGCTGGCCCCCGAGCGACCGCTGTCCTGCCCTGCTGCTGCTGCTGCTGTTTTCATCTGTCAGTCCCATCTGACTCGAATGCATCACAATGTCGCTCTTGTTCTACTGGATGCAAAACAAGATGGTTTAAAAAAGCCTGATGAAACAGTGATTTTCTGTTTACCTGCAGTAATGAAGGATGTCTCAATATCTCATAACAGACACATGGCGTCCTGTAACTCTAGAAGAGGTTCATCCGGGGACAGGCGTTGGCTGCCCTCTCTGATGGACAGGGGCGGGAATGGGGGGGGGGGCTCAGGCTGGGGCACCGTTTTGAAAGAAGGGGGACACATTGGTTCTTCGAAATAATAAACGGTGCATTACTAATATATAATAATTATAATAAACTGTACATTATTATTATCTACATTGTTTATTCATCGCAATAAATAAAGGTTTTGATTCAATAGCCTAATGGGCTAAAACACATTTGTGTACAGTTCTGCAGTACAGTGGAATAATCTGCACCCAAATCTGAAACTGAGTGGCCTAAAAAAAATGGTTACAAAGTAAAATGTAGCATTTTCAATTTCAATTTCAATTTTTTAAATTTTTTTGACTGAAAAAAGCATTTTGACATCCCGCGAGACTTTCCTTTCCTGAAAAACACCCACATAAGTAAATTGTTCAAGCTGCATGACTTATGACTTATATTTACATTTATAGTGGCAGTGCCCTCTAGCAGCTGTAGTAATTATGACGGGAGCAAAGTTTCCTTGGAGCAAAGCAGGAAGTATACGAAGTTACAAAGTATAACAGCGGTGGTCGAAAATATAAGTAAATGGAAAGTTTTTCTTTTACCCTTATTGAACAAATGAAACTATGTCACAAACTGTACTACGTTAGGTGCTATGTCATGTTCTGCGTCACATGCTGCGTCACATGCTGCGTCACATGCTGCGTCACATGCTGCGTAACATGCGTAACCCCGGAAGTAGCACAACAAATGTCCACAATTTTAACCTAAACCACAATCTTTTATTAAAGTGGTCATATTACGCTCATTTTCAGGTTCATAGTTGTATTTAGAGGTTATATCAGGATAGGTTTACATGGTTTCATTTTCAAAAAACACCATATTTTTGTTGTACTGCACATTGCTGCAGCTCCTCTTTTCACCCTGTGTGTTGAGCTCTCTGTTTTAGCTACAGAGTGAGACATCTCACTTCTGTTCCATCTTTGTTGGGAGTCGCACATGCACAGTAGCTAGGTAAGGACTACTAACCAGTCAGAAGCAGAGTATGAGGGCGTGCCCTGACAGTACCTAGGTAAGGACTACTAACCAGTCAGAAGCAGAGTATGAGGGCGTGCCCTGACAGTACCTAAGTAAGGACTACTAGCCAGTCAGAAGCTGAGTAGGGCGTGCCACGCTAGCAGCTAGGCGAGCATTATAACGTGTGTTCCAAAGTGACCATGTTTGTCTCTGAAGTAAAGGCTGGACTACAATAGAGCTGTTTGGAGCAGTTGGTGAACAGTGTTTTCTGTTGGAGATGGTAAGTCCCTTTGGGGGGGACTTTGGGCTTTTTCACTTTGTAAACCTGTAACATGCACAAAAAAGATAACACAATAAAGGAAAGGGAAAAAGCCAAAAAGCATAATATGAGCACTTTAAACGTAACTAAGTAGTTTTGGTGCCTAAACCAAACCAACTAGTTTCTGTGCCTTAACCTAACCAAACTGCAACAGTTGGACAACATTACCGACGTGTTTACAACCGCGATACGTTCTGGGGTTTAGATATGAGAACGGAAAACGCTCCTGTGGGTCGGTTTCTTGCCACCACTAGATGAGCTAATTTATGAAACGCTCCTGTGGGTCATTTGAGAGGGTAGGAATAACCTATATTGTCGTATGGTTTGGAGGCTTTGTTGTACCCCGCCGCCTGCTTATATGTTGATTGTATTGTCTGCATCTGTCTGAGCTTACTGTCTAGTTGTGCTGTTTTTTTTATCTGGTGGCGTGATAAGTGTTTTACTAAAGGACCATAATGGAAATAAGCCTTCAAACTTTACTGTGTTTTTATCCACTGTGATTTTTAATGTTGGTCTACGTAATTACTGCTTTTCAGTGTTGTATGTGTTTTTCAAATCATGAAATGAATCAAACAATACCAAATGAACAACTTCAAATATTCTAATATGAAATAATATCAATATGTTATTTATTATAGTAACTCCACATAGTCTACAGCCATGGATGGATTATGAGAAGATAAGACCCCCACCACTCTACAACGCAACAAGACATCCAGACATCCATCCATGTTTTGTCTCTTTGTGGTATTTGTTTCTCTCTGCGTAGTCTTTTTGTGTCTCTTTTTGGTTGTTTTTCCTCTCATTGTGGTCTTTTGGCAATTCTTTGTGGATGTTTGTGTCCGGTCATGGTCATGTTGCATCTCTTTGTGGTCGTTTTTTGGTCTCTTTGTGGTCATTTTGCACCCTTTTTGAGGTCTCTTTTGCATCTCTTTTTGGTCATTTTACATCCTTATGTGGTCGTTTTACGTCTCTTTGAGGTCATTTTGCATTTCTTTGTGGTCTTCTTTTTGCATCACACTGTTTTTTTCTTGTCATTTTGCCTCCCTTTATGGTCGTTTTGCATCCCTTTATGGTCTTTTTGCGTCTCTTTGTGGTTGTTTTGCGTCTTTTGTGGTTGTTTTGCGTCCCTTTGTGGTCACTTTGTGTCCCTTTGTGGCCTTTTTTCATCTCACTGTAGTCTTTTTGTGTCCCTTTGTGGTGACTTTTCAACTTTTTGTGATCGTTGTTTTATCTCTTTATGGTCGTTTTGAGTCCCTTTGTGGTTGTTTTGCGTCCTTATGTGGGTGTTTTTCATCTCTTTGTCAAGCCCATAATCCATCCATGGTACTAAGAAGCCAATTACCTATCACCTTCGGACTCTGGTAGGGAGGCACCAAAGGGGGCCAAACAGATTTCAGGGGGGGGGCCCGTGCCACCCCTGGCCACCCCTCTGGCCCCTCCCCTGCTGGTGAATCCAGTGAACCTGGCACTATGACTCCTTAAGTCTTACTGATCAGGTGTAAAGACGAACATAAAGGTGTACCCTTTCAGTTACAGCTGGATAAATGTCTGGCTACATTTGGAGAAGATCAGACTTAGAAACAACCCCTCCCTCCCTGTGTTTTCCTCTGTTTGGTCTCATTAAACTGTCTCAATTTCATCCCCCCTTTTCTGACAGAGGAGATCTGCTTTCCTAGTGGTCTGACAAGCTGCCAAATGGAGCACATGAGTAGCTGGCTGCTGAGACTCCTCTGAGACACCATTACTCACTATCCAGGTCAACTTTGTGTTCAACGTTCACCAAGAAGTCTCGCTGTCTGTAAACGCACCATCCAGCGTTTAGCAGCTGGAGGGGCCTGACTCAAAAACCATTAGGCTATACAGACTTCTTTTCAAAAGATAATGCTGGTGGTGGTGGTGTTGTGGTGGAGGATTCAGACAGCCAAATGAAACAAGCTGACATGAGCCTGAAGCTATTACAGTAAGTCTTTAAGATAGTGCTGATAGAGTAGTGGTGGAATTAAATAATAAACCTAATCGTCTAATCCTACTCTGTACACCTTGTGAAAATGTAGGGCTATACTCCTTCACAAAAAAAACATTTTTCATGCAAAAACACATGGTTGCCACTTCATTGCAACAATATGCTGACAATTCCTGCTTCAGCTGTGGTTGCCATGTGACTGACACTGTCCACACACACACACACACACACACACACACACACACACACTGCATAAACAACAAGCCAGAGCACAGCCTGCCTGGACCACAAACTGCTGAAATACAAATGTCTCCCCCACCCTATCACCAAACAAACACACACCAGTCAGAGGCATTTCCCTATCACACTCACACTCTCTCACACACACACACACACACACACACACACACACACACACACACACACACACACACACACACACACACACACACACACACACACACACACGCCTCCTCACGCTACCCAGACAGCTGGTTTCTTACCTATGCAAAGCTGCAACACATAGGCGTAGTATGACCACGCCACTATGAGGGCGATGAAGAGGACCGGGATCCAGTACAAAACTCTCTGACAGCCCTTCTTGATACTACGCGAGCCCGACGGTGCCATAGTCTAGGAACGGATCATTTCTCGTGCGCATTCGTGTGTTTACTCTCCTTCCCTCTCCCTCACTGTGTGTGTAAATATGTGTGCCAGTGTCTTCCTGTAGACTGTCACTGCATCGGTGCTCCGGCTCTGATCTGCCTTAATGGACAGCTCAGACGCAACATATTCTACCAGCCTCCCGCCCGCCTCTGATGCCGCTGCACTGCTCCCCTCTGATCGTCCTGTTCAGACACTGGTACAGACTACAACACAATATCAGACAGCTCACACTATGCACAGACGCGCACAGAGTCAGCGCCGCCCCTTCTGCCTCCCCACAGGTTGCCATGACGTCCGCGGGATGCTGCAAGCCTGGCATATTTTTTTCCCCACCGCGAGCAGATGGGTTCAATAAGTTCATACCAGTGACTGTAAAGCAGACGGTTCTCACTCGAGAGTGTTGAGACAGAGGCACACGCACTAAATGCTTTTGAGTCCGTTTTATTTGCACTCAAAGGCAAGACGAAGCACTTTTTATTATTATTTCAAAGAAAGAAGTGTTGTTTTTCTTCCAAATAATTCTTAATATTATATCTTCTTATATTATATTTTGGATGTGTCATGTGGCAATATCAAACTCTATCGGTCCGATTACTGTTTACAGGCGATATACTATGGTTTGCTTGTGTCAGAGGTGTCGATAGCATATTGTGTTTTCCCATTACCTTCAGTTTAGGTAACTAGAGGTCTGCACCTGCATCTGCTGCTTCACGGCCAACCGCACCTGCAAAATATTCTGCAGATATTGCAGAGTAGGCTACACATTGTACTAGCTCACCTGCCAAGCTGAATACTAACTGTCACATATCACACATTATCTGCTACTTTGTGATGGAAAAGGTCTTTTTTTATGAATGCTGTTTTAATTAAAAGAAATTAAGCTACCTGTTGCCAATTCCGTGGGTGGCGCGCTGCAGCAAACTAACAATATGCAACACAATATGCACATCCCACTCTTGGAGTAAGGACAGATAGCTCAGTAAAATGTCAAAACTAATTTAAATAGCCTACTGAGCAAAAAGGTGTCCGAATCTGACAAATAGGATACTGACCCCAAATCACCAGTTTAGATTTTTTTTTATCACTAAATACATATTTTCTATTGCATCTATAAGGCTATACTTTACAAAATAAGTAAATAAATAAAAAGCATTTTTTTGACCTTTATAAATATCTGGGAAGATTTGAAATGTTACAACTGAGTCCTCTTTGGGGAACGTCACTGATTTTACATTTACTTGTCATACAGACTGTATAATGTGTTCTAATCTGAAGAGAAGTCTAAGAAAATAACCACCATGGTGTCATCATCTATTTCAGCTTGGGCTTGAGACTTAATATTTTTTTTAAGAACCAGACAGGGAGGGTCTAATGAAATATATTATTGAGTTGCATTTTGGGAAATGTAGGATCCAGTGTCTTTTGAGTCTCATCCATAACATGCCCTGTTAAAGTGGAGACATCTCCACCTCTGCTGCATCACTTTCTTTCTTTCTTTGAATCTGCGTTGTAAGTCCCACAACCTTATGGAAGTCCATTGCTAAATTGCTGAAATACCTCTTCAAACTCCCCATCAAGGTTATTTCTGTTGATATGAACTGGATTTTTCACACTGAGAGGAAAGTGCCAAAGTGAAACTTGGGCAATAGTGGGTAAAACTACCAGTACTTTCACACAACACGGGTGGGTGATGTGATGTCCGTGGTAAAATTATTAGCAACGCAGGGATATGATGGGCAAACAAGTGCAACCCATTCATTTTCCTTTCTCTTGCTAACAGGCAGAGTTCAGAAAATTGTATCAGTGATGTTTTACTTTTGCACCTTACTTTTAGAGTCTTGCACAGTCAAGTTCCTCCCTACATCTCTGACTTGATACAGCTTCGTACTCCCACCCGTAGTCTGAAGTCATTAGGTCAGAGGCTATTTATTATTGGTTTAAAACTAGAGGGGATCGATCATTCCCAGCAGTGGCTCCTAGGCTGTGGAATGTCTTGCCTCCCTCTTTACGTTGTGTGAATTCTGTCGAATCTTTTAAAAAGCAATTGAAGACTCTGCTATTCAAGCAGCCTTTTAGTTAGTCAAGGGGTTTTTATGGTTGTTTGTTATCTTTTCTATTTGTATTTAAATGTTCTTGTATTTTAATCTGTTGTATTACATTTTATTGTGAAGCACTTTGCGATTTTTATCAGTGAAAGGTTCCATACAAATAAACTTTACTTACTTACTTAATTTAGCTATAATGAAAAAAGAACTCAATATTACAATAACCACATAGTGTCAGGTCACAAAACACTAATTCTATTGGTTTGCTATTAGCCTGTAATGACACAAGGTAGTGCTGGATCACTTAGATAAATAAGATCCTATTTAACAAACCTGAAAGGATTTAATGTCTGAGAGTGAATGGATGAACATTGTAATTCAACTTTACATTATATCTTCGGCATTTTTTAGTCTTTGATGAACTCCTTGATCTTACTTCAAGAGGTTCAGGACAGGCCTGGATCGGCTAATCGGGAGCACTGGGAGAATTCCCTGCTGAATTAATCATTTAAAGCTGAGTAAAATCTTGTACACCCACACAGCCTCAGGTTTCTTACGATTAATACTGTTAATGATTTGCCTTCAGGTTGAGAATAAAACAGCTCACTTATTCTTCTGTGCTGCTGCCATCAAAGAAGGTTAACCGCCGTGTTCCTTGTGAGGGCGATGTGAACAGTTCACAGTTTATTAGCTGACTTGGCATGTCTGTGTGAGACAGAGGAAGACAGGGAGCACAAAATAACCAAGAATCCAAATATTTTCTATGATATTTATTGTACCATGTCATTATAAATGCATCTGTGTAACAGTGTAACAGTCAGGGCCTGATTTAAAAGAAGTTTCCAAAACCATTACAGAGGTAGACTAACTAATCCAAACAACCTAAATGAAATAAGTTTTGTTAATATTACAGCATGTAACATTTTATCTTTTTTCAGTACATAACTCCACCCGAAGCAAATATTACACCAGGAAACACCAGTCATCAAGAATTCCACATTAACATGTTCAGTAGTACAAGTGAGGATTTCTATAAGAAGAGTGTAAACTCTCATAGAGCATAAAGGGAAGGTCATTTAAAGCTAATTTAAGCGGATTGTCCCAGGAGTGGAACAAACATATGGCTTTAATATTTTACATTTTTGTTTATAAAGAGGTCATTCCTGCCAGTGGGATGGAAATAGCACTTGTTTTGTACTAGCTAAGAAATGATTAACACTGTTAGCTGCCTGTAGTTAAACAGTGAAAAAGCCCCAGACTGAGTGAGTTTGTTCAGGCCTGTTGGCTCTGGGGGATCCTGGAGGATTTTAGCTGCAGTGCTTTGGGAGGAGGAGGAGGAAGAGGAGGAGGAGGAAGGAGCAGGGGAGCTGCTGTCCTAAGCTGATCTGTGCAGGGGGCTGCAGGACCAATAGAAGAACTAAGTATGTGAGCAATGCTGCCGCCGTACAGAATCAAGCTCGGGAACAAAAGCAGAATAAAACTGAACCGCACATACTGGCAGAGCAGTAATAAGACAATGTTGGACTTTTAGATAAATAAATCAAATCAGTTTTCTTCAATCTTAAACTAATAAATATATTTACAAGTAGATGAATCAATAAATAGTTCAATGTCTGGCAAAAACAGTTACACAAACTGTTTCCTCCAATTTAGAGTCCAGCAACATTGTGTTAAATGGATTTAGGTTCATAACAGGTCATTCTTGTTTGTTTGCAACAGCTTCCAATTAGGCTGGCCACATCCTGTTTGTGCCACATTCTGTTTATTTAAAAAAACTTCTAACATAGTGCAATAAAATGCCGCAACAAGCGTTCACCCTTCTGTCCTGATAGGGAGCACAGAGGACGCACAGCTCGTCCAGTTAAGACATGCACTGATGATGGGATTTTCACCTGGTGACAAAACAGAGAGAATGATCAATACAAGTCCAGCATGACACTTTGTAAATGTTGACCAATACACTGCTACGAATCGTCTGCATTGTTCTTACAACAGAACTGCAGTTCAATTATTTCTTGTATATACTGAGAAACAAGAATACATTAGACTACAGAGAAACAAAAACTCTTGCACCTCTTAATCAAACAGTCATGGAGTGCAGCAGTAGTCCTGCAAGTATGCAGAAACAAATCTGGGTCCTCTGCAGTCAGTGACCACAGCTGTGGATCTTCAGCATACAAACAGCATCTAGCAATCTTTTTTGCAATCTTTTTTTCTTTTTTATCTTTTACTTTAATCCAAAACTTAGCAGGGGTAGTATTGCCAGCACAGGCAGACAGGTTATTATTGTTGAAATTATTGAAATTGACAGCAGAGTGTAAAACAATCATCATAAATAGTAGAACATTTAAATTGCTGTGGCAGCTCAACGTTTGGTTAAACACACTTATCAGTTTTCTAGCCAAGAGTTAGATGAGAAGACTGATACCACTGGGTACTGATCTTCTCATCTAACTCTTGGCAGGACAGAGAAAAACACATTTCCCCAAATGTTGAACTATTCCTTTTAACTGTTCACAAGGTTACACACATTTCAGAAAATAAAAAAACGGTACTGAAGTTCATTGCACTTTCATATAATCAAATAATGATCAATAATGAAGGAGAATGGGGGCAGTTTTTCTCTTTTCTCTCAAAATAGACATTTTTCATATTGCGGCACTGTTTGCAAAAACATCCAGATCAAGTCCTTTTCTAAGATTATCAAGCACTCTCCCAAGAGGTGCATTTCCTTTGAATCATTTATACGGCTTTAAACTGCACTGCTCACTGCTCCTGTATGCAGACTTAAGCTGGTATCTGGTGGCAGTTGATCAGGCGGTAATATTACAGTGTAACTCAATGCTGTGGGCGAGCAGTGTGGGCCCCAACCCACATCTCAAAAGACTGACTGGTATAGTGTGCCTGGGAAACGCTGTTAGGAAACGCATTAAGTTGTGTTAGTATATATATATATATATATATATATATATATATATATATATATATATATATATATATATATATAGTAGTATATATATATTCCCCCATTTAACAGAGAATGCTGACAGCATACTTTACCTATTTGCCTGCAAGCTCCTTCTTCATGCAGGACTTAAAAGAGGTGAACTTCTCCTCCACTCTGATGCCCTGTGAATGTGTGTGTGTGTGTGTGTGTGTGTGTGTGTGTGTGTGTGTGTGTGTGTGTGTGTGTGTGTGTGTGTGAGAGAGAGAGAGAGAGAGAGAGAGAGAGAGAGAGAGAGAGAGAGAGAGAGAGAGAGAGAGGGGGAATACTGTGAGAAGACCATTTTCATGATGTGCCGCTAGATGGCAGTATACTTTCACAAAAATCACTAATTGCCAGCTCAGAGGTGAGATTTGTTTCAGTAATAAAAAGGTTCAGGAGTCTAATTTAGAAATTATGGCTTGGGTGGGGGGTGGGTGGTAAACTACCACCTGAAGAAATAAGAGACATAATTAGTGCTTACTCAAAGCTGTAATTAAACCGGAGGGGTGGTGTTTGTGATGCTAACAGTTGCTTAAGTAGGCCTAATTGTGTTAAAGTACTTTTTGAAAATAAACACACACTTCTGTGCTCAGCATCAACCCATATTTGCCTTTCAGTCCCTCACCCTGTTAAATCTGACTTGACTCTGTGTGTGCTATCCACCCCGACAGATTACACATTAAGAAGTAGCTGTCGATGCTGGTGTCCAGACACCAACACCTCTGTCACCTTCAGAGTCAGAAAAGAGAGATAGATGGCATCTAAGTGGCCTCTGCTGTCTCACCCCGCCACCGCGGTGCAGCCGGTCCTTCATGACGCCAATGAACTCCTTGTGACTGAGTTTATCGTCGCGATCCTCGTCGAAGATCTTAAAGACCGTGTTGACCAAGTGGCGGGTCAGCTTGATGCCCGTAGCAACGTAGACACCGCGGGTAAACTCCTCTGAAAGTGAAGAAAAACAGATGATAGGGTAAAAGGTCTGTTTTACAGATGTATTTGCTACCAATATTAATATTATTACTTCCATTAAACAGACATTTAGACCAGTGGCATAACGAGCCAACACCGGGCCCTTAAACAGGATTATCAAGGCGGGCCCCCGTACTACAGCACGTGATGACGACACAGCATATAAGAGATGAGATGACTGACAACATCAGGATTGCCTACGCGCACCACAACAACAAAAAAACACTGGTGAATGTGCACCATGACACATGAAAAAACACACAAGGGCAGTCAGTCCAGGATTTCGTGGCCTTTTTTTGAGATTGTTGCGGCCCAAAACGCCTGATTTCGCGGGAGCTTTTGTAAAGAACTGCGATAAAAGTTGCGATGTCTTTTGTTTGTTTGTTGCAATGAAGTTGCGAGATGCAGTGAAAGTTGCAAAAAAAGTTGTGATTTTTTTTTTTTATAGTTCTTTAAAAATAAAAAGGAAACTTGTTTTGGGGAGAATAATAATTATTACTATTAATTAATTACTGTGGGCTGAGATTTCCTAGGAACCTTACCAAAAAGGCTCAGGATGCTGACAAATGTTGGTATAATATGAAAATGGCTGGTGGATTTCAGACAAAAAATAATAATGTATTGAATGAATCAAATATGAACATATCTGTCACGGTCAGTGGCTTGTTGATCTTTACATTGTTAGTTAATGTCCTATCCTATCCTGGCCTGGCACACACATTCACACAGTTTGATAAAGTACTTATTGGACTTTAACTTATCATTGCACTTACAATAACGAGCGTAACTGTCCTCAATTTAGGTCATCGTGTCGTCTCATCTGTGGTTTTTCCTGCATCCACCGTATGTGATTGTGTGTGTTTGTGTGTGTGTGTGTGTGTGTGTGTGTGTGTGTGTGTGTGTGTGTGTGTGTGAGCGTGCGCACGTCAGTCGCAGGGGGAACGGAGCAGCCCCGCCTGCTGCAGAGAGACGACAGTGTTGAAACAGCAGCAGCTTTCAGCGACTTTATAGAGAAAAATCGTTACAGCGTTCATTGATGTTAAAATGTATACAGGTTGGCAGGACGGTCTGAAATGTTTTGCATGGTCTTTCGCTGTACGTTTTGTTGGTAAATGTGAGATGTTCGAGTCACACACGTGTCTCATCCACGGTCTCGTTTTCATATCAAAAACAAGGAAATGAATTTGACCCGTTATCCCGCTTGGTCACTGGCTGTCACAGTGGACGTGGGACTGCTGGGATTGTCGCGAGTAATGAAAATGTGATAGGGGGCCCCGGCTGTCAATCAATATCTTCCAGTCCAGGCCCCTGATTGGTCCGGGCCCGTAAGCACCGCTTACCCTGCTTACCGATAGTTACGTGTCTGATTTAGACAGATTGTTTGGTTTTCAAGGAGTTTTGCTTGAGACAAAATCAAAAGATTTGATGTCACCTGGATGGTTTGCTTACCTCTATTGATAAACTCAATGCAAACAGAGGAAACATAGTGAAACTCCCTGAAAACTAAACTATCCAGTGACTCAATTTAAAGTGTTGTACCACCATAATGTGACTGCAAACTGTGAGACTTTACCTTGACCAATGGAACGGTTGGCAAAGTTGTACATTTGCATGGCGATGGCAAAATCCTCCAGGTTGTTCAGGAACTGGAAGAAGGACCTGAACTCCTCAAAGGTGATTCCCTGCAAAAAAATATGACAACAATAAAACACAGCCTTTATTTATGAAACATAAAGCTTGTGAAACATGCAACATGAGAAATCATAAAGTGCCACATAAAGCAAATGGCTGCATGTGTCAACACTCCAGCAAAGGATAGTGCTACAATTCACACAACACATAATCTGCTTCCTTTCATCCTGCGGGGAATCCTTTAGTGTGTGTGGGACCTTGAAGCCATCAGATAGATAACATACCCAAACAGACAAAGTATACATTGCTGGATTTTCCCTGTGCAGTATGGACACGCTGAGCTGTCGGCAGCGGGGGGAAGGACTGTAGCTTTTGGGAAGAGGTCAGGCCGTTTGCAGACTTTTCTAAAGCAGATTAACCTGATACTTGAATAAACAAAAACAACAAAAGTGATGAATCCCCAAACATCTCAGGCTTGGCTGATGACTCAAACACTGAGCCCATTGATCTCCACTCAACCGACCCGCAGCTACTAGCTCCTTCTCTTGCCGGGAGCCTCGCCAAACAGGCAACACACACAGTCTAACAAATGGAGTAATGACTAATCTGTGACGCTTTGCTGTTTTAACAAGGTGAGGGCCATAAAAAATCTCTTAGCCTAATGATGAGACCCACTTGATCGTCAATAGAGATCTCGCAACAGGCTACTCGAGGTGGCTGATGAGCTGCTGGTGTCTTTTCAGCGTGCCATGAGAGAAAAACAAATTAAAGCTTAAATGAGGATGCTTCACTCAACAGCTAATTCACAGGGCGGTACTAAAAGAAACAGAGGAATAAAATACTCCCATACTTACACAAAACTACAGAGTGCAACACTAAGAATACCTTGAATGTGTGCCGTTGATCTCATATCTAAACGTCTCTATGACAGCCGAACAAGTTCCAAACTAATTCTGTTTGAGCATTACCTGACCCTAAGGCCAAATTTGTGTTGCTTCAAAGGCTGTGAAATGCTTACTAATTCATTTAAAGGAACACGCTGACTTATTGGGACTTTGTCTTATTCCCTGTATCCCCCAGAGTTAGATAAGTCCATACATACCCTTCTCATCTCCTTGCGTGTCGTAACGCTGTCTGATGCACCCACCACTAGCCTAGCTTAGCACAGATCCTGGAGGTAACCGGCTCCATCTAGCCTACTGCTCCCAATAAGTGACAAAATAACGACAACATTTTCCTATTTACATGCTGTGATTTGTATAGTCACATGAGACAAGGTCAGATGAGACACAGCCATCTTCTAATCGTATACATACTGGGAACTATATTCTCAGAAAGGCGAAGCACTGCTACTTCTGCTACTTGGGCGGAGAGGCCCCATGGTGAGGAGCAGAGAGTAACAACGGTGCTTTTCAGGTGTTGCGCTAATCACTCCGTGACTTCCTGGAGTCAGACGGTTGGTTGTCAATAAGCTCCAACACGTAATTTAACCGAAAACCTATCAACCTATTTTCATCCATTCAATCTTTCAATATGTCTATTTAGCATGTTAGCTGGTGGCGGGCTGTGCCACAAAGTGAGTGTGAGGAACTTTGGGAAGGAAAAGGTTACGAGTTGGATAAAATATCCTGAACACCAATACAATGTACAATTTGATAGTCCTACAGCCTTTGTGAATCTCATAATGCTGAAGAGAAGAGTTGATTGATCTCGCCTGCAGTTTTTGATGTTGTATTGGATTACATCATATTGTGAGCTGTTACTGTTATTTTGTCTACCCTTTTTGGGAACTGTCAGAGATAACGTGATGACAAATCTGAAGGGAAAACACAGCACACCTTTTCGTCCGGCAAGCTGTGGCGCACGTTCTCCAAATACTCGCTGACGTCGTCCACTTTGGTAAAGCGAAGGAGGATCCGAGCAAAATCTTCCTCGCTGATAGTGGGCAGGCCTTTGGAGTAGGAGAGGAACTCTATCTCAAGCACCTCTGTCTGCAGGTTGTCCATGAACCTGGAGGAGCAAGACAGACTGCTGACAGGAAACGCCACCACCAGAATACTCACATGTTCAAAGGAACACTTAACATGGTCACAAACAAAACCACTAAAGGGTTTAGCTGCTGGAGGTATGAAAATGATTAATTGCCATATTATACTGTGAGATAATCATTTTCTCAGGGACACCATGATTTATCACAGAGCAGACAAACTATCTTTCAACTTACTCGTAAAAGTCTTCAAATTTCAACTCGGCTTTGCCTTTTTTCCCAAAGAAATGCACCAGCAGCGTCGTCTCTTTTCTTTCATCCACATGCTATCAGAAGGGGAAGAAATTGCTGCATTATGAATCCTCATAGCTTTAAATATCAAGCAAGACATTGAGTACATTTGTGCAAAATCGCAGTTTAAGCAGCCTGGATGAGCTGTTTTCTAACATACAAGTGTATCATGGTAACACCAGGTAAACATTAACAATGACATTTATCTAACCATGCTGAAAGCTTGAAGTAAATATGTTAGTTAATAGCCATACCCAGGTTCTGCTATTGAATAATTAATCAGAGTTAATGGTTAATCTTTCACTGGGGCTGAAACCAAACAGCCTTTTTGCACGATACATGTGCCATGCAACAGATTCATTAAACATGCTACAGAGGAAATATTAGTGAGAATTTACTCTTGCTTTCAAGAATATGCATATATCCACAGTGCTAACATGAAACGTACAGTACGGACAGTCAGAAACTGGTGCATTGTATTACTGTATAACCAAAGTAATGAGGTCATGGCTACCTCAGTGAGATCAGAAAACAGAACTTGACTTGTGCCACGTCTGAGAACATCCCACATGCCCCGGGCCTCCACATGCTGACTCTCTTTTTTAAAAACCTGCGGCAGCAGTTGAAGCACAGCTGTTAGAAGACAAAATATATCTGGCACATGTTACTAAGATTAGGAGAAGGAAGATAGATGGACAAACATGGACACACTGAGGCAGGCAGGTGGACGTAGATGTACAGACTAGAAAGAAGATGAAGAGTCAGACAGACAGGTATGTAGCAGTAGGACAAAAAGTCAGAGACAAAGGGAGAGACGGACTGTCATCCATGGCATCCATCCATCCAGGCAGAAACAGACTGGGGCTGACACCGGTGTATCTGAGAGGCCCATCAGCCCTGACGTGAGCCTGCTCTGCAGCCATGCATGCAGCCTCTTGGTGGAACACAGGCCAACACAGCTAACTCATGTCCAAAGCATGCAGGGCGTGAGAGCAGAAGGGTGATTCATGCCAGGTTACCTATGTAACTGAATCCACCAAATACATCATCATTTGATGCTAAGCTGAGACATAAATGCATGTTTTCAGACACCTTTCACCTACTGTTGTGAAATACCTTCGAACTAAATATAAAAGTTATTGGTGCAGATTTTACCAATACAGTTAAATGCACAAAACTCGGTCAACACATTTCCTGCTTAATGTTGTCTGGGACAAAGAAGCCACTCTCTGCTATTTTTTTCTCGATGAGGTCAGGCTCCTGATCTTGGATTAACCAATCATTATCATTATTACAGTTTACACTGCTGCCTTTGCTCTCCCATCTGCTGTGGGACAACTAAAACTACAGCTACGCTGAAACACAACTGTCAACAACAATGTTCTTGTAATGGGTGTCATGTGCAATGAAAAGATCACAGGAAATCTGTCTTGAGTAGTTAAGAAAAGCTATTATTTCTAACTCCCAGTTATAAACCAAACCACGTTGGTGCCTCTCACTCTCCTCCTGTTTTTTCAACCTATCATGTCTTCAGTCTAGATGTTTCTCAAGTCTCGATATCACCTCATTCTAAAGCAATATCAGCACACAGCCAACCAGAAACAGCCAGCCGCCGCCGACACGTGTTCTTAAGTATGGCTTGCTTCATTTCATAATATTTATTTATCTTATCAACTTTTTTTTTTTTTATCTATCAAGTCTGAGGGGGAATGTGAGACGGCTGATAAAACAGCTCTTCCTCTGCGCCTCATCGCTTTTCACCAGAGAGAGAGATTTACGACATGATCCCACAGCTAATTACGGAACAACTCTTTAATGCACCACGCTGTTCCCATCTCATCCAATGAAAAGATCCTGATACACTTGTAATTAGAATGTGCTGGGGAAAGCCCAACCGCAGCAATGAAGACATACTTGTTATGTGTTTTTGAAAAGATTTGACTTTTGAACTTTTTGCTGAAAAGATACCTACAGAAGAAATCAAAACAAAAAAGACACACCTAAAGGTAAAGTCTTCAAACAGATGGGTCTGTGCCTCTGTTAGCTGTGGGCTCTATGTGTGTGTGTTGAGTGCTTTGCACAGTTCTCCTCGCTGACTGGCATCTTCATGGTCAAACCCATTACAAAAGGTAACCTGAGCTCAAATACCACTCCTCAAGAAACTGTAAAAATAAAACATGGGGGTCCGGACGAAATGTTGTCAGTCTTCAGGTAAGAGCTTTTTGAAGTGGAATCTCTCGCCCAACGCTGACAAAAGCTGGGTACATAAATCATCTGCACTACCACACACAAAGACAATATGTCAGATAATGTTCAAGTACACAGCAGTGTATTTCAATTCCAGTGAATATGAATGAGGTTATCTGGTGTTAAAAGACACAAATACGGGTGGTGTCAGCTCCTGAGATGCATCTGTGTTTTCTGTGTGTAAAAAAAATGGTTGTCAGGTTAGGAAGAGCGCATGCCAAAAATACATGCAACAAGCAGAACAGTTCATTTTCCTTCAGGGAAAGAGAACAATACATACACTGTGCGGCTGGGATTTGGGTTGACCGTACAGCTGCAGGCTCTGAAATAAAGGAGAACAGAGAGAGAAGATTCATTTATAATTCACAAAGGAGTTTAGAACAGGAAGATGGTTGGAAATTAGTCTGAAGTCGATTATTTGTTTTTAAGTCATTGTTGAAATTTATACGACATGACTTCCAAGATTCTTATTCATAGTCTTAAGCTTTGTGAGTGCACCCAGAGTCTTCTTCCTCAACTTTGTCTTCTTGCAAAGCATCATTATATTTCCAAATCTAGAGTACCCATTCTAATGATCTTTTTGATGGTTATACGGGCTTCAGATTAATGCAAGACTGTCCAGAGATGCTAACATTTATCCCGGCAGAGTAAGCTCCTCCATGTTGTGTTTGTGCGATAAGACCTCAAAGAGTCACTGTTATCGCTCCACTAAGCCCTGCCTGTTTACATCCACCTGCATGTGGCACAAGACAGCCCTAAAGAGATGAGAGGCTCAGGCATGTTTTACCCCGTATGACCACATTCACCTCTGTGCAGCTTGTGTTCTCTCTAGGAACACAGAACCCTGTCATGCTAGACAATGGTTCAAATTTAAGATTCAGATCAACGTCAAGCTGCTACTAATCTTTTTTTTTTATTATTATTAACAATGGATCAAAGAATTGTGTGCAATATGAAAGGTATCACTCGTGGGGATACACCCAAAGAGAATCACATGAGGTAGTCCCTGTCAGCTCTACAGAGCATTTTAGCTTCTTTCGGCTCATTGTTTTGGTTTTCTGGCCCAAAATTTTACTCTTTTGATTTGTTCTCATCAATCTAATCATCCTCTCTTCAAGATGTAACAGGCAACTTTCTTCAGTAAAAAAGCTCTGAAAAATACACTGTGCACTAGCGGCCCAGCACCAAAGGGCAGACAGACACAGTTAGCGGCTAGCCAGTGAACACGGCGCATTATTTACTGCAGCTAAAGAAAGATATTTCCCTCAGGAGTTAGTGAAGATTAAAACAGAGAAGAAGCATGACTCCACTTGGATGCTGATATTGCTCTGTGTCTGCTGGATGTGTAAATAGACAACTAGCACTAGCATGCCATATCAACTTTATACAGTGATACTATGTCCTTGTTGTGTAAACAGTGTTGTGCCCAAATGGCCAAATTAATTATTTATTTTTTGGACTCTTGGGGGGCAGCAGACCTAGCTGCTTGTTACAGGTGTTAGCAAACCGTTATATATTATATTTACACATCTAGCAGACATTAGCGTTAAATATAAAGTCGTGTTTCTGCCACCTGACAACTGTAAGTCCAATATTCAGTCTTTTAGCTGTGTTTTAGTCTACACCAAATCCAAAAGTAGCGATAACTCTCTGTGGGTTCATAACGCATTACACATACTCATTTAGTCCATTCTTGATATAAAAAATATTTATTATAGCAGCTTTAATAACCGTTAAAAGGCATTTGAAAACAAATCATACCTTCTGGTCAAATCTTTCCACGTCTTCAGCAACTTCCTTTCTGTGCTTTTTCGTACGGAAAATTTCTTCCAGCTGGTGAGAAGATGAAAAGTTACTATGCAGAATGTAACATAATCAGACCAAATGTATTTAATTACTATATCTGATTATCAAGATATGGCTCATACCACCAAGAACTCCCTTTTGTCCACCATTTCATTGCCATCTGCATCGAACATGTTGAAAGCAATCCTGAAGCCTGCATGGGGCTCTACAATCAAACAAAAATGAATTACATTGGATAGCCACATTTTAATCTCTAAATGTGTTTCAAAATCATTTTTCGTAAGTCAGTTATATACTCACTTGTTAAAATGCAGAGCAGGAAGAGGTACTCTGTGTAACTGAGGATACCTGGAAAAAGAGGAAAATGTGTCAAGCTGAGAAACAAAAACCGAAATGTACCCTTTTCCACACAAGACGATCAAACAGCATTAACCCGTTAGCCGAAGGTGTTTACAGATGTTCAAAGTCATCCGGCCGAGATGAATAAGCCATCCAAAGAAACAGTGCACGCCTTCAGACAAGAGTAATCTTCTCGCGCTCACTGATAACATCTTAAAAGGTGCCTTTTACTTCATGCTTGGTGTTCCCATCACACAAACACAGGCTTTACAACTGAGCTGACCGATCTGGACACAAACCCAAACAAATTTAAGGCCTACGGCTTCTGATCGTGTTTGGGTAACAAGGTGTAATACATTCTCAAGTGATCTGTCACTGATTGAGAATGGCCGATTCAGGTTTTGTGTCGCGTCCTTCAGCTCCCTTTGTTGTGTGACACGGAGAAGGGGAAGAGTAAGTGTCAGGAGACATCTAAATCGACTCAGGAGGCTTCTCCCCTCTGACGCTGAAAGCATTCCCAAGCTTTTGTTTGCTTGGGAAGATAGAGAATCGAGCTCAGATAGTTCTGGGTGACTGCTCTGGGTGTTATGGGAAAAGACTTCAGGTACGGGGTTTGCTGCAGGGAGATATTTCCAGCGAGAGGAACACTCAAGAGGAAAAAACTAAACTGGCAAACAAAGATGTCATTTTTGCTTTCCTCTTGAGGCTGGAACAAATGTTGCTAGCAAGATGATATATAGGGAAGTGAAACATGTACAAACTGAGGTGTGAAAAGAGAATTAGTGCTGCATGCCATTAAACATCTAAAAAAAGTTCTTGTCATCCCAGCTGTCTCTGTTTGGCAGGTATAATGACAACAGATCTCTAGCTTCAAAGCCTTTAAAGCTTAAATGGGTTGAAGAGAGAAAAAACTTTTAAGATTCCAGCCATGTTTCACCAATACCACACACCTTCACTCCTGAAGGGAGCCCACCCCTCCTCCTCCTCCTCCCTGCAGCTCAGCCTTGGAGCTCAAGTAGATGTTGTTAGACAATACAAAGAATTCCACAGAAACACTTCATACAGAGTGGCAGTCCCGGAGATGTAATCCAATGCCATTCTTAGGCTTCATAATGTCCGTGGTGATCAGGGGGGTGGCCAGTGGGACATGCCTCGACATAGCTGGGTTCAAACAGCTCCCTCATTCTCTAAAGCAACGCTTTGTTCACAGATCAATCCAGTCCTTTTTTCCCTGACAAAGCCGCAACGTTTAACAGCAGGATTAAAAGCCCCAAATCCCAGCATTGGCACTTAGCTAAAGCAACATAGGAGAGAGCAGAACAGTAAGATCTGATGCTTCACTGGCTCGTATGACCCAATGAGGTCCCAGGTGGGAAAAATATGGGTAAAAAGATCTTCACTCACACACTCAACTTCATTTTCTTAATGCAACATTACTATGATTTGAGGTTTGCAGGTGAAGAGTGCAGTCATTTCTCAAGTAAAGTGAGATTCACATGAAAACTGCAACTGTGTTGGTTGCCAATTCATTTTCGGTCAATCGACTAATCGAATATTTGACCCTGATCCGACTGTTTCAGCTCTAAGTATTTCTATTGTGCATGGTATATTGCACAGGAGGAGTAAATAACATACTGTCATTAGCAGTAGGAAGCATTTTCATCCTTCATGTCTAAGGTTCGATGGAGACTTAGGATGCAAAATGATGCAAAAACTTTACTCAAGTCTAATCATCGCCAAGTAAGTAATACAATAATACAATACAATAAAGTTTCCAAAAATCAATGAATAACTTCTTTGCACAAAATTTCTACTTTCCTATAATTAGTACCAAATGATATAGTTCCTTCCAAGAATCTTCACAGTTATCGCGTTTTTTTAATTAGAGAAACTGGGTCGGATCATTATGTGTATTATCAATGGACCATTCTCTCCTGCAGAGGTTCCCTGAGAATAAATCTACAGCATGTTACCGGAGGGAGAGATAAGATGAAGTATTTACAACACACTTACTACTCTGAATTATACGAGGCTGACACGCACAACGGAGCACACTCTGAGCAAGGAGGGCCTTTAAAAAAAAAAGCATAAAGGGGAATTACTTAAATTCAACGGATGTTTGTGTAGAGCTGTAATACACAGAGTGGGTTATTTTACCTCGTTCGCGAAGATTTCGAAACAAATTAGATGATCCTTTCCAAACAGGCGGAGTATCAGCCAGCATCTTGTCTAAGTCCTGAAAGAATAGAAGAAAATCCCAAATCACTCATTCATTTTTAAATCCTGAGTAATCACAGCATTTGTTGGCATTACAGTAATGCAGAGGAGATTCTGTAAGCACTTTGATGACAGAACAACTCACCTGTTTTGTGAGGGACTTCCATGCTCTCCTCCCTAAGCAAAACAAGGTTAACAATTAGTGCATGAGATACAGTATGTGTGACTTGGACAGTGGTGAAGTGTAAATAAGTACATTTACTTAAGTACAAATTTGAGGTACTTATACTTTACTTGAGTATTTCACTTTTATGCAACTTTAAACTTCTACTTCACTACATCTCAGGGGCAAATATTGTACTTTTTACAGCACTGTATCTATCTGACAGCGTTTAGTTACTTCTTAAAACGTTTCATCCCCTTCCTGTCCAGTGAAAACAATAACAAAACAAATCTGATGAACTGAAGGATGAAGCCTTCCTTTATGGGTTGAGAACATTCTCCAAAAGTCTTTAAAAAAGTCAGTTGGATCAGCTGGAAAATACATCACCACAAAGTTGAAAACAGGGCTGTTTTTCTGACACCATGAAAAGTTGACGCTACAAACATGATGATCTTATAGAATATGATGCATTGCTGTAGATTAAACTACCCAACAGTATATAAAGGAGTTGCAATGAGCACAACCTTAAACATCACACAAACATTACAGCAGTAAAATGCAACATACACATTAATGCAGCAGGAATTATAATCCAGAAACATCAGATATAACAGTGAAACCCATTTTACTACACAATCAATACTTTTTTCATACTTTTAAGTACATTTTACTGATAATAATCACATACTTTTACTTAAGAAAGGTTTGGAATGCAGGACTGTTACTTGTAGTGCCGTATTTTCACCGTGTACTTTTACTTAAGTAAAGGATCTGAATATGTCTTCAACCAATGGTGACTTTTAATAATTAGTTTTTAATGATGAATTCTATATTAGGAATGTAAAACCGAGAAACAAAAGTGAAAACAGGTGTTTATGTGGACAGAAACAAAAGCTGTGTATCTCCATGAACGCATTCCGATGCTCAATAAAGCAGAAGATAAGATGGAGGTGTTGTAAAAAAAAAGAGCACTTTTTATCCTGGCTGGGAAAATGACATCGATAACAGTGACAATAACCCTCCACTGACACATTTTAGAGCCTGTGTCTAAAGCTAGGATTATGAGTGCCATGTGATGGCTTGCTCTCCACCAAAGTGAGGTGCCTGAGTGAGCGTGATGTCCTCAATGTGAGCATGTATTTGATGATTTCGTAAACATATCTTATGGATGTGATATGAATAATTTACATGACAGCACTTTAAGTTTTGACTCTAATGGTCCACTTCTAAATGGCCAGAACTCCAGCATCCTCTGCTTCATGTGGTGTCTGAAATAAAACCCTCAGTTGTGAAAGGCCTTCCTTAACATGCACAAGAATGGCAAAAACACATCTCTTTCTTTTTACAGCCACAATATAACCATAAAACACCATGATTACTATTTTGCAACACATTAGCCTCCAGAGAACAATGACACACACAGTATGCTTATACATTAGTGGCCCTTATTTACCTTCCTCATTAGCCATTAAAGACATGTCCAAAACATTACAGCAGGCTACACACCTTAAATCATAATCAATCACAGTAATCAGAATGTATTATCATAACATTTATGACATCCAGTTGTTTGGTCTCTCTTGGTCTCTGCGAGTTTGTTGCCACATAAATGAGCCATAAAAGTGGGGTTGCCGGTAAAGATGTCTATCTTTATGCAGGTGTTATGACTGAAGCTCTTCAAGCCACAACCTAATGTCTGACTCCACGGGCCCTCAACAAATTGTAATGTTCCAGGAAAAAATACACTGGGACTTTTTTCAATCCCCAAGTAATTGGAGGATGATGGGGGTTTATCTGATGAGTTGACGGAGGTGTAATTAAGCAAATGGCTGCTGCCAAACGCGGCTGATTACAGAGGCAGTGTAGCGTCTGCAGTGCAGCACACTTTTACAGTCTGCATGAAGGAAAATGGGCTGCCACCTTCTCTAAAATGATTGATAGCAAAGTTTTTAAACACATTTAACTAAAGTCTTGTAGTTATTATTGAAATCACATCAGAGCCTGTGTTCTCTGCTATTTGGAAATACTGAATTAGCCTGGTTTCATGGTGGAACGTTTAAGGAACCAGGAACCTTCAGACTCAAGAACTTGTGTTTCAACAAGAGAAACCATGGTCTAAATATAGTTCTTGACCCCAAAAAAGTTAACTTTGGGGACAGAACGTTTATGGCCCAGGGACTATGGGGGCAGAGTTTGCAGGACCGAACAACGCTCAATGGTCAAACACAAAGTCCAGACTGCTTCAAATTATTTACACTGCAGCAGGCATCCCGTCTCCTTTTCAAGTTATGCATGTCCCCTTTGAATCCATTCATCACATTCATCTCAGTTGTAAAGAGAAAACAGAGAAAGGCACGATGACTCTGAATTGACAACACCAATATTTTCCGTCACTTTCTATATCATAATCATAAGGTTCCTCAGATGTGTGGGTAATTATTTTCATTATTGATCAATCTACTGATAAAATGTTTGATCGATAAAATGACAGAAAAAGCAGAACAATGCCCTTAGGGTTGACACTTTCATGATGAAACGGAACTGACACTTCGCTGCAACACAAACAAATATATATATTTATTCACCTCTATTCACACACAATGAGGCATATTTTCAGTTGTGATTGAACTGTATTTTTTGAGGAACTATAGGGCGCTTAACATCTACAACAGGTCTAAACTTAGAACGGACCCACCGCAGTGACGTTTTTGGTGGAGCTGGTCATTTAATAGTCGACTCGGAAGAAAGCGAACGTGTTGACAATAAACTCCATCAACACAACAATATGTGGAGTTAAACTGGACGGGCCCAATAACCTCTGAATAGTTCTACTTGTTGTTAAATTGCAATGTGAGCGGCAGGATAATTTAAAAGGCAACCGCGACTACATTTTTTGTACAGCC
This sequence comes from Perca fluviatilis, assembly GCF_010015445.1. Lineage (NCBI taxonomy): Eukaryota > Metazoa > Chordata > Actinopteri > Perciformes > Percidae > Perca > Perca fluviatilis. Next base: position 2,813,034 of record NC_053121.1, read on the forward strand.
CTATTTCTGATACCGTGGTGGCAGAAATGTTGCCATGGTGGGCCGCCACTACAAAATTAACATAGAGGAAACACTGCTGTTTATATATACTGTAAATACAGGTGTATAGTTTTTAGCTGGTGACCTCATTAAGTTGTTTATGTCAGATCACCGGTCCACAGTCACAAAAACATTCAATTTACCAAGATGAAATAGAAAATTAGCAAACCCTCCAATTTAAGAAGCTAAAATAATTCACTGATAGGCAAACTGTCAATGGACTAATTGAATAATTGTTAAAGCCCTAAACATCAATAATGATTCCCCTCCTAATCCAAGGATGTTTAGTATTGTGGAAAGTTGAGTAATAGGAGCGGACTCACTCTTAGGTTCATTCAAAGTGACGGACTCGATAAAGTTGAGTGGCGTCATGTAGAGCTGGCCCTCGTACTCCACCGAACTGAACAGGCGAAATCTGTTTTCATAGGACGACATGTACACATCTCCATCATCCAGACCATAGCTCCGGGCCTGTAAACACACAGACACACACACACACACACACACACACACACACACACACACACACCCCATCATGAAATATTGCAAATCATCTCAACAGTGATAATACCGTCTGAAAGATGCTTTTTATGAAATCCACGGAAGCTTTTCTTGTCACGAAAAGCCTCGCTCACATGGAACAACAAAGAGGTCCATGTTTAATTCAGTAATGGGGCGCATGTTATGTCAGCCCTATTTTTCATCCCTGTGCACCAGATAATGTCCCTACAACTGTTCAAACCCAGCCAGATCAGAAGGCCGTACTGGTGAAGACAGAGTGGATCTCTCTGTCAGGTGGCACAGTGCCAGCTCCACTGGGCACAGCGCAAACACCCAGGGAATGTGTGCCCCCCTCTGCTTAACCATTAAACCCCCTCTAACCACCCTCACCTCTCATCAAATGTCAGCCCCTCGCCAAGTCCCAGTGTCCAGTTTCCTGTGTCCCTGAATTCCTGCTGCTTGTGGACACCAGTCAAACTTTCCTCCCTCCCAGCCGCACATACTGTATAAAACTTACATAAGTAATCTTCTGTAGCTAGAAGTGTGCAAACCTAATGTTTGTTTACATCCCATGTAATCTATGAATATCCTGTCAACAATGTCAGCACACGTCTGAGCCAAAGATACTAACTGTACAAGTGCTGCTACGTATGATAATAAGGACCAAATACACATTGTGCAGGGGGCGGACGAAAAACTTGACACAAAATTACATTAGTGCTGCAAAAACCTGTGTAAAAATAATAAGTAGCGTTGGAATGATTAGTCAATCAATTGAAAGCAAATCTAACAACAACACTTTGAATAACTGATTAATAAGTAACATATCTCAAGACAAAATGCCAATATTTCCTGGTCTCTAAGGCGGCAACTAATGGGTATTTTTACTAAGGATTAATCTATGCAACGTGAAAAAAACTTTTTTGCACACCTCTTTTGTCGGGCAGGTGCGTAGGATATGATCAAAGGCAACAGATTAAAATGTAGATAGAAATCCGACACTGACATTATGAGCAATAATTTATTAGAAAAATACGCCGTCTCAGACCTTCATCAGGTCTGAGACCGAAACGTTGTATTTTTCTAATAAATTATTGCTTGCGTAATGGTCAGTGTGCGGGATTTTCTATCTACTAAGGATTAATCTATCAGTTTGTTTCGATTAATCAATTTGATTGTGCCAAAAAAATCCTACTTTGTTTTGTCCAACCAACAGTCCAAAACCTCCCTAAATCTTTACAATGATGTAAAATAGAGAGCCTGGAAGCTGTGAATGTTTCGCATTTTGCTTGGTGAACGACTTATATGATTAATCAATTATCCAAAAGGTTGCCTATTCATTATCTTTAGAATGACTAATAGATTCATCGACATTGTTGCTCTAAAATAGATGCACTGTGTTCTGGTTTAAGCTTCTCAAATGTGAAGATTTGCTGATTTTCTGTTATATATACTGTATACAGGCTATATATACTGAAAATTGAATATCGTTGGGTTTGGGACTGTTGCTTGAACAAAACAAGCAACCTGGACATGTCACCTTGAGCTCTGGAAAGTTGTGATGTTAATAGTGTCTTGTGTTTTCTAGACTAAACAATTAATCATTATTTAAAGAAATAATATATGAAAACATTCATCAGTTGGAGCCCTGCTTGGTCATTTTTGTAGCCGTGGTGTGTCCAACTCCGTAGATACTTAGTGAAATAATAGGAACATCTCATATTAGGTACGGCCTCGAAATTGACAATTCATTTGAATAAAGAAACTGTAACATAGTATGAACAAAAACGTACACTAAGAGCTTCACAAAGCTACAAATACTGACAGGCTATCCTATTGGATAAAATTAGGCCTATGTAGTCAGGTGTTTCTGTTATTTGTCCAGACTCTTAACGTAAATACAATATAATGTATACATACCTACTATATGTATTTTATTAAAATTTTCTTAAGTAGCCTAGTAGTTATGCAGAAAAAGCAGACAAGACCCTCACTTATGGCATTAATTAGGTCACCATCTTGTCATTTCAGCACCATAGGTCGGGAGAGCTCCATATAGTGACGACAACACATGAACGTTATTGTAGTTTCACGTGCACGATATGATGTGGGCTAGGTAATTGTGTTACACATGAAGATGCCCCGGCCATTACTGTTAGCCTATCTTCATATGAGGAAAAACTGAAAATAAAGTGATGAAATGTTTTTGTCAGACTGTACATGAGCTGAATGTTGTCACTGTATCCTCGCAGCTTGTCAAATGTCCCCACTGTACCTTATCGGTGGCTGAAACTGATGGTAACGCCAGATGAAAGAGTCGAGCCTCGACATGGCTCTTCAGCCCGGAGCGCCTACCGACAAACGAGCAGCAGTAATAAGCAGCACCGGCCGCGGCTGTGACGCACGCTCCAGCGGCGACAACTTTCAGCGCTTTTGTCGCCTTCGAGGACGTTTGTTGTTTCCGCGTCGTAAGAGTCCCCGTTTTAAAGTTGTTAGTGAATAACGGGATAAGCCTGCGCAGGGCAGCCATCGTTGTTTACACTCGAGCGCCGTAACCGATGACACACACGTACAGCGAAGAGCGAAGAGCAGAGAGCAGCTCGAGCTCGAGCCGCGTGCTGCTCCGAGCTCGCGAGACATGCCGTGGGTATTTCAAGGCGCTCTGGGATTACAGGGCGTCAAATTCGTGAGAGTGAAGGAAATGTTGAAATCTTTGGAGAAACATAGAAACAGACACTGAGAACATTTCTCATGTATCGTGGGTTGATTTAAAGTGCCATATATATATATATATATATATATATATATATATATATATATATATATATATATATATATATATATATATATATAGTTGTGGTTATAGATTTAGTTAGAATTTTAAGTGATGTAAATGCAGTTTACCACAGCCCACCATCTACTCTCTCCCCCCGTGTCTCTCTTTATTTTATGCCTTAGGAGAAGGGAAAAAAAATCCCTGCCAGGGCACGTCTGAACTGTGACAGCCCCGCCCATTACTAGTCCTGTGGCTTTGCACCTGCCTCACCACCCCTGCAACTTTGAGCGCAAACCCTCCAGGAGCTCCTGTACCTGCACTGCAGCGTTTATTCAGCCCTGACTACTGAATCTGCTTCTGCTATGAATGCTCCACGGCTCCACTGAGGCATCACAGCTGTGAACAGGTATGCACACGAGGGCTATCTGAGCAGCGACTGCAGCCCACCCCCCCAACTGATGAAGACGCAGCGGTAAAAAAAAGAAAGAAAAGAAAAAGGAGAAATCGGTGCAGCCAGCAGCTAAGATTTGGTGAGTGTCTCATGTCAGGGGAGAGAAGTCTGCGCGCCCGCGTGTCCTTGCGCAACGGGTACATGCGCTAAGTAACGGAGGAGGTGGACGTAAACATGCATTAAGTGACAGCGGCGACCAGGTAGTCTACTACGCAAGAGCGCTCCCTCCGGACCTCCTCACTGAACTTTACCCGCTGAGCTTTGACGCGATGGCTGCTGCTGCTGCTCTGGGGGAAGTTGGAGGCGTCTTGCACGGCATCGATGGTGTCGCACAGGTCGGGTCCCATTTCCTCCTGACCCCTTTTGGGGACAATCCGACGCTTTTGGGGGAACACCTCATACCTGGGGACAGGTTGTCCCGGAGCACCGCGGCGGATTTAACGCACCTCAAAGGGATTCTCAGGAGGAGACAGTTATACTGCAGAACTGGTTTCCATATGGAAATACTTCCGGATGGCACAGTGCAAGGGACGAGGAAGGACCACAGCCGTTTTGGTAAATACTGAGACAGTTATTTCTCATATATTTTGGAAGCAAAGAATATAAGGGAATAGAAAGTGGCCAACAGTTATAATAACATAAAATAAATAATCAGCACCAAGAGGGAATAAGAATGATGAAAATAATAATATGATAGAATTCTGTTAATGATAAAATTGTGCCAATAGGCTGCTGCCAGAGTTGATTATTATTAGAATTAGAGATTATTTGATAATATTCTTTCATCTTTCTCAAAGTCTGTACTGAACAACTGTGTTATTCTTCTCCAGGTATTTTGGAATTCATAAGCCTTGCTGTTGGGTTGATAAGCATTAGAGGGGTGGACAGTGGACTCTATCTGGGGATGAACGACAAAGGAGAGCTGTATGGTTCTGTAAGTATCAGCTTCATGTCGCCCAAATCCTCATTTTTGACCACAAGTAGCTTTTTTCTTTATTTGGAGAATTTGATTTTCAGGATGATACATTTTTTAGTTTTTTTTTTATATTGCTGCATCACAAGTCAGGTCTTCGCTTATGTTTTACCCTTTGTTTTCAGGAGAAGCTCACAGCTGAATGTGTCTTCAGGGAGCAGTTTGAGGAGAACTGGTACAACACGTACTCCTCCAACCTCTACAAACACGGAGACAAAGGGACGCGTTACTTTGTGGCATTAAACAAAGACGGGACACCAAGGGATGGGACTAAATCCAGGCGGCATCAGAAATTTACACACTTCTTGCCCAGGCCTGTGGACCCTGATCGTGTGCCAGAGCTGTACAGGGATATCCTGGGACACAGCTGAGACCCGGAGGCCGGGTCCAGTTCAGGAAGTTGCTAAAGCCCTGGTAGGCAGGGCAGCAGAGAAGAGGAGAGGGACGCAGGCAAAGATGTGGCCGGTGCAGGCTGGCTGACCGGCAGGGATAAAGGCATCAGGGCCTCTTCTAGGAATGCACGGGCCATCTCTCAGCAGCCAGGAAGACGGGCTAGAATGTCTGCACGCTCGGCATGAGGGGGCTGTTTGTTTCAGAGGCCAGACGACCCTAAAAAGTACCTGCGTGGAATAGGAGATGAATGGGAAACGGAGCTGAATGATCGGGGAGCATCTCCTCTGGTCAGATGGGGACGACAGCTGAGTCCGTGGGAATCTGTATGATCATGAAATGGTACTTTTAATTTGCGTATTGTGTCAGAGAGTTTGTTTAGAAGGACTTTGAAGGAATTCATGTTTTTGTTTTCTTACCTGTGTCTAGACCTGTTTATAAAGAGCAAAAAGTGTAAAAATTTATTTATTCATTTTAGGTACATATATTTATGTTATATATTTATTTATTTGAGAATATATTTTTACAGTTAGATACATGCAATATAGAAAAACCACTAGAAACTGTATTGATTATATAAAGACTGAGACACTGTACCATTATGTCTTTTATTTTGAAAAAAGCTCAGCTAGTGATATACTGTAATAAGACCAAAAAATATCAAACATATATTGGCAACATTTGGAAAAGAACCCCACATCTGAAATGCATTTTATCACAATATGGAGACTTTGAATCAATTTTAAAAGAATCGTTGTAACGTTGACATATTAATTCTAACCAAACTACTGTTACATGTGTTACCGGAGGAATCTGAAGTCAACACACTGACAATACAATTAATAAATTGCTCAAAATGTGATGAAAATGCTTTTTTCTTGACAGCTTATATATGATCAGAGATGTGGGTGTGTTGTTGGTTGCTCACTATGTGTCCACTTATAACCAATGTTCCTTTAAACAACCCACATTTTTATTTTTAACAGAGCAATATTTTAAAACAAGTATACTTTATTGGTTGCCTTTATCTTTCAGAGTTTAAACATATAAACCCGCTTACGAGACCAAAGTTGTCTTTCTTTATGGACACCATTATGCCGAGAGAGGAGTCGTAGACCTGATGCACGCATAAAACTTCAAAGCCTCCGTCCTGAATCCTTTGAATGTAGAGGCCATGCAACAACACCATCAGGGCCAAATAAAATCTGACCTTTAGCTCAGTCCCAGCAACTTTAGCAGCTGTGTAAAAGTGGAGGTCAGAGCGATAAGGACTAAGTAACCTCTGATGACAGTTTGAGGATGAAAGTCTTGTTAAAATGTCTTATTAAATAAGACTTGTTATGTCTTATTCTCTTGTTTCTTTTTTTTTTTAAATGTAAGATTATTTTTCTCCCATCCCACATTAGTCCCATCATTTTTAACAACAGAAGAACTAACCAAAAGTTGGAATTATGAGGTACAAAACAACTGAATTACTAATTTATTTTGAAAGAAAATGTATTTTGAAAATCCACTATCGCATATCAGTGCACAGTTTCCTCTACGGCTGGGGGAAGATCTGTGTCGAAGCATGAAAGCTCAGCCTCTGATCTCAGCGTGTGTGTGTGTGTGTGTGTGTGTGTGTGTGTGTGTGTGTGTGTGTGTGTGTGTGTGTGTGTGTGTGTGTGTGTGTGTGTGTGTGTGTGTGTGTGTGTGTGTGATGGCGAGCCAGTGGGGGTGTCTCGATACAGGGAGCCAACCCTGCTGCCAACTCTCTCCTGTCTGCAGCGTGATACTGTGGGACTTTCCCACCTGCACACCTTGAACATCAACACACTTCTGTCGTCGATTAATGAAAGCACCCCGTGGTGTATTATAACCTGCGTGCATGTGGACATCCCCATTCCACCGGGTACACACACGCAAGCCTATTACGACATGAAAAAAAAGGATTCTGGTGGTTGTTTTTGGAAAGATGCAGTCACTGCTCGTCTTTCTTGAGCTTCATAGAAAATCGTGAATATGATGGACGGGGCGTGCTTCATTCCTGTCCCATCCCATCTTTCAAAGCTAAGGAGAATGTTGCGGCAGTAGTTTGTCCACGACTTTGACCTACAGCTTTTTTTTTTCTTGTTGCAATACCACCAAAGAGACTAAAATCTCAGTGCAGGGCCCGCCGCCATCACCCTTGTGCCCATGAAAAGCAGACTTTGTGCTAATCTAAGAGCGTAACCCCCTCCGACCCCCTCTAAAAACGCTGGAAATCCTGACTTGTGATACCTGATGCCCAGAAGTGCTATTTGGCACTTGTTTAACCAATGTTTTGGAGCCTACCTGGCCCTGAGACAGATGCTTTTGTTCCACCTACTCAGCCTCCTCCAGGTGGTCTGTGGCTCCTCGCTGAAAACACTTAAACCCCTCATCCGCACACACTCTGGAGGGCCGTCTCACACGCTTAATAGATGCTCCCTGACTTTCATCACCTCCTCAGCAGCGGCCTTAAAGGGCTCTGGAGGAAACCCAATCAAGTGTGTGTGTGTGTGTGTGTGTGTGTGTGTGTATATGGCATGGGTCCACGGGCAGGTGTGGAAGTCAGTGATCTTCTGTGTCTATCTTCGCAGTCCCAGTCAGACAGCGCAGGTGTTCCCTCAGCACTCAAGCTCTCACTCTGATCTCAGGCCTGCTGTTTGTCAGCTGGGGATATGACTTAGCAGCAGAAGGAGGAGGAGAAGGAGGGTGGAAATATAGCCGGCTTTGTTGTCTGCCCCCAATTATCAGAGAGCATAATTTCTATATTTAGAAGGCCACGTTGGGGAAGACAGGGGAGGTGCCGAGAAGCTCACCTGGTGCTCTAAAGCCATGGCCACTTCTAAGAGTGTGTTTGCGCAGGGATGGTGTCTGCAGCTTTGTGTCATTTGAATCCTGCAACTATTGATTTCAGGCTCTTTGTTGTTTGTTTATTCCTTAGTAAATTGCTGTGCGCACAAATTATGAGCTGCATGTATGTTTATAGGGATTACAGCAGAAGTGTAAGTATAGCGTTATCCACTTGATACTTTTGGGCTTTCATCCGAGTCCAGAGAGAGAGAGAGAGAGAGAGAGAGAGGCATTCTGGAAGAATCTGCAGCCAGTGATCCCAAATATCATCCATCTATCCTTCGTATTTTGTGGCCTGAAAACAAAATCATCTTACACACTTGCTGCATTGTACTCCGGTTGAGTTCAATCACTTTTAGTGTCATAGCTAAGAGGATTTTGTGGTCTGCCTTCCGCAAGGGGCAATTAGAGCAGCATACCTGATTTACTGACACTCCACATCGCAAGCTGTCAGCTCCAGTGGAAAATATGCTCCTCTGTTTGCATTTCCATGGAGACGTTAGTAGCAAACAACAGTGTTTAGGTGTTGTGGGGAACAAAAATAAGAAGAAAAAGCAGGGGCACTGTCATTTCTGCAGAGTTTCTCTCAGTTCTAACAAGGGACGCGTGGTGATCAACTCTGTGGTGCGTTTGCAGGACCTGCCAGCGACTGAGCGACATTTTGTTTAGCTAAAGGGATCTGAACACACAGAACCTGGAGGAGGCATCTGAAGCATCCAAACAGCAGGCAGATACAGAGACAGATTGACAAGAGGTAAATGGGATATGACTGAAGTTATATAACATACTGTGATATACACCTATCTAGATAACAGGTTGTGTTTTTTGTAGAATTCAACATTTAATCATCTTGCAGTAAAGTTCTTGGTTGATAAAAATACAAAATATTTACATTTTATATTCATATATATATATATATATATATATATGATCTGTTGAAATACAAAACACAGTATAAAACAATATTATTCTCTGAACGTCAAAAACATATCAGAAATTCCTGAAGTTCACTCATGAGAGTGAAAAAAAACATGATAATTTGATTAGTCCGCGATTGGTTCTGGCAGATCCAGAGCGGCCCGGAGCATATCTAATAGTTTTAAACTTCAACAGAGTACCCGCCTTCAAGGAAGTTAACACTTGTCAATGGAGAGTGGCCAGACTCTCTGTATAAATGAAATGGACCAGAGTCTGGTATTCCCAGCATCCCCTGTGGTCGCTGTCTGTCGCCCTACCAACATTCAAATCAATAGGAGGATTGGCATTCTCGCTGCAACGCCTGATTTTGTGTGATTGCAGCCTTAGAGCTGAGCAGAACTGCAAAGTCCATTGACAATCCTTCGTGAGTTTGTCACTACGTGTAATCCCTTTCACGTTACACATAGTCATTTGGTCCATTGTTCATATAAGAATATTGACAGGTGCAGCTTTAATACATCTATAACAATATTCTATGTAATAATATAAAAATCTGAAAGGACCCATGAGTAATGACTAATGAGTGCTTATATTTTTATTAAGTCAGTACATTTTTCACTGAATGCAGGACTTGTACCAAAGTATTTTTACATAGTTGTATTGCTACTTTTACTCAAGTAAAACACACCACTGCTGAGGGGAATCCAGGTAAATATACACCAAGATGAAAGAAGCATTGTTTACATTTTTAAAATAATTTATCTTCCAAAAAACCAACACCAACACAAAGTTATCTCTAATAATCTGGACGTTCAGTTTAGGCTTTCGCCATCTCTTGCTGTAACCCCCCCAGCCCCTCACATCTGCTGACCAAACCAGTGTGGGAGTCCCTCTGGAGCAGCCGTGTCACCCCTTCCTCTGGCCCATGTGTCCGCATTACACAGTCCCAAATTAAGTCTTGACATTTGGGCGCTATAATTGCCCCCTGAAAAGCATGAGGCATCAATTAGACTCTCAGCACCATGACAGGTTATCCCTACAGGACATAATCGCCCTGCTGGACTGCTCGGCTGGACTGCCCCGCCAGGGCACACACACGCACGCACACACGCACACATGCACGCACACACGCACACACACACGCACACACACACACACACAGAGTTTATAGATTATTGGTTCATTTTTGGTAGCAATCAAGCCAAGGCAGGACAATCTGCCAACATGTTCTATAAATACTTTGACATTCTCACATAAAATTCAATCATCATTTTTTGATAACTGATGATAACTGTGTGCCAATAATGTGTGTGTGGAGGCCATGAGGAGTGGCAGCAGGTCTCTAATAACAGCATAGATCCCTTTGATTTCCCGACTCTGGTGCCGCCTGACAGTTTCTGCTCCCACAGGGTGTGGAGATCTTTGGGGTCAGAAAAAAAGGTCAATTGGTTCATTTCCATAGCTTCTACTTTAAACATTCTTGTAGGCTTTGGAAGCAATTCAATCAGCAGTGAAAACACTGGTTAGCAGCGTGGAATTACCAGCCGTTACCATCGTTAACGATGCAGAGTACTCATAAACAAGATGGATGTATCCCACAGAGAAATACAACATAAACTGTGTGCAGCGTTGCATGGTTTTAACATATGTGTTGGATGTTTTTCAGGGCTAAAAAGGTAATAAACTTAATGGATCTAATATTTACTTTTATAGACTTTTTTTGTGCATAGTTGAAATAAAAAGCTGAATATAAAGCTTAGAACATTATGAACAATGTATGTGTGGCGTGGACATGCAGTTATCATTATCATTTCTTTTTCTTTGGATATAATGTAATTTTTTTAAGGAGATGACAGACTTATTTACATATTAGTGTTTCATAAACTGGCTTTATAAAAGACTAATAGACGTGAAAAACAAATGGAATTTGGAAAATGCATGATGAAAAGCATGCCCATTGACCATTTCATTTAAAGGGACAATTCACCCCAAAATCCAATCTAAACTGTTTTGGTGTGCGATGCCTAGTGTTGGAGATATCAGCCGTAGTTGTGGTAGTTGTGAGCAGTTTCACGTAGGAACTATTTTCTTTCGAACCCAACTGCACCCGCCAACCATATCACCGCACAAAAGGATCAACTCGTGGACGAGATGCTCGTGCTCATGACAGCGAGAGCCGTGAGAAGATATTCTTCCTGGGGTCCACACAACATATACTCCTATACAGTATACACCTGTACATACAAAAGATGGCGTGACCATGTCACAATTTAGATTTGATTCGATAATAGTATTGATAAGGAACCAGTTTGGTAGCCCCCCGTCCAGTGAAGAAATAACATAAGTCAGTCACAGCCGACAACATATAAAAGACATGCTGCCACCTCCATAGTAAAACTATCGCATATTCCAAGAGGTCATTAGTGTAGCTAATTAATAAAAGACCAATCATAAACGATGCACCTAAGAACAAGAACAGTAAAATAAGCAACATATGAAACAAAACCTCAAAGATTATGTCAAAACTCCAATATCACTCAAGCAAATATGTCATTTATAAGTTTCACAGCAGTCTTCAGTGGATCAGATAATATACGTCATTGTCTACTAAAAATGCTCCCAAAGGTGCCTGGATAGCTCAGTTGGTAGAGGGGGCACCCATATGTAGAGGTTTGCTCCTCGACGCAGCGGGCCAGGGTTCGACTCCAACCTGCGGCCCTTTGCTGCATGTCTTTCTCCCTCTCTCTCCCCATTCAAGTCTTAAGCTGTCCTGTTGAATAAAGGCCTAAAAATGCCCCAAAAATTGTCTCAAAAAAAAAAACACTCCCAACAATCTAAATGACAGAGATGTCATGTCAATCAATAATGCCAAAACAAAGAAAAGCTGCATTATATTTTACATTATATATCAAAGATTCTCTAAATTTAGGAGTAGTCCTTAATATTTGATGCAAGAAGGAAAAACAAACCTCCCTCTCTTCATCAACAGATTACCTCACTGTGTGAAGTCAAGCGTTCACTTAAATATGTTTGTCTTGATAGATCATACCCAGTGTAATTGTCTATTTTGACCACGAGAGCTGCAAACAGCCAAAGTAAAGAGTCCAGCTATGTGTACTGCTCACTGCCTGTTTAAAGAGTATGATAGAGGAAGACTGTACTCTCACTGCCAACCGGTGAAAGTGGAAATGTGCTTTGTTGCCCCTCAGTCAGGCGGAAAATTGCAAACCCATTTGTCATTGTGTGCCAAGATGCAGAGGTCAGTCAATGGATTCCTTCATGACAAGCTTAGGGAATCGAATGTTTTTCCACGGCCTCACCCTTTCACACCTGCACCTCCAGGTAAAATAACAAAACAAGGAAAGAAAGAGAGAAAAGAGGGCTTAGAGCGAGCGACTTAAAGACAGGGGAGAGAAAACCGATACGAGAGAAGAATTTACCGTGAAACCTTGCACGTCTATTGCCCATTTCAGCTTATTTGAACCCAATGTACGTTTTGCTCACAGTGGCGGATGAAATACCAGGATTTGGCCAACGTCCAAGCCTGGAGAATACCACTAATTATTCCTGGCTGCGACCACAGAACATTCTTACAGGCTCAAAAGGATGTTGTTTGTTATCCTCTGGGTCAAAACAGCAACTGCTTGATTTAATGTAATAACAGAAACACTTAAGAAAACCTTTCCACAGCTTGATTGACTGCTTAATCCTGCAGGGAGGCTCGCACAGATCTGACGCATGTGGAACATCAAAGACTGATGCCAAAACTGATTCAGCTTTCAAATCAGTCGCTCATTTTCATAGTTTGACTGTGTCTTAAGATCAATAGATCATTATCAAAGACAAACAGGCAAACATATCTTTTTATTCCCAAATAGTTTCATGTCAAATGCCATTTGGTTGTGATGTGATTTTGTTTATCAGATTACTGCAGCAATTTCATTTTAACGACAAAACATAAGTATATGATTATTAAGGGTTTAAAGCGAAACTGTGTAACTTTTTGCAGAACAGCGCCCAATGTGTCCACAAGTGGTGAATAATTGGACAATGAATTTCTGTTCATTTCCAGTTGTTTAAAGATGCCATCATTCAGCAACTTCACTGAAAGCGAGATGAATGGGACTGTCAGTACCCGATCCGTACTGGAAACCCGATTTGTTCTATGCATGTACAAAGGTAGAACAACGGATTGGGCAGCAACAACACGTGTACAGAGTCGACCGTTCTCTGGGATATGTTTTCATGCTAATCGAATGTGACCAGTTTTAGCGCAAACCGCTAATTAGCTTATGGCGCTAGTCGTCAGGGCACTGGTAAAGTAAAAAGAAATCGAATTTTATGGATATGGACGAAAAACCATAATACGATAATGGTATATTTTCATGGGAGCTGTAGTTTTTTGTACGCTCACAAAGTAATCTTAACTTTGTGACTTTGTGACTTTGGAAGCTTAACTTTGATCAAATCACAAAGGTTTCAGATTTTAATGACGAGTCCTGTAGCGTATGCCGATTTGTCTTATGAAGAATATGGACAGTAAACCTGAGAAACATTTTAAAATCAGAAATGCTGAATGAGAGATTTCATTGAGTTAGTGGAACAGAGGCTATCCCGGGCGTGACCTCAGGACTTCAGCTTCCTGTAGATCTTATAAAAGATACATCGGTAAAACATTTGACGGGGACAACCTGAACTGCTAACAAGGTCATAATTACTCTTTGTGTTATCATATTTTTAAACCATGCCAATTTAATAATCCAGAAGCTGTAAGAGCTATTTTTATGTCATATCAGACCAAGTGAGGCTGTAGCAGCGGAGTCAGAGTGTATTTAATAAGAGTGTGTTTATTGCTAATGGGTTAGTGTGATATTTTGTCAAGTAATCCTTAAATTACACAGACAAAAATAATTTCCCTTTCCGTTTCAGAAGTGTGTCTGGTGATTGTTAACAGTATATCTCCTTTGACAAGATTGCTGCACAGATAGAGTTTAAATAGGACTTTGCCATACAGCACATTAATCTGTAGCTCTTACATAGTTACATTGTATAAATCACAGGGCTAAACATGGACAAGCCCCGGCGAGTGCTGCTTGAGTCCCAGTTGTTTTGTAGAAAAGAAGTCTGAGCCAACCAGACAACCACTTCAGAGGAATCAATGTGAAGCAATTGAGCTGTAATCTGTAACGCTCCAAACTCTACATTCAATCCATAACTACATTACTAATACATAAAGTATGTGTGTGTGATGTAAAAGGTGGATGAAAGTGGATTCAGACAGTTTACACAGCTGTCATGATGATTGTAACCTCAGATTACATTCAAAATGGACTTTTTATCAACTGAAACGAGAAGATATGATTGACTTTTCAGTGCGTTAGGTCACTGGTGTGGCTGCTTTCGCTGTGATCTCTGGGAGTGCAGCAGCGCAAAATATTGTGGGGAACTTCAAACAGGCGTTGCAGCAGAGCTCAGATCCTCCTCCACAGTAATAACCTTGAGTGCTTCTGGAAGAAGGAAATCCCCTGGCCAGGAAAGACACATCGCTCCACTACAGAGGCAACCAGGCGGGCGGTTTAACACAGCCAGGCCACAGACTCCACCTTGAAATAACAACACACAAGACTAGATAGAACAAACAACTTTTATAGTTATAGAGTCCGTTTTCAGACACAAACATCCACACACTGCTAAATGTATTTAGGTTGCCATTATTAATTATCATTTTGAATTTTAGTAAATCATTTTCATGTGACAAATGAAACTAGCCCATAGGCTGTATAAAAGAAGTGGACATCACACATTGGTTTGTGGACTTTTGTTTTATTTGTGGACATCAAGTTTAGCACTTTGGCTTTCGCCACCTTGGTTTTTTGGTCTTGGTCAGTTTTTCAGATTTTCAACTGGCTGAAGCGTGTCATTTGGCGGACTTTTTGCCTGCCCGCGATGCAGTGACACAGAGCCGGTTGAAAATTGGCAAAGTCACCAGCTAACCCTAGCGCTAGCTAGCCAGCTTTGTTATCAAGGTGCAACCGAACGCTAAACAAGGCATTTTTAGGCAAGCACAATGTTGCAATTAACTTTCATGAACTGAAAACAAACTGCGAGAGGGTTAAAGTTCTACACCCAAAAACAAGGCAATTTATCACACAGTGCCATGGATATCCATTGCTAAGCTTCTATCCTGATTGACAGGTCACCTTAGACTCAGTAGAGACTTGTCAATCACAAGGAAGCATATTGTCAATTTTAAAATAAATGGGACTATAATTTACTAAATTTAGTAAAATCCATCCCAACCAGCTGCTTACGACTGCTGATTTCTCCCAGTTTATCGCAGATTCAGAGGTTGATCAGTCGTGCCTCAAAAACACCTTTATTTTGCAAAAGCCTGCATTTACCCCACTATCAAAGGCAACGACAAAAAATCCAGAGCAGGAAGCTGCAGCAGTTGACAAACTGCGAGTTAAGCAAGACTGGAAGAAGATTCACCCTTCAAAGGAAACTTTTGGACACAGTTTTTAATTTTGAATACAAATGATTTTTTAATACAGAGAAACGTACCTTGGTCCTTTAGATTATTTGAGAAACCTTCACATTCGAGTACCTGGTATACCAAGAATACATAGATTTTGCAGTTGTTGGACACAGGGAGGGCTTTGGCCTTCTCTTCCTTTTCCTCCTGCTCAGAAGGCATGCATACCTCTCCATGTCCCAGTAACTAATCATCATACAGATCTGGCCAAGAATAGAGTAGCTGAACACACAGGAAATATCATATTCAAGCTTTCTAGAGTTTCACCTGTGCTTCCCAAGTTCATTTCCCATGCCTCAAGCATGAAGATGGTAGTAATGTCTGCATCAGTGGGCAGAAATTAGACTTCAAAGCCTCAAGACCCGGAAGAATAGTTTGGGGAGTCGTTCAAATGTTCCACTGTTTGAGCGGAGGGCCATTTATATTCCCACAATCATGTTTACTGTGCTTCTGTCTGGTTGGCTCTGCGCCTTCACTAACCCAGGTGTGTTTTTATTGGATTCAAAGTTATCAGTGAGGTGATCAGAAGCCTGTTGCCAACTAGGTAGGTCAAGTCTCTGTGTTATGAAACCAGAAACATTTGTTGGGACAAAGAAAGACAGGGCATGATTTGATAGTGAAATGAAGAGAGAAGTGTAGGATTCAGAAGTAAAATTTGCATCAAACATGACTCGTTCCGCTTTACTTCAGTCTTGGCTCATGCAGCCAAACAGACAGGAAATACAATCAGTTTACCTGCATGGTTGAAAAATGGATTGAAGTTACCTTTAAGAGAAATGAGCCAGGACAAGCTTGTCTCAGGTAGTTGACAACCTCCTGCTGGGGAGGATCAAAGTGCCTCTCTGTGCACATTAGGAAAATACAGGGGACTCATTTCAAGTGCTCAAAGTGACACATAGATGCTTAGCCACACATTCCCCCTGTCAGAGGCAAACAAAGACAGTTTTCTGGGAGGAAAAAGGCATGCCGTTTCCTCAACATGCCTCACCTGTGGTGACCAATCACAATAGCAGTTACAATCCCGAGCCCTGAAGGAAGATAGGTGAGGGTTTATGTTGTCATTGGTGGATGTTTTACAATCGGGTGTAATACATCTCGCAGTTAATGTTTATTTTCACAGGGACCACCTCATTCCTTTGGTCTGACCCAGAAGGATGCAGTGTATAATCATAACAGCATTGATAGGAGCGTGTTTAAATGTCTGCAGAGCGGCAGACGTTACACATTCATTCAGCTTCTGCTGTGTCAACAAGCAAGCTGTCATACTGTGAGCTGGAAATGTTATCGTGCATGTACATGTAAATATTAAAGTAAAACACAAGCCGTGCCAGATACTAGAGATCTTACTTTGTCGTTATTTGAAAAAATAGTTTCTCTTCACAGTGACATTCATAAGAACTGTGTGGAATAAAGGTTGTTTTTTTAGTGAAGGTGCAGCCAAAGGGGTAACAGGACAGTGAGTGGTGGCTGCCCATAGTGTTCCTTTATCAGTCATGGTTGGTACACCTGAAAAGAACAATGTTAAAGGGTCAGTTACACCCAAGCCTATAATTTACCGCCGGATGTCCCTCGCCTTGCAAAACTGTTAGTTTCGGGAAACAACAACAAACTTCAAGCTATGCTGAAAATGGCAAGTTTTGAAGAAACTTTGGACCGTGCAACAAGGCAGGCTTGCTTGGTTCTTTCGTGGAATAACCCTGTGCATTTTTTTCTCTTATCCTACAATGTATTTGTGGAGGAGCAAGACCTTACTCTGCAGCGCTGTGGAGTAAGGTCTGGCTATGGCATAGTCTCGCTTTGCCAGACTCCAAAGCGCGTTAAAGGAGGGTCTGGCTACTCCACACAGAATTCAGGGATGGGAGGAAAACGTGCTCTGGTTCAATGGCATTTCTTTAAACCAATCAGAATCGTCATGGGTGGTGCTGAACTCCGCACAGAGCCACTGCTAAATAGTTGTGCAACAGAAAACTCAGATTGGACAGATAGTCTAGCTAGCTGTCTGGATTTACCCTGCAGAGATCTGAGGACCAGTTAACCATAGTCCTCATAAATCCACCGAATATAAAATTCTAACACAAAGAAAGCGGAAGGAAACGGAAAATACATGCATCTGGCGGAATTTCCTGCAACACCGGAGCAATCCTGGAAGTGGAACGTGAAGGATATAGACTAGGCTATGCAAGACCCAAATTACAATAAACAAGAAAAGATTCTCACATACTTGAGATGTTTTTGGTTTCATTGGCCAATAGTCAATTACAAGTTAATATAAACTTTTTAAAAAATATTTTTAAATCACAGATATATTACACAGGGCAACACTGGAGATGGGTTTTTGACCCCCAGACTAATGTAATATATTCACACTCCTTTTAGCTCTGTTTTTGGTCTCCACCAACTAAAAGATATCTGGCTCTTTAGCTGCTAATTGCTCCACTATGATCACTAGCTAGTTGCTAACTTTGTCTGCTGTTTGGTGCTGTGCAGGTAGTTTACAGAGGGTATTTTTCCATTCAAAAACAGCTGCCTGCTGCAGACAAGAAATATGAGGGCAGTGACAGTTGACCAAAACAGAAAAGTTGCATGTGATGCAGCCATCATTGTTTTCAACAGAAAAAGTAAGATTAGCCAACTTTGAAGAAATGCTGTTTTAAGGGTGAAGATGGAGAGTGTAAATCTGCTTGCACTGTAGCTCAGGACCTCACTGTCTGCAACTCACAAATCACAGCATGGGAGGCCCTGAGTTCCTGTGCCAGGCTGGAACTCAGGGCCTCCTGGAATCAGCTGGAATCTGACAGAGCATCAGATCCATAATAAAACATTACTGATAGCCTCACGCTTTGGGCTGTCCAGAGACCATGTAATGGAGAATATGCCCATGTACATGGTTATGATGGATACGACAACAGAAGAGCCAATGAGGTAGATAATTATTGGAGCAGACATATGCACAGCCTTTTGTGAAATCTCTCTCTTGCTCATTTAAAGCCAACATGTTTCTATTTTGCCTGTGAAAAGCAGTAACGTGCCAAAGTCTTTTCTTTGCAGCATGAAGGCTTCTCCCTGCTGTGATGTTGTAGGGCAGAAAAAAATAGAAGAAAAAAGCTGATGACAGGGTACTTTCATGTTACTTATCGTGACACCCTATCAGAAAGATCTAGATGGGCCAGACAAAGTACCACCAGGTCCCGTAGCTTTGAGCAGAATCTCATCTGTTTCATCATATCTCCCTGCCTTTAGTACTCGGGGAGATGGGAGGTTGGTGGTCCACGCATTTAGACCACAGTGAAAATAGAGGGGGAGTCTGAATGATAGATAAGTCTTGTCTTATTCGAGAGGAGGCATCTGTGTTTTTATGAAGGACTTACAAATATGGAGCTGGATGAAAAGAGAGAGAAAAAAAGCTCTGATAAACTACACACACATCGTCTCACGCAACACTTCTCAGGAGGAGATAGCGTGCTCATCTCTTAAACGTCCCTAAAGCTGTAAGAGGGTGCATTTGAGGATGGAGGCAACGGGATTTAAAAGGAGACATCCAGAGACTGTTGCATCGATTTTCTAGTGTGCATTTCTGCTTAAAAAAAAGAACACAAACACGTCCTCACTGAAATATATATAGGCTATATGTTTTTTTAAAACATTATGAGAGACACACTATTACTTCAGTTGAAGTTATCAGTGTCAGCGTATCTCTGGCTGTGACGTGGAACAACTGAGATGTTGCCTCTCTGGGCATGCACAGCCTGTCAGCATGTGCTGTGATGATGTTTCCAGACGTCACTAGATATCACACACAGTTAGGGAAACATTAACGTTAGGGAGTGCAAAGGCCTTTCTCGAGTTAAGAATTGGAACAGGAGCCAGTATGAGCTAAAAAAAACCCTGTAAATCCCAATTTGGCAAAAAAAAAAATACACCTGAAATCCAAATCTGTGTTTACGTATGTGACAGAGTAATTAAAGAAAGCAAGACTACAAGTCTACAGCTAGCAGCTCTGTGAGATTGTACCAAGGCAGTGGTGCTTTGAGCTAAATGCTAATGTCAGCCTGCTAAAACACTCACAAAGACAATGCTAACATGCTGATGTTAAGCATTTATAATGTTTACCATGTTCACCAGCTTAGTTAAATTCATTAGCATGTTAATATTTGCTAATCAAAGTCATTAGGATTTATCCTCTGGGGACCTTGAATGTCTTTATAAAATGTCAGGTAACACTTTACTTCATACCTGTCAAGTATCCCGTTTTGGCCGGGAAAGTCCCGTATTTTACCCTTCTTTCCCTCCGTCCTCCCGTATTAGTATTTTCCCGTAAATCTCCCGTATTTTAACCTGCGTTATTAAAAAATAATACCCCGGGTCCGAGCGGAGTAAAAAAAAACAAAATATTCCCAATCTGAGCTCTGTCACTAGCCTCGCGATAACTGCCACCTGCAGTAGCCTACTACAGGTACTGTAGGTGGCAGTTGTCGCGAGTTTAGTGTGTGAGGTCAGATGATGAGTGACGGATGATGGACGCTTCGACAGAGACGGTGCGCTGCCAAAACTTCTGAAGGCTTAACTATGCATTCCCCATAGCAATGCAAGTTGAGAAAGGGTGTTTAGCATGGTACGAAAGATTGTTACAGAGAATAGGATGACGTTAGACAACAGAACTGTTTGCGCTCTACTCTTGTGTAAACCACTCTGTAAACCACTCTGGCCCAGCCCACAAATACACTCCTTCCAAAACAATCTTAAAGGATGCAAAGATGCGCAACAAATTTATACAATAACTCACTAAAAGAGTAAAGAAAATTTATGTGAAATGAAACGAAAAACTGTAAAAGAAAAGCAATATGAAATGAAAAGAATGTGTGGAATGAAAATAAAATGTAAAGACAAGCAATGTTATAAATTGTAAATGTTTTCAGCATTCTGCATCAAGTGGTGATTTTAGCTTTCTTGTACACCTGTCTTAAAATGTAAGGGATACTGGAGCTTGGTTGGGGTGGTAGGACTGCTTGCGGTGGGCGCCGGAAAAATTTCCCTTATTTTCAAATCCAAAACTTGACAGGTATGCTTTACTTGAAGTTTTCTACATAAGAGTGACATGACACTGTCATGAACACATGACACTCACATGATACTGTCATGACACAGTCATGACACATGAACCCTAACCCTAACTCTAACTCTAACCCTAACCATGACTTGTCATGACAGAACCGAATGACACTTACTAAAAAAGCGTTAAGTCATAAACGTTTATGACTTGTTAATAATGTTTTATGACACATTCATGACAGTGTCATGTCACTCTTATGTAGAAAACTTCAAGTAAAGTGTAACCAAATGTCAGTGCAATCCATTGAATTACGTAGATGGAGAGATAGAGATACAGCTGATTCAGTCTGGATCAAAGTGGTAGACCAACTGACTGACATTGCCATTCCTAGAGCCATGCTGCTAGCATGGTTAGTGAAAGTCAGTGCTATCCGGTCAGTCAGTGATCAGTGTGACACCACTAAACCCTTCACAGTGCTGCTAATGATGACTACCAGCACAGAGAGGGTGCGTGTATTTGGCAGTGAAGGTATGTAATTTCCTCTTTTACTGTAGCTCTTGTTCAGTGCTTGTTCCTGCATGGAGCTGCAACGGGAAACTCCGACTTCCCAAGACAGAGCACACTCTGCTCATCTGCACCAGCCGCTGCCAGGTGTCAACTTGTGATGCCTTAATAAAAAAGCATTTTTTCCATGCTCGTAATGTATGAGTGAGAAGTCTATAAATGTCTTGAACGCTGGCTTGATTTGTTTGTTCCGTCTTAGTTTAGTCTCTATTCTAAAAGAACATCAGTTTCTGTTTATAGATCAGAATCAGATTCAGAAATACTTTAATAATCCCAGGGGGAAATTATTTTTGTTAGATTTGTCCTGTGGTGGTAAATTTGGAACAATTTGGAACATGTGCACCAAGGTACCTATCATCTTTTATCACACCCTTTATCTCCACTTCATAGTGCTACAACTGCGTTAAATTAAGCCATAATACAAAATCAAACAAAACTGCTAATGGGACTAATTTTAGACCTTTCTTAAGTGTGTTCTACATTGTTCTAAATCTTTCTTCTGACGCTGAAGTCCCCAGTGGAATTCTTACATGGCAGAGATAAGGACAGACTGCTCTATTAGTCAGTGCAGGGGCCCCTTAAGGGCCCAGAGAATCTGATGTCCACACACACACACACTCTCCTGCACTCTAGCACTTTCTCAGCAGTATGAGGTTACATACGTGGAAAAAGACATCTACATCATCTAGCCTCCTTTTCTGCGAACAAAACGGCCACTCACTCCTGTTTCTGGTGACATCAGGACAAAATGTCAAAAGTTCCCAAAAGGTTGCCGGCAAAACAAAGTATTCTCTAAATGAGAATGGACAGGAGCTAGTATTTTTAGATGACCTATGTATCAGTTGCTATTTTTATCTGCATCTTCTGTTTTGTACGATGACCTGTGACCTGTGAGGTTCTTACTAAATTTTAGAAAGGGGCAAAGAGCATAACGTGTACTGAAGTACATCCCCAGGATTACAAGCGTTCCAGGGTGAGAGTTGGTAACCTGCGGTAGCTGCAGGCTAGCAGGGTCACAGCCCACCCAAGGGGGAGGGAAGACAGGGTCACAAAGGCTGAGGAGGATGCATGTTCCCAGACACAAAGTGGACAGCTCCAGAGCCCAAACACAAAACACAGGAAAGCACTGGCAGACGGACAGGAAAGGCTTGATTCTTGATACTTTTCTGTAAAACCCCAGGTTAAAACATATGGCAATGTGATGAAGCCAATAGAGACCTGATATCAGGTGAGATCACGTTGACAATGAATTGCACTTTGAATCTAAATATATCTCTAAGCAGTGCAGGAAAAATTACAATTTTGACAGCGCAAGCCAAGCGAATGACAATACACTCTTGCATACTTGATTGCAGCGGGGTCCCTCAGGAAGAAAAGGTTATAGGATCTCTAAAAAGGCGGCCATTGTTCATCATCTCCAGCAAAATGACTTTGTAAAATCGAGAGGAAGAAAGACAAACCACTGGACCTATGCGATAGCAGCCCATGAAAGTGGAGAGCACTGATGCGTGAGTGAAAAGCGCCGTATGTCAAATATAATTGTCCTGCCCTGAAAAACAAGCTTGCGATGTCTGATTTGATTCCCTCCTGTTTGGCTCAAGTTACTTCCTGTCTGCTTTAAGCATGTTTGCCGAGACAATAAAGCTCCTGGAGAGATTTTGGGATGTTCCGATGTCTTTGTCCACCAAAGAGCTGAATTGAATGACCTCTAATTTCCTGTTTTTTCAAGTCAAATGTCTTATATGAAGTCCCTGCAACTTGGTTTTACATTTTAAACCAATAGTTTGATATTTTGGGAAATGTAATTTTTGAGCTTCAGGTGCTGGTATGCAGAATTTCTTTTACCTTTGGTTTCCCCCTGCTTCTAGTTTTATGGCTATTAGCTGTGAGCAGTGACTTCCTGAAAATATTGGATTTTTTACCGATTGTTGAAATTGTTGATTGTCATTGAAAGCACATTTTGCATTTTCAAATCTGTGCACAGTGTACAACATTCTACATGGCTTGGCTCCCATCTGTTTACATGATTTTGTCTATCTCCGCTTTGTTAGCTCTGTAAGATCCGCCAGAACAGCCTCCATACATAACTGCACTGTACCCTTCCGTTATACAACCTTTGGACAGTCAGCATTTTCAGTTAAAGCCATAGCTCAATAGAATACTATTCCAGACAACATAAAGACCTGTAATTCCATCAGTAGCTTCAAATTTCAATTAAAACATTATTTAAAAACCAATCAACTCTGCAACCATTAACATTCTGTTTTTTTTAACTTTTATTTCTTTTTTGGTTTTTCAACATGTGCTGAACAGGTGTGTGTGTGTGTGTGTGTGTGTGTGTGTGTGTGTGTGTGTGTGTGTGTGTGTGTGTGTGTGTGTGTGTGTGTGTGTGTGTGTGTGTGTGTGTGTGTGTGTGTGTGTGGTTCACAATGTGTATTATATTGATGCAGGATTTGTGATCTGTCTTGTTGTTTTTGTTAGATGTTGTCATGTTTTTACTGTTGGATTTAAATTGTGCCCTGCCTGTAGTCTGACAAACCACACCCACATCCAGATGTTGGGTCTGGGAACTTACCATTGGCAGGGCTCAATCCGAGGGGCGGGATAAACGGTTGTCTTTTAAATTCCCTCTGCGCGCAATAGGATAGCGCTACAACCAACCAGAGCAACGCTAGTTGATAGATTAAACTTTTGCCATATCCGGTCGGCAAAACTCCGAACACATCTTCCTTTTTTAAGAATGACTTCAGTGCCGTTCTTTGTTCTTTTCTCAGAGAAAACCTGAACTCCAAGCCGATTCCAAAGATCGCTGTTCGCCAGCAGCAGCAGCCATCTTCTTTGTTTTCAAGTAGCAGGAAATTCACGTGGAACCGTCGCAACTCTGCCGTCATTATGTTAAGCCCGCCCAACGACTCTATACACGATGTGATTGGCCTGACCAGAATTTGGTTTTTCCAGCTAGTAAGCAAACGGAGAGTTGCTAGACTGACTCTGGCTGCAAATTACATTTGCTGCCGCTAGGGTTCGTCTAGATTTCTAGGCTACCCTGCCTGGGGGATTGCAGATGTAAATTAGCCTAAGGCTAATTGTACATGGTCCTTAACAAATAAAATGAATAAATATATAAAAATAAATAAAACGTTGCTTTAGGTTTTTTTCTCAATTACTTTAAAATGTATATCCAAATAAGCAACAATTAGCCCAAAAGTTTTGGAAACAAGACAAAGGGTACATCTCAAGTCACTTATTTGACCTCACTCCTCGATCCTCACTCGAACCAGAAGTGGGTCTGGTCCGCCATCTTGAAGGCCGTCTCAGAGAATACAGCCATACTAGCAGCTCTGTGAGACTGCACTCGGGCACGGTGGTGCTAACATCGGCACGTTAACATGCTCGCAATGACAATGCGAACATGCTGATGTTTAGCCGGTATTATGTTTATCATGTTCATTCTCTTATCTTAGCATCTGCCAATTAGCTGCTGAGGCTGATGGGAATGTAATTAGTTTTGCAGGTATTTCTTCATAAACCAAAGTACTGGACAAACAGAAAAGTTGACCTGATGGTGGCGCTAGATGAAAAGCCAGGGGGTTACCAAAGGTATTACATTTCATCCTGAGGGAAACAACGTCACACAACGGCAATTCATCCAATAGTTTTTGAGATCTTTCAGTCGGGGCCAAAGTGGTGCACTGACCAACTGCACCACATTGGTGGTGCAATCAATTGTCATTAGTGAAACCTTTATGCCCAAAATAAGACCAAAACAAATATATTTCTTTTTATAATTCCATCCTCCATGAGTGGAGATACAAGCCGTTAAGTCAAGATGGAGGAGTTGGATGTCTCACGTGGACACTTGTCATGCTCCATCCTGCTTCTGTCTGCTGTCCTGAGTTGTTGGCTCTGTGGTGAGATGTCGGCAGTGGCCCTTCTCCTGGCTTTTCTTTTGCCCAGTTGCTACTGGCCTGGAAGCACGTCCAGCTGTCCCATCATTCTGTCAGCGCCGCTGTCTCCCTCAGCCCCAGATTAAAAACGGCAAAGGGGCCGCCAGGAAAAGTGGCTCGCCCCGTCTCTCAGGACTTATGTCAAAAATGTTTCAGTCCTCAGGTAATTTGCTACAGTCTGGGATCCTTTCACTATTACTTCAAAGAGCCTCGCAAAGAGAGGGAAAGAGAGAGAAATGAAAGGGAGGAAAAATGATATTTAGTTGTGGGTAGTGACAGATCTACATTCTTGAGTATTGACATGCGATCTGAGTGAGGAGTCCTCCTCTGGGGATGCTGACTGAGTCTACAGCAGTCCTCAAATCTGACTGATAAAAAGCACTGTGTCCGTGGACCTTCGCCCAAAATCAAGCTAAGTTAAACAAACTGACTCAACTCCAAAAGAATTCACGGTCACTCCTATACAAATACTAGACAGTTAAATGTTCTTTTTTTATTTTTTCAAGGCTTAGAAAATCTGTTGAACAGTTTATCATCTGATTATTCACATTTGAGTTATTAAGTTATTAAGGACAATGTGCATAATGTTATTTAAGATTTTTACAAACCTTACTGCACATACATCAAAAATAATTTCCTTCTGTGACCTTTTCCTTGAATTGTAATCCAGCCCAAGGCAGCTCTTCTTAATCTGGAAGTAGGTTAAAGTGTCTGAATCAGTCTTAAATGGTCTTGGATTGGTGCACTTACGTAAATGTTGGCGAGAGAAGTTGGTTCTGCCCTCTGTGTAAGACAATCCGCTGCTATTGGACTTAAATGCAAGCTGGTTAAGACCTGTGGAATGAGGAAGAGAATCTGGAAATGTCTCACTGGAAATTTAGATTTATTGGTGTAGATTGTTACAGTAAAAAGAATCTACTGAATCAGGGCAATTCAGAAGTATTTCATTTAAGTCAATCAAAAATTAGACACGATAAATTTGTCACATCCAGATCCACAGTAGAATTTCTGTTTTTGTGGTCTGGATCTTTCATGATAAGCACCTGCCCTGTGCACTGTTTGTGTGTATACTTTCAAGGTGTACATGTGTGATCAAAGTGTTAGACACCATTTTTGAAATGCACCTACACGAAGGTATTTAGAGATCCAGCAGGCCATGACAAACCCGTGACATCTCCAAAGCACATCTCGAGTTTTCTCCAAATCAGGAATGCATGGGTGCATTCAAGGCAAACAAAAACAGTGATTAGAGAGGGTAACAGGATCAGCTCTAATCAGTGTGTCCTGAGAAAATGCCGAGGAGTTTTCAACCATTGTCAGGTCACTCCAAGAGGTGATCTCTTTCCCTATTAATTATGTGCCGTGCCGCAGCAATCGTCCTCTCCGGCGTGAGCGACCTTCTCTGCTTTCATATGTCTGTGCAGGATGATCAAAACACACACGGAGACAGCATGGAGAATCAAGCTCCCAGTGATGTGTCTGCCCTCTCATTTTTCTGACAGAGAACAATGGCCACCTCATAACTAATGGCACTCGCACACAGAGAAGCTTCTCCAGCGCAAAGAGGAGCAAAGAGGGGGAAAGTAACCATTATCCAAAGACATGTTCCATCATGTGATTTCTGTTTTCTCAAGCCAAATTCGTCGATGCCTCCCTGCTGGAAATATTCAGAGCTTGTAATCTAGATTTGATTATCAGATAAAGAGTGGGGAGAGCATTGAGAGACACAAGAAGAGAGATAATGATGATGGTGCATCTTGGGCTTATCGCTGATAGAATAGCTCAATGACATCCTCTATTTTGCCCAAATGACAGCCCCCTTTTTGTTATCCTCATTGTGAGAGGTCAGAGAGGGATGGAGATCACCTACTTTGCTGCGTGACTACTCTGTGTCAATGCTGCCCTCTGTTGGCCAAAAGTTAAACATCTTCCAAACCTGCCACTATTTTCACACCCTGTACCTGCCATTGTAGGTGCTTAACACTTCATCTTCTACAAAATAAATGTGTCCAATTAGGTTTAGTTTAGGTCAAGTCTTTTACTGACTTTGCTAATGATTTTACAGCTGGCACTCACAGTGAACATTTTACAACATGTTACACACATAGACTGATTATGAGCACAGTTAAAAATACAAGGATTAAAAAAAACACCATCACTATAGCATACTGTATATAGGCCTATATATAAACACCACCTGTTTACCACAGCCTACAACCTCTAATTCTGTGAAGTGTCCTTGTGTTTCTTGAAAGGCGCTATATAAATAAAAGTTATTATTCAATGCCTAATCATTGATGATGTATGTGCTGTGCAGCTGTGTTATGTTGAAAAAATATACAATGAACACATGAAACTGTAATTTTGCAGTAAAAAGGAGGGAAGCTCATTTGATCAGACAGGAAATGTCCATCAGAATGGCCTACATCGTTGTAAAATGCAGTTTAAAGGAGGGTAGCTCATTATGTCAGTCAAGAAAAGTCTATAAGAATGGCCTACCCCTCTAGAAAATGTGGTTAAAAGGATATTAGCTCATTCTGTCAGGCAGGAAAATTCTATCAGAATGGCCTACCTCCTCGATGAATGTGGTTAAGAGGATCGTAGCTCATTCTATCAGGCAGGAAATGTCTATCAGAATGGCCTACCTCCTCGATGAATGCAGTTTAAAGGGGTTAGATCATACTACAGGCAGGACATGTGTGCTTGTCATATTGTTTGTAAATTAATAATTGATGAACAGGAAGCTCTTGTAATTCCTGAGGCAGTTGGTTGGCTGTCTTTTGGTTATGACGGGTGGATTGGTGACACTCATCTTTCGTTAACCTCCTATTAACCACGGGCCCCACTGTACTAAAAATAAATAACAGATAGCAAAAGTACTAAACTGATACAACTTAAGAGTTATTTTGACGGTAGTAACTCACTTTTCAAACAAATTTTCAAACAAAGCATAACCTCCCTAATCCAGTGGGAATGATATAACTGTCTTTATAATGGTTTAATACAGTCCAAAAGTATTAATGAACATGAACAACTGTCTCCCAAATACAAAAACTTAAGTGTTAAAACTCAAATTGATGAAGTCACACATATGTTTACATTTTATGTTTCAGAACTGAGAACACGACAAAAGAATAAAGCTCATTCGGGTCTACGGAGCAGCTCCAGACTTCATACTTGATGACATCACAAGTTGAACACTGACGTCACTGGTTCCTGGCTTTGAGAGAGAGTAGCTCATGTTCACAAATATCGATTGAACGTTATTAGGCCATGAAAATAACCTATTGGAATTCTTATTTAAGGTGGTGTTCCCCTTTAAAAACATGAATTAATGATGGCTGCATTGCAATTAGCTGTGCTAGGTCAGGGCCCTGTGATTGGCTCATTTAATTACGTCAGTAGAACATCTTTATTGTATTTTTTTCTCCTGTGCTTTTTCTGATATGAGAAGATAAATTGCCATCATCTACATGCCAAAATAGTCATGATTTTTTTGCCTGTGTTTTTCTCCTATGTTTTATACAATTAACATGAAGCAGAATTCATGAATGAAGTCATGCATGAAAGAGCATGAATTCATTCATGTAGTACTTCATGAACTATCAGTAATGTACAAGGATTAATTAATGCATCAATTAAGGTATTTCAATTATAATGATTTCTGATTTATTAACCCTCCTGTTGTCTTCGGGTCAAATTTGACCCATTTTCAAAGTTTCTATATCAGAACATTTTGGTTTTCTTTCACCCAAATTGCCCAAAAGTAACACGGATAGTTCCATGAAACACTCTTCACAAGTCAAATTAAGGATCAATTCACTACTATCGTTGACTTTTGAGTGCTTTATTTAATGTTATAGCATTATTCTGACTAAACTTTGACAGTCTGGGATTATCCAATATCCTCTGATCTTAAATATTAGTCAAAATAATTCATACTGTCTGCTATTTTAACACAAAAATTAGATATAATTTCATATAGGCTAGATGAGGTTTATTGACCATAAATTCCAAAAATGAGTGTAAAAATGTTGGTAATAAATTGTTGTTAGTGTATACTGGTGGTAGTGGGAAAAAAGCGCAGAGAACGTCGAAAAATTCTACAAAAACATTGAAAAGAAAAGTCAAAAAGTGACAAAAATAAGTGACAAAAACGTTAAAGTGTTCATTTTCAATTTTGACCCAGAAGGACAACACAAGGGTTAATGATGTCCGTGTCGTCGTCATTGGCAAATCTGTAGTTAAAGTGAAAATACTGAATTGTTGTGTTGTAATCATGATGAACTAAACATTACTTCTTCATTACTTCATCATGGTTGTGGCCCTATTCGTGCTGACCTGCTCCATCTTTAACATTCAGAAATAAGATATGATTAATGGTGGCATAATGGTCCATATATTAAGAATTAAAGGAGTAGTTTGGCAAAATGATACTAAGGTCACTGCATTTACGCAAAATAATACTAAGGTCACTGCATTTACACAAAATACACATCAAATTCACAACAGCATAAGACAATAAAACATGAATGTAAGATATTTATCAATTTTACTTTTTACTAACTTTTGAGTGTGTGTACACCTGAAATTGCTTGACAAAAGTTTCTTGTTTGAGGGGTCACAAAGATGATTGCTGATTATGCCACCATTAATCATATCTTATTTATGCAAGTCATGCATGAGATATTATTAATCCTTGTACATTAGAAACGGGTGACATTACTGATAGTTTATTAAGTACTAAATGAATGAATCCATGCTTTTTCATGCATGAAGTCATGCATGAAATCGTGATATTTCATGTACCCTTATTATAAAGTGCTTCCTATTATAAAGTGTAAATATTATAACATTTTTGATGAGTGAACTCAAGGCCTGTGAGGTAACATTAAGCCTGCAATGTGTTCACAGTGAGTGTATAATTAGATATACAGTAGATACATTTACAAACTGAGACTTATCGGTTCAAGTACAAGTTTTATTTAGGAAAGACATACAAAATATAGGAAATTTTAATATGTACACTATACATTCTCAGCATGGAGAGTTTTTCATCCTCTCCACAGATGATTCCAGCTAGTTCCCACTAGGTGGCTCTGCTCTTCTCAGTTGTCAGTCTCTGATCCACTTGATCAAAACCAAGGTCTCCACATGGACGAAGAGGAGTTTGTTGGTGACCCCTCCCTCTGTGCAGGGTGTGGAGGGGATCCCAGTGTGATGAGAGGGGGGCAGTGGAGGCCAGGAGGGCCAGTGTGAGGAGCCGTGGGCGAGAAACTAAAGAAGGAGGTGTTGGAAGACAGAGGTGACAGACTCGGGGGGAAGGAGAAGTGAGAGGTAAATGACGGGAAAGGAGGAGAGGTGACATATGTGGAAAAAGAAGGAGAAAGCCAGGGAGAGGGAGGAGGGGACAGATAGTCGTGACACGGTGTGGAGCAAGAGTGAGGCTGAAATGGGGAGCAAGATGGAAACCTCCTCTCAGATGTGCAAATGGCGTCCACACATATTCCATCTGGTCCTTTAGCCGTCTCAGTCTCAGTCATTCTGTGGCTGAAGTCTGGTTTAATATTATTTGGCTGCTGGCTCTCTGTGTGATGTTTAAGCCCCTCGAGCAGGTTCGTTCTCTGGGCTGGTGTTATTTTGTGCATGTAGCTGCTCAGCTGGGCCACACACTGCTGAAAGCCTGCACTCTCAATGGTGAATAGAGAAGGAGCATTGGACTCTGGACGATGAAGGCTGACCACAGGAGCATGAGTCTTCACGTGACCATCAGTAGAGTCTGCAGCAAAGAAAAGACACCAGGGCGAGGGATAAAACATGAGTGTTTAGGATTAAGATGAAACTTAAAATTGATTTGCAGCAGAAAAATGGCATACTTTTAAACAAGTCAATTGTGTCTGACTAACCCTTTCTCGGCGTCTTCCCACCTGTCAACTTCTGAACATATTCCACAGCCAAGTCAAGAATCTCTGCTTTCTCTATTTTAGGATTCTGCAGCCGCTGTGGGTGATGACAGTGAAACAAGGGAGAAATATATTTCATTATTGCAAGGTCATGACTCCCTTAAATACGTATAGAGGCTGGATGGGATTTTGTTGACATGACTCACTGGATCAGACGTATGATTCAACAGCAAACTTCTCAGTTCAGCCAGACTTTGATTTATTCGGTCTCTTCTCTTCTTTTCCACGACTGGTTTCAGAACCTAGAAAGAGATGAACCGCATTGTGTGAGTATGGTGAAGTTGTGGTCACAGGTATTGTTTTAATTAAATTGTTTATATATATATATATATAAACAATTTAATTACAGTTATAAGCCATTGATAAGTACAACTTGGGTTGTCAGGTTGTGAAAAACCTTGTTGGTTATCATGCCTGCAGTTAAAAGTTGTAATAATTCCTTTCCTTTAATTGATAAACCTGGCAGCCAAACATTTTTTTCTCAATAACAGCTTAGTTCTGCTCTATGACGGATTATACAATGGTTTATTAACATTAATAAAACACGAGTAACAACTTATAAAACCTTATTTGAAAATAGTATATATATATAGGCTACTACATAAATAAATGAAAAGTTCTTACCCTTTTTCTCTTGCCATCTTCCAGACTTGGGTTTTGTAGTTTCCTTGTCATGTTGCAGTGTTTGGTCCAAAGGTCCTGACAGGAGGCTGCAGCAGTTTAAACAGCCTCCTGTCGCCCGTGGGCGACTATAAGTAGAGCTCGTGCTGCCTGTGATTGGCTGACAAGTGTGAGTGACGACACTTAGCCGAAAATGGTCTCCAGACTAACTTTATTACGGGCCACGGATAAAATCGAAACTACATTTTAAACAGTGATCACATAGTGAGGTGTCTCTGCAATTACTCATGTAACAAATCATATTAAAGGCAACACTATTACCAATAACCTATAGTTTATCTTTACAAAAGATGACATCATCGGACAGGCAGCCTGCTGATGAGTTGTATGTATCCATCTACATCACTCATAAAAGGGTTAAGCTAAATATTTCGGTTGCCTTATTATAAGAACAGTTCATGATGTATCTAGGCTACGTGGAGTATCCTATCCTAAATATTGAAACGTTATTTTATGAGTCTGGATGGCCATCTTTTTTACCATTTATTAATTGCATTAGGCTAAATGTGTTGTGGGCTCCCTGATCACTTTTAACGCCTCCTAGAAGTGAGACCATGGGAAAGCTTTTTTTTCTCGTGGGAACAGAAATGAAGTGAGAAAGCGAGCAGCTCTTGGGGACTTTTTATGATGTGTGAGACATCCACACTTAATAAGTGATAAAAAAGACCAAATGAGAGCGTGTTGGTCCAAATAAAGTCATGAAGTAAATGTAGGCCTAATACAGCCAATTATCACACATAAACATGAACTCAAAATGCCAGACATCCCGATGTATGCCTTTGTAGAAAATAGCCTATAGAGTTAATGAATATAACTGATGAACCAACCACATTGAGGTGGCCTGGCAAAAGGGCTATGTCTGTGAGCGATGAACGTGTGAGGATGATTATTACACCAAAGTGTTAAGTGTGCGCTGCGTTCAGGTCGGCTTGTGACCTGATGTTTGGACTTCACACCAGATCCCTTTAAAAAAAAAAAATCGAAGCATGTGTTGACTTCACGTCCCAACCCGGTCAGCTCCTTCAGCTCTTTTGTCAGAGTGGCCGACACACCCGACGAGTCCCGATATTAGAAGTCAGCGGTCCATTTATCTGCCACCACAGGGCCCATTTTCACTAATTAGTTTCCATCACAGGCTCAGGCGAGCATGTTATAGGACTTATCTGAGGGGCGGGTCCACGTGGTTCAACAGTGCATCAGCTGGCCTATATTTACCAAAAATAATTATAACATGTAGATAGATAGATAGATAGATAGATAGATAGATAGATAGATAGATAGATAGATAGATAGATAGATAGATACTTTATTGATCCCCAAGGGGAAATTCATGGTCCATAGCTTAAAGACATCACACACAACATACACATACATCATAAACAGGATGATAAAATAACAAATCCACATGAATAATATGGACAATAGCAGAGAAGATACAAAATAAAAATTCTATATGAATGTAGCCTACTAGGCGTGGTAAGGTGCTCTATGAAAGTGTGTGTCATGGTGGTAGTGTAAATAAGTCCAATAGTGCAAGGATAAAGTCTAGAGACCAGCATTAAATATGGACAATATAAGAGAATAATGTATATAGTAATATAAAAACTACAGGGTTATGTGTCCTCCTCCTAGGCTAGCTATAACTACATCATCATAGTCCTAGGAAAAAAGGTGACTATTTGAAATGGTAGGCTAGTAGGCTTTGCTATGTTTAAATCATCATAGTGCCTTTCCTTGAGCTCCCCGTCTCCATGGCTACCAGCTGTGATCTCTGAGCCTCCACTAATCGCCCTCTCTTTGATTTGAAACGGAAGTATCATTGCCTCTGAAAAGCCACTTAATCTAGGGGATCCCAGTGATCCGATCATCCCGGTGTTATCTCCACACTTTAGGCCTATTATGGGGATCAGGGGGGCCATCAATGCAGTGCGGAGAAAGCTACCCAGAACCTCAAACTTCAGCCTGAAATCATATCTACATTTAACATTAAACATATAGGCCTAGCTGTTCCTGCACAGGTCTGCAGTTCACCCTTCCCGTCGACCATGCACTTGTTGTGGTCTGTTGTGCCTGTTTTATATATATAGGCTATAAAGCATCAAATAACAAATGATCACCCGATTCTGTATTAGGCCTACATCTTCTTAGCCAACTTCATTCCAACTTATCACCACTATAGTTTCAAACTTTTTGGAATCCATGGTCTATAAACCTCATTTAAATGAAATTATAGGCTACCTAAAAAAAAACACCAGAAATTATCAATTATTTTGACTAATAGTTAAGATCCGAGGAATGTTTGTTGATGGATAGTCACAGACCGTTTCGTGTATGGAACCATCCATGTTATTTTTGGGCAATTTGGTTGAAAGAATCCCAATATTTTTGATATCGAAACTTTTGAAAACGGGTCAAATTTGACCTCAAAGACAACATGAGGGTTAAGAAGTCCAGAGTCTTCCTGAAAGCAACCCCCCTTTAAGGTAAACACAGCACACGCGTTCACGGTAGGTGCGAATCAGGCAATTTGGCTCAATAAGACCTGGCCCGGTGCGGGACGGGGTTAGGAATGGCTTCACACTTACATCTAGCCTATTATCTGTAATTTAATTCTGTAATGTAGTCGAAAAATGTAGGCTATGTAGTGAAAAGTTAAATTAATTGTAGCCTATTATTCATTGACGTAGGCATAGAAGTAAAAGTGATGGAACCATATGTTTAGCTTTTTTATGTTAATATAAAATGTAGCCTATTTGAAGTAACCTTATTGGAATTTATCAAGCAATACAACTTAGTCAGTATACTCAACAGACCTTTAACTACAAAGTAGTTTCCAGTGTAAGGTAACGAAGTACAATTACTTCGTTTTCATGTATTTGTACTTTACTTCGTTATTTATATTTCTGGACACTTTGTATGTACTCCACTACTACTAAATACAATGTATACTTTTACTCCGCTACATTTCCCCTAAGCGTCTTCGTTACTCGTTACTTGCAAGAAACGCTTTTGGACGTCGGAGTCAAAGATTCTTCCTAACAAAAAAATTAAATTGTGTTTCTGTTTTTCTCTTTGTTGATGTCAGACATTGAATTTGATGTTTAAGAGGGTGTGGAAACCCCGAATATTACACTTTGCTATCAGGTAGCCACAATATAAGATTATTATCAAGGTTTTTCGTACATATAATATCAGAAAATTATGTTAATACTTAAGTAAATGTCAGATAAGACGTTTACTCAAGTGATATTGTGAAAGGGGACTTAAATTAAACATCTACCAAAGTCGTTTTTCTACTTGTACTTTTACTCAAGTATTGCTTCCAAATACTTTATACAAGACTAGTACTTTCAGTAACATTGAATGATGAGGTCTATACCTCCATTACTTCAGACTGAAACTACTGCGTGTGAATGACTCGATTAAACCACGGACTTTAAGTCAGAAAGACTGATTTATGATTTGGGTGAATTTACCCTTTTCATGAATGAACCAGACTGTAACCGCTGAAAGAGCGCATATGACACGCTCCCTTTATTTTACACTAAAGGCTACTTTCAGTTTAGCTTGATCGTGAAAAGAAGTGAAAAAAAGAAGATGATTTGGATTTAAATAAATTCAAATGTTCTTCAGTTCAAGGCCGCGTGCTGCTCAGTGAATGAGAGGCGTGTCCCGCGAGGGGCGGGGTCATCTGCAACAAACAAATTGTAAATGCGAGGACATACACAGTCAATCGTGCCATCTTTCGTTTAGGATTTATTCACAGTGGAAACGGGAGCGACGAGTCAACTTTAAGCATGAAAACTTTATCTTCACCAGAGTCTCCCAGGCAGAGGAGTGTGAGAAGGGTAAGCTGCTGATTCTGATGATTTTTTTACAAGGGAATATTTCCGAAGAGAATAGCGTCTAGCCTACAGTGTTGTTCAGGGTTGTAATGTTTAACTTTCCAATCCCAAGGTGTCTAAGCCTCTGATGGAGAAACGCAGACGCGAGCGGATCAACCACAGTCTGGAGACATTACGACTTCTGATGCTGGATAACACCCACAACGAGGTACGCCTGTGCGCCATGCGTTTGTCTTAGTTTGATATCTGACCAAATGTAACATATATATATATATATATATATAGCCTACTTCCTATTTTTATTGAGTGTACTCTTATTTCTCCTTTTTAGAAACTGAAAAATCCAAAGGTGGAGAAGGCAGAGATTCTGGAGAGTGTGGTCAATTTCCTGAAGACGGACAAGGAGGTGGAGAAGGGTCACCGGCCCACGAAGAGACTCCTATCCCGGGAGCAGAGACCGACCTCCGCCACCCGCCACCGCCAGCACAACTACCAGGACGGCATGAGGTCCTGTCTGCTGAGGGTCAGCCACTTCATAGCCACCAAGAGCCAGGAGTTAGAGGAGACCGAAGGAGATGGTACAGTCCGGGCTTCTATTGCGCTCCCAGAGCCACAGACTCACCCTTCATCTCCCGGGAACATTCAAGGGCAACAGGCCGCTCTGTCTCCTCATCACCACCAGCACGGGATCTCTCATCCATACACCAGCCAGAGGACTGGCCTCCACTGTGACACCAGGGAGCTGCTCTCGTCCACGGCAGCCTGCACGCACATCACTGGCCCCGTGTGGAGGCCCTGGCCTCAGTGACAGACTCTTCGACATAGATTCTTTATTTTTTAGATATGTAGCTACTGTAGATGCCGACAGGCTGTGTAAATATGCCTATGTGTCTGTTGTACAGCCTGGACTCTTTTGTACAGTGAAGATATTTGCCATGACAACTGACCCTGTGTGGAGGCCCTGGCCTCAGTGACAGGCTCTTTGACACAGACTTTTTTATTTTAGATATGTAGCTATACTTTAGATGCCGACAGGCTGTGTAAATAGGCCTATGTATATGTTGTACTACAGCCTGGATTCTATTGTACAGTGAAGATATTTTCCTTTACAACTTATCCACTTCCGGTGGCGTTTTTGCTTTAGGATTTGCTGTTTTGCACACGCATCATTTTTTTTGATAGGCTATAGTAATAGGCTATGTGATATTTCTATGCGGAAGTGTTCGCAGATTCCTTTTTTTTGCTGTAACATGAATACTTAAGTGTGTTTAGTGTTGCTGAGACGCGTGCGTAAAATGCGTTTTATTGACATTAACAATTTGAACAAAGGTGCTATTCTATTTTTCTATTTTTGCTCATACATGTTAAATAAATGATGCTAGGATTTATTTTATGATTGTGCTTGCTGAATTCTCTGTTCCCATTCACAATAAAGCACAGTTTCCTGAACTTTCCAACTCATCTGAGTGGCCTATTTGATGTGTGGATAGCTCGTACTTGAGCAGCCGTTACAGCTGCACGTTTAAAGAGAAGGGGGACATCCAAAGGACAGTTAACGCATACTTTATCCACGCTGGACAACAGTTATGACACATTCTGTCTATTGAAGTGTTGACTGCGGGGGAGTCTGTTGCTTCTATGATCTTTAAGTGCAGTTTTTCAAATGTAGAATAGTAAAGGAAAGTG
The DNA here is from genome assembly GCF_010015445.1 of Perca fluviatilis. Taxonomy (NCBI): domain Eukaryota; kingdom Metazoa; phylum Chordata; class Actinopteri; order Perciformes; family Percidae; genus Perca; species Perca fluviatilis. Next base: position 2,850,209 of record NC_053121.1, read on the forward strand.
GCCATTCGCACACTGTCCAGAAGTCAGACTGCTTCACTCTATTTCTATAGCCTAGTATTTAACTGTAGGCATAAATAGTACAATACAAACACTTTGAGTTCAGTCTCCTCCGGCCGACCATTAACAATTGTAGGTTTTAGTCTAAGTGTTTTTTTTTAACACTTAGACTAGGCTAATTGTCCAGGTGCAGAATTCCACTGTTCGTGTTGGAAGAGCCACTAAAATTGACCCCCAGGCCAGCTGTCTCTGGTGGTGGGGGAGGCTGAACCATCCGTGATAAACTTGACCAAAATTAACCACAACAATACACACGGCGTTAGTGGGAGTGAAAATGTTGTGATTTACAAGCAATTATATATATATATATATATATATATATATATATATATATATATATATATATATACATATATATCCTAGGCCTAATTAAAGCCTGCAGTCTATTTACAATCCTGCAGACAAATCCCACCATGTAAAAGAAGTTTATGGATACAGGCCCAAATTTAGAGTTTCAGCGGGAAATTGGGCTGTGGGTTGCTTACTGAGTTTTAGAATTTGAGGCTCTAAAGTGGTTTTGTACTTTGGATGACACGGTCTAAATAGGCTACTGCAGTGTGGACAGTGTGGTAATGGCCACTGTCGTGCGCTTTTCTACATTTAAAAGACTGCACTTAAAGCAACAGGCTCCTTCTGATCAACATATCAATGCCCCCTTAAACGTAAATAATTGTTCACCATCGTGGCTTAAGTAGCCTATCCAACCATCCGAATGCAAGCTGTTCTAATCATTACTGTTAAATACTTGGCTTATGGTGGCCATGGTTTGCTGTGGGATATTTAGAATTGGGCATTACAGTTTGTTGATAAGGCCTAACTTTATATCATGTAGGCTACCTATACCGAAACCGCTTTCTTTCCACATAGTGCATCCATGGAGCAAAGATGCTGTTAGTTACGCACTTAAAGGAGCATGTACCCTTTTGGGCTTGAGACCCCTTAACCCTCATGTTGTCTTTCAAAGTTTCTATATCAGAAATATGGGTTTCTTTAATTGAATTTGGGGTATTTTATTTAAATGTATAGAATCTCTTTTCTTCCTAGACCACATATGTTATTAGGTGCTGCCATTAAGAATAATAAAATGGTTTCAAAACAGTATCCTGACTAAACTTTGACATCTGTTGAAGTAGGCTATGTGATAATCCATCAACAAATGTTCCTGTGATTTTAACTATTAGTTAAATAATTCATAATTTCTGCTTTTTTTAACTCCAAAATGACGTAACATGTCATGTAAATGACATGCATTACATGACCATTGATCATGAATTCCAAAAACAAGTGTAAAACTATTGGTAATAAGTTGGTATGAAGTTGGCTAAGAAGGTGTAACACAGAATTGGGTGATACGTGAATACGTTTTGCTTTATATAAAGATATATATTTATTTATCTGTAGTTTTTGTTTACTTCCTATATTTAGCTAAAAGTCTTATTGTTATTCTTATATTGTATTTTCTATACTGTTTTTTTTATACCTCCTTTTTTTTCTTTTTCTAAGTGTTTTGTAAGCTGAAATCTGCTGCTGGAAATCTAATTTCCTTGCGGGAATCATCCCAAAAGGATCAATAAAGAGAAGTCTAAGCCTAAGTCTAATAAACAGTTAAAACAGACCGGGTTCATTTTGACCCAGGAGGAAAACAAGTGAATGGTCGACTGGACGGGTTAAAACGAATTATAACACACTATAGGCTACGTCTGCAAATATTTCATTTAATATTTTCCTATAGTCTATTTTCCTGAAGATGTAAAACTATACCTTGTCCCATGTATGATCTTGTGACCCGTAGGTTGGTCCAGACATTCCTTCAAAGCCTGTTTGAAAAGCATCCTTTATATGATGGTGTTAGTCCCGCTGGGCTCATCTCTGGACGGGATGCTCTTTTTGTGCGCTTTTAAGCTTAAACCCTCCGAAGAAAAGCTCACAGGACAAAAGTAAATCAATTCAGATTAGTGTTCCACCTGAGATGCATCTGTCTAAATGGAGATAAAATGGGTCCTATATGGCAGAATGTAGCCTATTGTCAGTGTAAAATAGATGCGGATGTATCCTATCTACTTAAAGGTCTCTAGCTACTTTGTTTAGACAAAAAGCACGCGGACATGTATTTTTTTAATGGCCTTAAACTTTAATTGTAGGGGACTTCCCCAGTCTTATTAGATAACTGCAGCCTCGGGAACGCATCACTAAACATTTCAATCAGCAGTTGTTCTGTAGGCTAACTGTTGGTTTTTGCCACATCAGCGCGAACACAATAATATGCAAAGTGATGAATCACCTTCTGGCCTCATCAACAAACCATTTGATGACTTCAGTTCACGTAACGAGCATCTATAGTTCTCTATAACGGGACTTTATATATATATTTTTGTAACGCTGTCTTCCCGTCGACCATGAACGTGTTATAGGCCTACTTTCAGGTCAAAATTATCGACGTTTTTGTCGCTTTTATTTGATGCTTTTGTTGCTTTTTTAAAACGTTTTTGTCCCTCTTTTTTCATGGTCAATAAACCTCATTTAAATGACATAAAATCATTTTTTTTTCAAGAACAGCTAGGTGAGAAAGGGGAAAAAACATGCAGGAAATCGTCACAGGTCGGACTCGAACCTTTGACCTTCTGCGTCAAGGCATAGGCCTACACCTCTCTCTATATATATATATATATATGTATGTAGGCCTATAGCCTATACAGCCTATATATATATATATATATATATATATATATTTAATAGCACTCACTGGTCTTTCCAATGACCCTCATCACGGCAGTAGTTGCATATCGTACTGCCCTCTTGTCGCACTTATTTTGACTAATAGTTGAGATCAGAGGATGTTGAGTGAATCACAGACTGGTTTATGTCAAAGTTTAGTCAGGATTGTGTTTTAAAACCATTTAAACACTTTTTTTTCTCCAAATGCTAATTGAATAAAACACCCAAAAGTCAATGAAAGTAATCATTTATTTTACATGCGAAGAACGTTGTCTGGGTTCCATACAACGTACATGCATGCATCCATCCATGTTATTTTGGGGCAATTTGGTTGTAAGAAACTCATATTTCTGATATAAAAAATTTGACCGGAGGACAACACAAGGGTTAACCTAGGAAACAAATGTGTAGGACACGTAGCTGTGGCCACGTGTCGGCCAGCTCTACAGCTGGATATTATAAAAGCGCCACACCTCAAGGTGTTAATCGGTTTGCTGCCGCCCACGCACCAGAGGTGACAGGCTCGTGCACGAAAAAAAGCTTTTGGGGGACGGAGTGTTATTATTGCGCATGTGTGTGGTGTCAGGACTCAGGTAGACTGTTTGTAGCCCAAATTCAATACAGGCTATAAACCATTTGTATGTAAACTTGTGTTCCCGTGCAGCCCCCTGTGTCTGATAATTAAACACTTCAAATCTACAAATGTAGACCCATTGTACAAATCATAAAGATTTTGTTTTGCAGAAATATAGCTTAGTCATATACATCAGGTGCCTTTATTTGCATAGGACAGCTTAGACTTGAAAGGGGAGGAGAGAGGGGGAAAGACATGCAGCAAAGGGCCGCAGCTTGGAGTCGAACCCGCGGCCGCTGCGTCGAGGAGTAAACCTCTATATATGGGCGCCTTCTCTACCAGCTGAGCTAGCCAGACGCCCGATGCCAGAATGTTTAATGAATTAAAAACATGATATCCAGACCCTGAGTGTGTTGGCCGGATAAACAGACGTTAAATAAAGATAAAACGTTGGGAGCTTATAAGCTAGATAGCTCAATTCTTTAATAGAGCTATTTAAAAAAAAAAAAAGTAGCCTATAGGTGCATAAAACAATTGAATATCGTACTTTACACAACTTCAGCTGGTTAATGAGCAAAGGTGTATCAATATGGGCTACTTTCAACCATAAAAGTCATACCTCTAATATTGACTGTTGATTTGTGTCTATCCTACAGTCTACTTTATTCCCTTATAATGCCCATATTTAATGCTGTCTTTTTTTTAAACGTCATCCTTGCACTGCTATAGTTTTTTTTATATTACTATGTCTACATTCTTCTCTTATTTTGTCCATATTTAATGCTGGTCTCTAGACTTAATCCTTAAACTATTGGACTTATTTGCACTACCACCATGACACACTCCCATAGAGCACCTTACCATGCAGACTGAATCACAGGGTAAAGTATCTATCTATCTATCTATCTATCTATCTATCTATCTATCTATCTATCTATCTATCAGCTGTTTGCCCTGAGCGGGGCATTAACTTTTAAGAAAGTTTTGGCTCCTAAGACCATAGAGGGCTTTGTATTCGATTATTCATGTTGCCATAATCCTCCGCTGGTGGTACACGGCAGGGGAAAGCACATTCATTAATGTGAACAATGCTGCGCCGCTGCTCTGAGCTGTGGGTTGGGTCAGTGACTGCACCACATCTGCTCTGGTGGTCACCAGCCTGCCCCAGTAATTAAAGCAAATGTTCAACAGAAACAAGCACACAGCAAGCCTGTTCTTTGATATTCAGCAGTCAGAGAGAACCTCTGCTCACACAATTAAAACTAAAGGAAAAGGTTTGACCTTTCATGAAAAACAGGTTTATTAGTAACAGGGGAAGAGTCACTGTAATAACAAATGAATGACAAGATACAAGCAGAATTTACTCAGCCTTATGTTGAAGGTTTACATCATGTCATGACTAACCCTTTATCTGTATCTGTATCTGTGTGTGTGTGTGTGTGTGTGTGTGTGTGTGTGTGTGTGTGTGTGTGTGTGTGTGTGTGTGTGTGTGTGTGTGTGTGTGTGTGTGTGTGGGAGAGAGAGAGAGAGAGAGAGAGAGCATGAAGCTGGATCCCTTGGTCAGACTTTGCCGACAGCCAGGCCCTGAGCTCTCTGAAACTCCTGCTGTAAACTGGACAAGACTTCTCGATGCTGTTCAGATTTCTTCTCCATGTCTTTCAGGACCGTTTCGTACCTTTGACTGCAACAGGACAAATAAATATATAAATTAAACACCACAATGAAACACATTTGGCCATATTTATACACTGAATGCGTTAAGACAGGAAATGTTGCTCATCCTTCTGTATAAAACAATTCTTTTCCACTCCATGGTAGAATACACTATATCTATCCGACGCCAATATAGGGGACTAGGCAATGGGAATTACAAAAACACTTTTATAAAACATAATAAAGTTTAATGGCACCAAAAACTACAGCCTAAAGAGTGATCATAAAGTTAAAGGACAATTCCTATAGAAATAGCGATTTACCCTCTGCCCCGAAAGCTAGCGTTAGCAGCTAACTACCGGTTTGCTGTATCTTGTTTCAAACAAGAGACACATTATAGCATGAAAATAGATCTCAGAGAACGGTCAACTTGGTACACGAGTTATTAAAGTTCATTTTGCGCCGGAATTGTCCTTTAATACAACACCACTCTGATGTTCCTCTCTGATTTTCCTCATTGTGTCCTGTTGTGGCATAATACTAGGGCTGGGTATTGTTAAAAATGTTTTCAATACCAGTACCATGACTTTGATACCGGTTCCTAAAGGATACTTTTTTCGATACCAATTTTATAAAAAAAAGAAAAGAAATTACAACATTACACACAACAGCACAATATATTTTAATTTATGTTTCAGCCCCGACTACGTGAGTTTGTCTCTGTGTAACGTAGAGTTCTTCCTGCGTGTCTCTGTGACGTGTAGTGTTAGACAGCCAATCACAGACATTATTCGATCTTGGTAGAAGCATGCTGCATGCTTATTGGCTCACTGACTCTGATGAGATTTACTCCTTTGGTATTGAAATTGGGTATTGAATGATGAGGCATTTTTCAATACTCGATACTTTAGAGGCAATTCGCTCGGTGCCTAAAAAGTATTGAAATCGGTACTACATAATACACACAAAAAGATAGACTCACGGTGCTCCTGCAGTCACAGGGACAGAGGAAAGACTGTGACAAAGGATGTTGTAGATTATTGTCCGTCCACCAAACTCCTTACTGCCCTCTACATGTGAGTGAGCATAACACATGCACCGATATCCACATGGAGCCATTTCTTAGTTAGGTGCCTAGTTTTGTGAAGAATGTCCAGCGACAGCCACCATTGGTGACTATTAAGACGACAAGCATGTGGAGGAGGGTGTGATATCATTCTAAAAATGTCATGGCGTTATCTTACAGAAGGAGTTGTTTTACATGGATTGAAATTCAAGAGAATAAGACATCACATTTTATGTTTCCCCTATAATTTTACAAGCCTGGCAGACGGATTCAGCGTTTTGTTGTGGAGCGAGCACTGCGCCGGACTCCATTTTAAAACAAAGCCTTTTAAATGCTACAATGCTTGTAAGAAAATAACGGGTGGAGCAGGTGAGCAAGCTTTAAAAGTCATATAAGACATATTTAACAGAATTTGGTCAACCTAGGGGAAACACTGGTTTCTGTGTGACATTATTTTAGGGAAGGAATTTCTTTCTTAAAATCATTGATACTGTACAATAAATGCAGTGATATCTACCCATGATAATAAAGACGCTGACAACTATGTTGACACTTACTGAAGTCACAGCCAATAAAGTGTAATTGTTGAGTTAAGTGCTGCAAGACTTTGCTTTATCACGTGATGGACGACTGGCAAAAAGTCTATCAGGTTATTGGTGAACATATCAACACAAATTCAATGTCCCTTTCAAAGCTGCAGTTGATAACTTTTATAAGTTTTTGTCATATTTGCTGAAACTAGCAGTAGAAAGTAGCAGATGAGGAAAATAATGTTCTTCTGCCTCCCCCTAGTGCTCCTAATAGCATTTGCAAGTTTCCACCGCGCCTGAAGGAAAACAACCAATTAAAGCCAAGGAGTCTCTAATGCAGTCAACGACACTGATCAAACCTTACAAACAAGGCAGCGCTGATCAAATATGAATCAAGACACAATCTTTGTAATTTTACAGCTATACAGTAGTCTAAAATGTGTTTCTGAAAACATTTGAGGGGGAGAAATAGGCAATGCAGTAACAGGATCTTGATTCATAACTGTTAAGCGCTGCCTTGTTTGATCAGAGTTCCCGACCCAAGCAGTCATATTGTCACTGCTTTAAGAGTCTCCTCGGCTCTGATTGGTTGTTTTCATTATGCCATTAGGAGCACCAGGAGGAGGCTGAGGAATGGGATTTCTTCCACAGATTATCTGTCTCATGTAGCACTGTCAGGACATTGTGACAGTTCGAGCACATATGACAATTTTTTCCTTTCTTTTTATAAAAGTCACCAACTGAACCTTTAATGCCCTGTAACAGGGGAAAGGGAACATGCACAGGATGGTGACCATACTCCAGTTTAGGCAAAAGAAAGTTGCATTTCTTGGCCACATTTGTAGGAGCCTTTAAAACAGGACATGTCTGGTTGGGCTGTAATTATGTATTCAATCTAGAAATGTGGACTTCGGAAGACCCAGCCCTGGAATTGGGACACAACGTCTGAGGCGGTATTGAGCAGGGGTGCATCAATCGTAGGTTAAGTGCATAGTGCATGTTGGCATTTTTCACAACATACTTTCCTACTTACCTGTTGACAATAGCTGCCTGCCAAAGTATGAAAAAATAATGCCATTTGATGTTGCAGTTGTTATGGGTCAGTTAAGAATAATACAGTACCGCCAAACCAGATATTCATAATGAATTTCACCTTCAAGGATTGATAAATTGCAGCTCAATGCAATTTCTGATTCAATCAGATGTGATGTAGTGAACCCTAGTTACAATGTATTACAGAGAAAGTCTTTCCTCTTCTCCACCAATATTACCATAGCATGACGACTTTGTCCACACTCAGAATAAGGTATCTGAGTAATGATCATAATTGAACCCCATCAACTGAAACCACACTGGATTTATGGAATATGGATTTATATACTACTGCTCTGGTCAAACCTATGCAGGATGTAGGACTACTGGCATGCCCACTATATAATGGACTACAGCTTTAGTGACTCACATCTCTCCGTTGATGTACTCCAGCCTTTTTGTGACTGTGGCTTTGGCCTCATCCAGGTCTTGCTTCACTAATACTGGGCCGATAAGCTTATACACAGTGTTCGTGCTGCCCAGCAGATCAAGCTCCTGGAAAGAAAGAAAGACAGAGAGAGAGAGCGAGAGAGAGAGAGAGAGAGAGAGAGAGAGAGATCAGTTATTTAATACTGCAAACTTCAATATACCACATGAACGGGTTTACAGCACTGAGGAAAATAAGCTTTTTAAAAGAAAAATGAGCTGTTAGATACCTCTTTGACAATGTTGTTCTCTGTCAGCTGCGTCTCCAGCTTCTGTCTGGCTGACATGTTCTTGCTAACATCTAAACAACAGACAGTATTAAATGAGTGGGGGTATTCGTCTACTTTTTATGTGACGGCAGTATTGTTACAACCATAAATGATAGTCTAACCGTACAGGGAATATCGAACGCCTTAAATTAATGTATAGCTAGCTGCCCTAATATGGTCAGTTAGCTAGCTCGCCACAACATGGCACGATATGAGAAACCATGCAATGCTAGCTGGCACCTACCTTTCTGCATCTGTGTATATTTTTCTACTTCCGCTTTCAATTTCTTTTGAATGGCCTCTGCCATATTTGTGTTTGGTCTAAAAAAAAAAGTACGATAGACTGCGTAAATATATCAAAGAGATAACGTTAAGCTGCTAAATATGGTATAAGATGAAAGCTCTGTTAGCTAACAGGAAAGGGCAGGGGCCAGAGCGGATGTTAGCCGAATGCCGACCCCTTCAAAGTAAAAGCTCTCACTACTTCAGGGTATCAGAGAATCTTTGGTTGTATTCATGACAAATACATAAGCACAAATAAACATCACAAAGCAAAAAAAAAGAACATTAAAACCACCCCAAAGTGTATTTAACATAGTTTAAATATGGTATCTCGTAGATTTCATCTGGCTATGATGTTTTTTGACCCTGTCATGGTTGGGGGCTATTTACGACACTGTTTTACGACACTGCACACAGTTCGTCATAGCTCTGGATCAAGATGGCCTCGTCGTTTTGGAAAGGTGTTGTCGGCGTCGGACTTTTTGCCTTAGCTCATGCAGCTTTCTCTGCAGCACAGCGTAAGTTGTAGTGCGGGGAGTGAAAGCACGGGGCTCCGTATCTTTGTGTAGTTCAGGAGGGCTCCGCTGTCCCCGGTAGGGTGATAAACAGCAGGTCGGGCCTTTCGGTCCATCAGCTAGCTAGCTAGCTAAGTAGACGCTAGCGCAGCTTAGCCCCGTTCCCAACCATTCACCACCGCCATCTGCAGTTAATATTAAAATATCCCCGCTAGTGACATACAACGTTAAGTTTGACTAGCATGGTGCTAAATATTAATGAGGGTTTCTTGCTTATTAATCCACTGCTTAGCGTCCTCTGCCACTGTGTCATGGTGTTCATGTGAAGCACTTTGACTTTGACTGTAAAAGGTGCTATATCAAATGTAGCGTATTATTATTATTAAAATATATTTCTCCCATCAGATCGATCGTACATGCGACTCACAGAGAAGGAAAACGAGACACTACCGATTGATGTGAGTGGTTTTCATTCCGTCATCTTTAAATCGCCTGCCTTTCGCAACCAGCCCCAAATATGTGTCTATGCTATTTATTTTTTTGGATCATTTTCATTATGCTTTTGTTTTTGCAGATTGTATTACAGACCTTATTATCGTTTGTGATGACCTGTTATGGTATTGTTCACATTGCTGGAGAGTTCAAAGACATGGACGCCTCCTCAGAGCTCAAAAACAAGTAAGTGGAGTTGCAGCACCTTTCTCCCTTGATAGTCGGATTGTTTGTGTCTTCTGCCACATGGGAAGAATGCTGCATTTATAGGAACTCTACTTTGAAGCAATAACCAGAGACGCATTCTGAACCTAGACCTAGACAAGAACTAATAAACGGAATCCGTTGAAGAAACATTCCAACATTACAGGAGAACAACAAGGCATCTACAAAGATTGCACATTTTTGTCTTTAAAGTAGGGCTGCTCCTTCTTAGTCGACTAATCGGTCGTTTTGGTCTTAGCTTAGATTTCTTTAGTCGATTAGTCATGTTTTATGCTTTTTTTCATGCTGAATGACTCATTTCCAAGAAACGTACGAGCACATCTCTGGTAAACACAAGAATTAAAGTGGTGCTTTTGCATGACTCTTTGCGGAGAAACTCAGATTTACAGATCTGTCGATTAAATCAACTAATCGATTAGTCGATACAATTGAATTAGTGTTAGTCGACTAAGAATTTCTTCAATCGAGCACAGCCCTACTTTAAAGACCAAATGGTTTAAATACCAAGTCTCAAATTTCATCACCATTTTCTATCTGCAGAAATCCTTCACATTAACAGTTTTCTTTAAGTAGGTCCCTCTCACATGCCAAATCATGGAGTTCTAAGGAACAAGACCGTTGAGCTAAAAAAAAAAATTATTTTGGCTCCCTAAAGCTATTTTATGTGCAGTATGCAATTAATAACGGCATCACTACATGGTGTGATGGTAGTTTAGGCTCGTCTGTCTGCCCATCATGAGTCTTAATTGTAGAAATGTTGCTAGGAAAGGAAAAAGTTATTTTTATTCAATGAAATATCAGGAATTGGTGATAAATGTCCATCACAAATCCCAAGAGTCCAGGGCAGTGTTTTATAAATGACTTGCCTCGTCCAACGAATGGTCCTAAGACGTTTTAATATACAATTCTACCCAACAAAGGAAAGCAGCATATTCCCACACTTGAGAAGCTGGAACCAGAACATGTTTGACAGTTTTGCTTTATTGTCAAAACCGATTTAATGGACTAAGTGTTTTAGCACTGGCTAATCTACAATATTTCGCTAATGTTCTGTCTAAAACAGTACTTAATTATTTACCGTATGTTGGTGCAAGTGCCTGAACTTTGAACTGTTGGATGTCAGACTCCCTTGCTTTTTCATATCCTCATTTTCCACCAGAAGCATAGGTGGTAAAAGTGCCTCATGCACATTTGGCTGTGTAGGTTATTACAATATGATTATGGCAGTCTGTTTTTGAGTTGGTGTGTGTGTGTGTTTGTGTCAGGGTTTTGATTCCAAAAGATTTAATGTCTTTGCTCACTGCTCTAAATTAGACTTTTTAAATTGCATCACAGTGGGCAGAGACATGACATCTGCCGTTTTGTTAGAGGAGTCCCATAGATATAAATACAGAGTCCCATGTGACATCAACATTACAGTGCCAAGCAATAGACTATTTGTACATTACTTTATTTCATTTTTTTTTTTCCCCAGAACATTTGATACACTGAGGAACCACCCATCCTTTTACCTTTTCAACCACCGGGGTCGGGTGCTATTCCGCTCGCCGGAGGAGGAGCCCTCCTCTGTACGCAACCAGCAAGCTCTTCCCAACCCCATACGGCTACGCAAGCTGGAGCATTTGCACTGAGACTGGCCTTTCTTGCCTGTAACGTCATCAACGTCACATAAGATTTTGTTTTTTGTTAGACAGAGGAGGCAAAGTGAGAATTCACCTTCCTCTACTTTTTAATTTGTATTTGTACATATACTAATATGCTGTCCAAACATGCATCGCTGTCCATAAAAGTGGTCACCACCATATTCACACTGACTGTGCCAACCCTTCAATTTTTCAAGCCGATTTGTTTGTATATTTTTGCTTTGGAGTCTTAAGATACAGAGACATCTGCCCCTCTTGTCCCCTCTCAACTCATTTGGGATATTGCTGTCCTTTGTATATCCTTTGTATAGGGGCATAAAAATGCCTGTTTTTGTTACTGTAACATTTCAACCACAGCAACTGTCTGGGCAACATTTTATGACTTGAAATGAGTTTTGTATGAGCTGAGGACCTTTTTCTTTGAGGATTTCCTGGAAACATAAAGGCTAATCTGTAACATCCTGTATGCATTAAAGAGGTTTGCTTTATGCCACAGGAAATCAACTCAAGGTGAGACGTGAGAGCTGGAAACGATAGACAGCCGTTCCACTGATACTGTGAACACTGAGGCGAAATAGAAAGTTATGGTACATTCATTGGGGTGAAGTTTGTTTTTCCTTCATTTTACATTTTGTTAACAGATGTTTTTAATTTAATAAAAGGCATACTGATTTTACAAAGTGTCAGAATCTTTATTTTTATTTTTTTGCCATATATCATGGAGCATATAAGATGGAATGTTGCTTTTGTTAGACAAAAGGGATCAAATCTGTAAGCTGTAGGGGCTGTTACAAGATGTAAAGTGGGAAGGCATCCGTACTATGCTGTCTTGGCATCCTGCTGAATTGGTGTGGAGGAATTGGTGACAAATGCTAATTGTATCACAGATAAGTCTGTGGGAGAGGAAGTTCTTAACGTAGTAGCGACAATGCAGAGATGTGACTGTACGGAAGCGTATTGTATTCACCATAGGGAAAAAAAAATGTTTAGACACCTTATCTCGTAATTACGAGATCCTCATCTCGTAATTATGAGATAATTTTAAACACCTGGAAGGCGGCATATTTAGGGGACATTTTAAAACGCTTCACGTGAAAAAATCTTAACGTGGTTTAATGTACCTAAACAACGATCAATCGTCACCAAACTCCTCTCCTGTATTGCTCATCATAACCACTTAAAACTGTCAAATCTAACCCAAAGTCCACATATGTGACACTAATCGTTGCTGCTCCATTAAGGGTAGCCTATTGTAAGGAAAAAAACTTAACGTGAAAAAGCTTAACGTGGTTTAATGTACAAACAACGATCGATCATCATATAGGAGAGGATTTTGGTGATGATTGATCGTTGTTTAGGTACATTAAACCACGTTAAGCTTTTTCACGTTAAGCTTTTTTCCTTACAATAGCCTACCCTTAATTGAGCAGCATCGCTTTAGTGTCAGATAACGGCCATAATATTTAAGCTTTTTCACATTAGGACTTATAAAGCCAATGAGAACCTTGGAGAGTCAACCCCCAGCCGCTCCGCTGCCCTGCTGTGAAGCAGAAACGCTTTATGTCAGATAACGTCCATAATAATTGGACTTTGGGTTAGATTATATTACAGTTTTCCGTCGTTATGAGGGGTAATATAAGAGAGAAATGTGGTGATGATTGATCATTGTTTAGGTACATTCAACCACGTTAAGCTTTTTCCATAGGCTAGCCTATGGAGAAAGCAGAATGTCAGATAATGTCCATAATAATTGGACTTTGGGTTCAAGTTTTTGACCGTTTTCAGTGGTTATGAGGAGCAATATGAGAGAGAAATTAGGTAATCATTGATCATTGTTTAGGTACATTAAACTATAAGCTTTTTCCTCGCCATAGGGCCAATGATGAAGAAAACATTACTGTGAGATAACTTCTATAATCGTTGGATTTAGATTTAGTTTTTTTGACAGACTTAAGTGTTCATGACCAGATATGACCATGATAAATCTGGTGATGATTGGTCGTTGTTGAGATACATTAAACCACGTCAAGCATTTTCGTTAAGCGTTTTCCTAGATATGGTGTTTTTAAATTATTTCGTAATTACGAGATCTTTTCTCGTAATTATGAGATATTTTCTTGTAATTACGAGATATGGTGTCTAAAAAAATGTTTTCTATGGTGGACCTTGTTGCTGGACTGCTGCATCACAGAATGTTCCACCTGATCAGTGGTTGATGTTGGCCTCTAGGTGGCAGTGGAAGCTGAGCTTTTAGTCTGATTTGTCAAGGAAGCTAGCCTAGAAATCTAGACGCAGCCAGGGTCTTCTTGATGTGGGTCTGGCTTGTCAGGCTACAAGGAAGCTGCACCAAATCAAGAAGTTCATCTCCGCAGCACAAAGTGTTGTATGTCCATCTCTCCTCACACTTGAGGTGAGGTTAGTTCCAGAGAAAAAAACAGTGTAGGCTGTTTCTGTTGGATGGATTGATCCATCTGATGAAATGAGTGTATATCACAGCTGAAAACGTTGCCTTCATTTAAGGGAACTTTTCTATATATATTTTTAATATGGTGGTAAATGCTGTGGAAACCCCTTTTCTTTTTGTTGTTGGAAAGGTCCCCCTAACAGTACCCCTCTAAGGGTCCCAAGATGATTCACAATGTACATTTTGTCGCACAAAATGTAATTTTTTTTGCTATTTTTTTTTCATTCATTATTAATGAGAAATGACAGACTAATTTGATTCTTCCTCTCAATTGATTCAGATAAAATGGGGACAAAAGTCCCCCCTTTGGTTGGACTGGTCACAATCAGTGAGGACGGTTGGACAAGCCCAAAAGGTTGGAGGGAGGCTACTGCAGTTAATACTGAGCTGTACCAGAGAGCAACTTCATTCCACTTCTGAATCAGACACTTTGTCATGATGCAAAATGCAATTATTTTGGGACTGTATGCTCTTAGATGTATCTTCTAGGTAAAAAAAAAAAATACACACACTGACACACAACAGGAGATACCTTTCTAACTGGTTTATTTTTTGTTTTGTAAAAAAAAAAAAAAATTGTTTCATAAAAACTTTCCATTTTATATATGTATTTAACAGTTTACAAAATTGGCTTTAAACATTTTTATTCAAAATATTTCTTATACTCTGAAATAAACAAATTCACAAAAATAATCTATATTCCTTATGAACATTAAAAAGTAGTGTACATCTGTCATAAAAACAAGGAAAACAAAGGAGGAGCGCTGATTTGGGTTTATGTAAAAAGCAGCAGAGGGCAGATTACCAGCTGTTAAAATCTGACTGTCGACTTAGCCCGGACAGATGCATTTCAGTTCCTCTGAATAAAGTTGTAATTCTGGGAATCAATGGAGTGTTTGTGGAGGAAGGATTTGCAGACTGAGAAACGCAAATAAGGGTTGGGTGATATGACAAAATATACCATAAATCAGGTATTTTATCAAAAATGTCCATCTGTTTACTTTATCATTTGTCAATTGAGTTTTCAGAAAATTGACAATATATCACAATATATATTGCTACTGCCACATGAAAGTACGTACATTCATATCGCCCATCCCTAATGCTAACGCAAATCGGTATCAGCTGATATGGGAGACAAATATTAGATAACAGTATCAGTTTGGTAAAAAAAAAACAAAAAAACATCAGTGCATCCTTTCGGCAGATATAACACTTAGAATATGAGGTGGACCTGTTAGCCGTACATTTACATGAATGCACAATATTTTATTCATAGAAAAAAAAAATGGTTGCAGTCTTACAAACACTTTTCAGACCAGCTGAAGAAAGGTCGCTTTTTAAAGAATAACAAGAACAGGAATGTAGCGGTCCATCCCTTGCTCTGAGGATTTGACAGCTTACCGTGTAGCTCTCTAACGGAGCGTGTGTGTGTGTGCGCTGATACAGACAAAAGCCCTATGGATGTTTAAGGCATCTGTCAATATAAAGAGGATTATACTTAAAGTCTCTTTGCTCATCCTCAGTAGATCCGTCCTCCAGTTCAACCCCTTAGTCTCCGCCTCTAACAGGATGTGATGTAACAGCACAGGGACTGTTGGAGAATCTGCTATCAGTGCATTTGTCCCCCCCCCCCCCAGTTCCTCAATTTGTCTCTTTGACGCTAGTCAACAAGGACGTCTCTTTTATGGTGGGGAATCCAACGGTCGACAAAACAGGAGCTTCAATCCCTTTTCTAATAATAAAGTCAGTCTGGCTTCACCACTAACTGTCGTGATCGTTGGGAAGCTGTGAGGATGTTGCTTGCTTCTCCTCCAACTCAGCCAGGGACGTCTCCAGCTGCTGGATCAGCACCCGCTTCTTGAACCTGCCAGAGGGGGCACAGGAAGTTAGAAAGAAGCAGGAGATGAAGGGAGCAAGTGCCCCAAAAAACAAACCAGGGGAGATTCATGTGCGTAAACCTGCTTTAAGGACACTAAATCTACGATACAATGACTACGGTGACACGTCTTAACACTAGAACCGCCAAGGGGTCATTTTTAATATCTCTGTTATTATAAATCCCCTTAGGTGCCTTCAGTCAAGCGATATACATCCTTCTAGTTAGACCTAACTCATGCAAGTTAAGAGTTTCTAGCTAACGTTAGCTAAGTGCTAGGGTTGCACGATATTGACAAAATGTGATATTGTGATATTGATTATGAATATTGCGATATCGATATTAAAGTAAGATATTTTTAAACATATGTAAAATTGCAAACGTTATGGGAAAACGTATCAAAATAGGTTCATAACAAATACAACACATGGTTTATTTCAACTGTTGAAATATGCCAACACGTGGTACGCTCCATAGGGGTTGTCTACGGTGGCCGACAGGGGCAAACGCCCTGCAACTTCAGGAAACACATGCAAATAGACAAAACACAAGCAAATTAAGAAAACAACTACATTAATTTGACAACACATGCGCAGCATTCAGCAAACGCGCTGCAAATACACACAACACAACCAAATATAAAACGGCTGCATTTAAAAAACGATGCAAAAGAAAAGCAAACCCGCAAAAGAAAAAAGCGATGCAAAAAAAAAACAACTTCATTAATTTGACAACACATGCGCAGCATTCAGCAACACGGCGGTGCAAATACACAACACAACCAAATACATAAACGATGCGGCGAAAAACAATGCAAAAAGAAAAGCACACAAACCCCGAAAACAAATGCAAAAGAAAAACGCTGCATCCAGATTCCACAACGGAAGTTCTCCAGACCTCTAGAGGGAACAGCTGATCAGCTGGATTTTCGACCCCTTTTCTGCCTTTTTATTAGAGTCGGGTATGGCTGCATAGTAAAAAGAGAACTCCTGTCTCATGTCCTTATTAATAACATAATATAATATTAGAAATATACAGTCTCTGCTCCCATCTCAGCAGGGACGCTGGTGCCGTGCTCGAGCTTTCAAAATAAAAGCTCGCGTTTGGTCGGCTCGTCTTCCTTTGGTGTTTTGGATGTTTTTGAACTAAACAGTACGGCAATCATGCTAATGAATACAATAACTTTTTCAGGGATGTATTACTTACAACACAATGGAGCAAGCAAAGCAATTTTGTCTTTATGTGCAGGCGGGATTTAGGCTATTCAGTTTGATAAATCCCACGGTAAATTGGCTGGTTTACTAAACAGGGGGGGACTATTTTAAATAGTCTATTTTTTGTATTTCAAGAGCGTATTGCTCCACTAATATGAATACAGATTGGTCACTTATTTTGTTGTATAATCACAATATTACACTTGAGGAGGTCTACACTTCAGTGATGCGCTTTCGGACCTGGAAATTAAACCCTCTTCATATGTGGCTTAAACAAACGTCAGCGTTAAACACTGTAACAGTTTTAAATGTTTTATTACCACGAGTTTACGGACACGTTTACAGACTCTGCTAATTGAGTAGGCCTATCAGCTGTGACCCGAGCCGAGACACACCCACCAACCGAGAGAAAACATATCTCAAACATAGACTAAATATTTACAGTCTATGATCTCACCGTTGCACACCGTTCTGAGATTGAACGTCTCTCTCTCTCTCTCTCTCTCTCTCTCTCTCTTTCTCTCTCTCTCTCATAGACTAAGTAGGCTATGCTCTTCCCCCAGCCCCCCCCAAAAAATCAGCTGTTCCACTGGTAGTGTAATATTGTGATTATACAACAAAATAAGTGACCAATCTGTATTCATATTGTGGAGCAATACGCTCTTGAAATACAAAAAATAGACTATTTAAAATAGTCCCCCCCTGTTTAGTAAACCAGCCAATTTACCGTGGGATTTATCAAACTGAATAGCCTAAATCCCGCCTGCACATAAAGACAAAATTGCTTTGCTTGCTCCATTGTGTTGTAAGTAATACATCCCTGAAAAAGTTATTGTATTCATTAGCATGATTGCCGTACTGTTTAGTTCAAAAACATCCAAAACACCAAAGGAAGACGAGCCGACCAAACGCGAGCTTTTATTTTGAAAGCTCGAGCACGGCACCAGCGTCCCTGCTGAGATGGGAGCAGAGACTGTATATTACTAATATTATATTATGTTATTAATAAGGACATGAGACAGGAGTTCTCTTTTTACTATGCAGCCATACCCGACTCTAATAAAAAGGCAGAAAAGGGGTCGAAAATCCAGCTGATCAGCTGTTCCCTCTAGAGGTCTGGAGAACTTCCGTTGTGGAATCTGGATGCAGCGTTTTTCTTTTGCATTTGTTTTCGGGGTTTGTGTGCTTTTCTTTTGCATCGTTTTTATTCGCATCGCGTTTATGTATTTGGTTGTGTTGTGTATTTGCATCGCGTTTGCTGAATGCTGCGCATGTGTTGTCAAATTAATGAAGTTGTTTTTCTTTTCGCCTTCTTTTCGGGGTTTGCTTTTCTTTTTGCATCGTTTTTTAAATGCAGCGCGTTTTATATTTGGTTGTGTTGTGTGTATTTGCAGCGCGTTTGCTGAATGCTGCGCATGTGTTGTCAAATTAATGTAGTTGTTTTCTTAATTTGCTTGTGTTTTGTCTATTTGCATGTGTTTCCTGAAGTTGCAGGGCGTTTGCCCCTGTCGGCCACCGTACTTGTCACATAGCTGACCCGTGCGCTGACGTGCACTAACATGTGCAAGTGGCGCGGTAACTGGCCAATGAAATTATTATGGCGTTTCAAGCGGGCTCTAAATCGAACGCAACTAAGCCCACACAGCCAACAGACGGGACGCAGCAATCCGTAAAATAAACTAAATATTGCATACTTATCGCAACACTTTCGATATATTGTGATAACGATATTGAGTCGATATATCATGCACCCCTAACTAACTGCACTATCTAAACTAATTATAAATATTTATATTCTTTGGTGTTGGCTCACCCATTACAGGACAGAACTGTCTACAACCGGGAGCACGCACTAGGAGAGCGCAGTCATAAAACATCTTTATGTGTGTGTGTGTGTGTGTGTGTGTGTGTGTGTGTGTGTGTGTGTGTGTGTGTGAATGAGAGTATTTTGTTGTTTGTTTGTTATAGGTTCGAGTTTCTTGATGAATTTTATTTTAAAACGTATTTGACTTTTTCGATCTGTGGCTAAAGCCCATCAACTGACTTTTAAATAGTTATAGTTATGTCGAGTCTTACCTATTATTTAAAAAAAAATAGATAAAAATGAACAACTTAATTGCTTCAAGAAAGGCCATTTTTACGAGTGCTGACGCTGTTGCGGCAGGGGGGTAAAAAAGAGCCGCTTGTTGTTGAACAGGCATGTTCTGCGTCAGAGACATGGGTTATTGTGATGTTTTAACTCCTTCACTTAACCCTATACCGCCAAGTCCAAAACGAGTCATCGTTTCTTACCTGATCGCTTCTTTGATAGCATGTTGGATGAAGTACCTTTGAACATCAACTGGTCCTTTCACCTGCTGCAGTAGACAGAGTATTGCCTCATAGTCTGAGAAAAAAAAAACAGAGACAGTAATCAAGTAGTCTATATCCACGACGTTCCACTTTAGGGATTGCTCCGGTGCTGCAGGAAATACCCGTCTCCTTCCTCTGTCTTTGTGTTGGCAGCGCTGCCTGGAAGCCACTAGGATTAGGCAATTGTTATGGTTATGGTTATGGTTATGGTTAGGTGCCTTGAGGTCAACGGTCGCAGCGCTTCCAGGAAGGACACGTCGGGGGCTTAAAACACCATCGAGCGTAATGAAGAGACAGCCAAATGTTCCCAATATGACACCAACTTTATCACCTTAGAATAGCAATGAATGTAATGCGATATGCTGCACTGGCTCCTACTCACTTCGCCCAGGTTTGCGGACCTCCTTGATGACCTGACTCTTCAGCTCTGCCTGGCTGCCATCCAGAGGGGCTATGACTATAGTCTCCAACATGGCCGGCTCAGCCTCGGCGTCGTCTAGCTGGCTCTGTGGACTCAGTCGGTCACAGTTGTGTTTCTCCTCCTCCAGCGGCTGCTCATCTAGACTATCTTCCACTAGTCTCTCCTCTGTCACGTCCATGTCCTCTCCCTGATCTGCTGCTTCCGGCCCGGCCTTCTCCTCCAGGCTCAGTGGACATGGGCTCTCTGCTACAGGGTCCGTCTCAGCGGGCCAGACCTCCCCCGACTCAGGCTCAAAAACCCTGTCACCGTTACTCTCGGTGACCACCGCGTTGTTGTCTTCCACTCCTGTTGGGACAACAAAATAACACATTTAATGCCGTTTGTGCCTCACAGATGCACATTCAAAAATTATAATAATGTTGTAGGTACATCTTAATCTTACCTTTGTGCTGCGGGATGGGTTTGAGGAGGTTCTGCTGGCCTTGAACTGCGACCGGACTCTTTCCCGCCACCACGTGGTTGGTGCTCGCTGGTGGAGTCTGTGGCCGCCGCAGT
This sequence comes from Perca fluviatilis, assembly GCF_010015445.1. Taxonomy (NCBI): domain Eukaryota; kingdom Metazoa; phylum Chordata; class Actinopteri; order Perciformes; family Percidae; genus Perca; species Perca fluviatilis. The sequence goes on from NC_053121.1 coordinate 2,870,633, forward strand.
AACGGGGACATGCTCCGCCTTCTCTTCATAGTAGTACTCGAGTTGGAGTCGCTGGAATTTCCTCGTTTCTTACTTTGAGGGCCCGCAACAAACTCATCTGCCTCATCGATCATCATCCCCTGAGATCCAAATACAGGCAAAACACATAACATTAAAGAATAAAGGGACTGAATATTAAATGAAGATATCTCTTAAAAGCCACATTGTGCATAGTAAGTAAAGTGCAGTATTTTGTGGTGATTTATTTTTACCTTCTTATCCTGCTTGAAAGGATTCCCAAATGTGTGCAGGCGTTTAGGTTGGTCGGGGTCAATCTCTCTCAAAGGAGACGGCATCATTTTCAGGTACTCCTGATAGTTTCCCATCTGAGCCACTGGGATACTGTGCAGATAGTCTGACAACCACGGGAAATCTTATTAGTTTAACAAAGTACTGCAATAATTACACAGGATTTCCTACAGATTCCTATCAATTCTTATAGCTTTTTTATATTGGTATTTTTTTTTTTTTGGGGGGAGGGGGGGTGTATATGGTGATTTGGGTTATTGTATCATGTTCATTAAATGGCTCCCGCCAACTGTGCACGTCTCAATGCAGCCTTTGGACAAATCATTAAAATTGATTTATTTTGTTTGTTTTAACCCTCCTGTTTGACCTGTTTTTGAAAAAGTTTCTATATCAGAAATTTGTTTGTGTGTTTGTGGTGTTATGTGTTTCTTTCAACCAAATTGTCAAAAAAAATTAACGTGGATGGTTCCAAACAACGCTCTTCACAAGTAAAATAAATGGTCAGCTACTTTCATTGAATTTGGGTGTTTTATTCAATTTTATAGCATTAGAATTTTTTTTTATTTTTATAAAAGAACGTTGAAAAAAGTGACAAAAATGTCAGAAAAAGTTTCAAAAACGTAAAAGAAAACAACAAAAAATGTCCCATAAAAAAGCGAAGAAAAGTACAGAGAAAACAATCAGAAAAAGTGACAAAGAATTGGAAAAAAGTGACAAAAACGTCGGGAAAATGTGACAAAATAATGTTGAAAAAAGTTGTGTTACAGATATTCTTTGGGTTTGTTTGCCTTTATGTGGTAGCAAAGCTGAAGATTTAAAAAAAAAAAAAAAAGGGACGACATGCAGCAAAGGGCCGCAGGTCGGAGTCGAACCCGGGGCCGGGTAATACGTTATATACATGTACCGTATATATGTAGAAAACAACAGTGGGATTTTATACCTTCATCTTGCCCTCGGATCAGTTTTTGTGACGTCCGCAGCAAATTGGAGCGCATCCGGGTGAGTTGATCCAGAAGGTTCCGTCGTGGGATGTCGTAGGCATTTCGATAAGCTTGAGGTTTTAGATCCTGTGAACACATCAGCATATCCAGTCAGAGAAAACAAACCAAACATTGCATTCCCCGCCCCGCCCCCCCTCCTGGAACTTTCCCACCCACACAAAGTATGTCATGCCTTTTCAGGAATCTACCTTATTGAGCAGAGCGATCTGGAAGCCAGCGAACTCTTTGAAGTTGATGTCCCCCAGGCGAAGGGGCCCCTCCCCGGTGATTCCCTGCAGCAACTGCTTAAAGTCCCGCCGGTGGGCCAGAGAGAGAGTGTTGGAGTGGTTCTTCACCTTGATGCCAGTTTCTTGAGGAGCCCTCTTCCCCACAGACACGATGAGACGTTCTGATTCCATCTTTGCCTTTATTCCGACAAAACAGGAATACTGTTTAGAGCACAGACACATCAAAGCATTTTGGGGTACATGTTTCTATGTTGATTCTTTTGGAGTCTTATACGTGAATAATTTCATGCTGAAAAAGTCATGTAAAAATAGAAAAATAAGAGTGACGCTTTCTTTTTTTCTCCGGTGGATTTGTGAGGACTATGGTTAACTGGTCCTCAGATCTCTGCAGGGTAAATCCAGACAGCTAGCTAGACTATCTGTCCTATCTGAGTTTTCTGTTGCACGACTAAAACTACTTTTAAACGTACACATGTTCCACCAAAACAAGTTCCTTCCCAAGGTTATTTTGCAGAGGCCCCGTCATTGAGTCAGGGGCTTAGCACCGCCCAAGACGATTGTGATTGGTTTAAAGAAATCCAATAAACCAGAGCACGTTTTTCTCCAATCCCAGAATGCTGTGTGGACTAGCCAGACCCTCCCCTGCAGCGCTGTGGAGGAAGGTCTGGCAATTCGAGGCTAGTCACTCTTTAACAATGCTGCATTGTGTTTATATCAATGTAAATAGTATAAACATTTTACAACTCCTCTACCACATACTAGAACAAAGAATAGTGAAATGTCCTCGTGTTTGGGTGACAAATTGTCAAAGTCTTTACCTGCTGGCTGAGCTTCTTCAGGTAAGAGATAACACTGTAACTCAGGCCACAGTCGATGGTGTCTGCAATAAGATTCGGTGCACCCATCATCCTCAACGCCTTCTTTAAGGGCTGTCAGAAGATAGCAAGAGGAAAATATGAATGTTTGTTAACATGCAGAAACAATATGAATCCATGTGCTGAATGTTTACTAAAGGCAGCATGAGTGACCCAGCATTAGTTTACCAAAAGGAAGTATGGAGGCATTGTCTTCAGGTACATCTCAAAAGCCTGTCGCCACTTGAGGTTTGGTTTGAGTTTGTGCACTTTAAACAAATCATCTGGAAGGAGACAAAGATAGGCGGAAAATAAAGTTTTAGCATTCTGGAGCAGTGACATCCAGCTACACCTCCTCCTGCTGCTGCAGGGCCGTACGCACATTCATATTCAGGGGGTGAGTCTGAAACAAGCATCAAAACAGACACTACTATTTATCCCTCTAAATAGCTCATTATTTCAAAATATCTATTTTTTTGCATAGCATTATTAAAGATGAACTGTTTATAAAGTTGCTCCGTGATGAGCCTGTTACTTTCATTATGTGTATAGCTAAAGATGATTGGGGGAAGATTGCAGATGATGAAGTGACCCAGAAAAGGAAAGCTTATTAAATTTAATATCAGATCAGAACCAATGACCCAGAAGTTTGAGGCCACTTTAAAGAACTGTTTACTGCCACATGTCTTACCGAGGAGTGGGAGAAGCACTGGGTAGTTGTAAGGCATGACAAACAGGTTGACACAGGTGAGAGTGGTGCTGGCTTTAAGATAACCAAAGGGCTGTCCCTGGTCAATTTGTTTCCCGCTGCTGTTAACAAACACCTGAGGACAAAACAAGGAATATTATGAAGTCAAATATCATTTTGGTTATTTATTTATTTTTATTACTTTATTGTAGTACTTTTCTTAGTGTCAAGTGCAAAAAGCATTACATTCTTTATCGTACCTTTTCTTTGCCCATACTAACATTCAATAGAAACACCAAAGGGGGAACAGGGGGAAAACATCACACAACAGGGAATAAAAAAAATAATAATAATAATAAAAAATAGAAATAATAAAAAACACAGAAAGACAGAAAATAAGACAGCAACAAAACGCACAAAAACTGTGTGTGTGTGTGTGTGTGTGTGTGTGTGTGTGTGTGTGTGTGTGTGTGTGTTGTGTGCGTGCGTGTGTGTGTGCGCGTGCATATCCATCTACAGTATGCACTTATTAGAAAGTTTAATTATTCTAAGTGCTCTGGATATAATTTATTTATATGAATACATTATTTGATTTCTGACTGTTAGAGTGAGTTTTTCCATTTCCAGTATTTGTTCTATTGTCTTATACCATGCATAATTTTGGTTATTGAGTTTAAAAATGTAACTGAAAAGCAAAAAGTGAAATTATATTTTTGAATAAAGCTAGCAGCCTCATTATTTCTTTTTCAGAAAGGTCCCGGGGGCAACACAGACAGTGGAAACAAGCCAACAGAGCTAATGGGTGTGTGAAAAGATCTACTATACCTGCCAGCACATGTGTGGAGACTTTCTTTCCAAAATGAACTGGGTGAGTGGAGACGGCTCCAGTTCATACTTGTCAAAGGGAAGCTTGTCGATCACCATGGGCTCACAGTCCACACAAGAGAAACGCACCACGGGATGTGCAGTGCGAGGTGGCTGGGAGCAAGAGATGGAGATAATTGAAGAAGTTGTTAGGACATATGTATCTGTGGTATGGATCTATCTGGTGTCTTTGTGAATGCAACAAATAATGGAGATCACACGATGAGTTTGCAGAGTTGGACACTTCATTATATTGGCTGTGAGTCAAAGTTAATGACTAATATTAGAGAAAAGGAGGACTGCCGATGAAAGAGAGAAAGACGGAACATATGAGAGAAAGGGAAAGTAAAAGAGAAAGTTTGTGTAAAACTTTGTCAAACAGAATGACACTGAGGGCTCTATCTTGCACCCGGCGCAGCAGAGCGCAAAGCCCGATCCCAGTGTCTTCGCTAGTTTAAGACCGACGCAGTTGTCAGTTTCTCGTCCAGCGCCCACGTCGTTTAAATAGCAAATGCACCTGCACCCATCTGTTGCCCATGGGCGTGCTGGTCTTACAGGGAGGTGTGTTCAGGTGAATTCTGCGCGTGCTGGTGTTACAGGGAGGTGTGTTCAGGTGAATTCTGGGCGTATTGCTATCTTGAGGCAGCAGGAAGTGATCACGCCATTGACCAACAAAAACCTGGTCTAAAGTCAATAACGCAGCATTTCATTATTATTTTAACAGCAAATTAGTAAAATGCGCCTAGGCTTATGCACAGTGCGGGCACACTATGCTTGTTACACACACACACACACACACACACACACAGGGAAGCGCGGCAGCACACACATATGCAAAAGATTACAAATAAAAATATTACAGTGCAAATCCTCCATCATAACAGCAATGCTCCAAGGTCCAAACGCGCCTGGCTTTTAAAGGGAATGGGAGATGATCTCTGATTGGTTTATTGCATGTTGCGCCCAAAACACACCTATGATTAATGAAGACACTAAGTACAACCCTTTAGAACCATGCGCCTTACGCACGGACCCTTTTTTCTGCCGTCAAATTAGCAAAAGTGGATTTGGACACGGCCTAAACGCACCTGCACCAGGCGCTTCACGCCATGCACTGAGATCGTTAAAATAGGGCCCTACAGGTGCTGCTGAGATATTTTAGGCCTCTCTCTGCTCACCAGGGAAGGAGAATTCTGGTCCGGCCAGAAGGACTCTGGTATTGGCCAATGCCCAACTGGAACCCCTGTTTTTGGGTTGGGTCGCACGTAGATGAGTTTGTGGCAACTGTGCCACGGCTGAGGGCTGAAGGACGATACAGGACGACTCGACTCCACTGAGTTGTCTGTCAAACAAACAAAAAAAGATATGATATAAGAGAACACATTTCTCAACCAAATGAACAATTCATATTCATTGAATTTAAATTTAATAATTAATTTTGGAGCAATAACTGTCAAACGAACCCTGAGTCGGGGATATAAATAAGCTTTCATCATTTTCTTGGCTGAATCAGTTCTCCTTTTAGTGTAAAACTGCACTGTGGTGATCCAAGATAAGAAGATTCTCTTCTGCTTTCACCTGGTTTACTGCCCACAGAATCTGTGCTCTAACTAACTGGATGAAATGGAACGAGATCATGTGCTCCAAAACTGTCTTATGCACCTGATTGGGCTTGTGACTAGTGAAACATTTTGTGTATATCAATATGTAATGCTTTTTTTTTTTTTTACTTCTGTTCTTTTAGTATTTCCATCAAGAAGTAATACATATACCAGCATACTGTGTAATTTCATACTCCAATCAGAATACAACTCCTAGTAGTAACAGTATTCCTCTACTCCACAGGATCTTAAACCACATTCATGCATGCTCATACTTTTACATACCCACCGCCCCAACCATACACTCTCCATGCTTCCACTCATCCACATGTACCATTCATTCCCACTCATCCACATATATCTATCATATTTTTGACACACATACCCAAACACACACCAACACACAGTTTGACACAAAAACCCAACCACCCACCCACCCACACACACACATAGTGCGTGCCACTATCTTTGTGGGCACCCGTCATTGACATAAAGCGTGTTTTACAGTAACCGTAGCCCAGCTGGCGCGCGCGTATGTGACGTCATGAAAAAGTCGTGACTATTTATACCCGCGCTAGGGCTCGCGACACTAGTTGCAGTCTTCTCTTGAACAGCGGTGGCGCTAATGAGGAAAGGCTACCGACGTTGCTCTTTCTACGGACTAGAAGAAGAAGAAAAAGGTAAACAACGGCAGAACTGGCAGCAGCATTGCCGTCAATGCTTCGATTTAATTGGATGAGCTACTTGGTGGGATCACGCCTTTCATTCGCCATAAAAGAACTCATCTTAACCCAGGAAGTTTACAAGAGAGACTTGCAGTCATTCTGAGAGTCCTGGCATCCGGTTGTCGGTGAAGTTCAGGCCTCCTGTTTCCGCTTTGTTGCGCGCCGCTGAAAAAAAAAGAGCCGTGCGCGATCTCTGCTCGCACGCCATAAATTGGGCACGCCGGCCGGATATTACGTCATTTTGACGTCACGGTGGCGCACGCCACCTTGGATGCGGCTAGTATAATTCACCTTTAATGCATTCCCTAGCCCCTTACCCTAACCTTAACCATCACAACTAAATGCCTAACCTTAAAGTGCCCATATTATGAAAAAAACACTTTTTCTGGTATTTGGGGTGTTCTTTTGTGTCTCTGGTGCTTCCACACACATACAAACTTTGAAAACAATCCATCCATGGTGTTTTGAGTGAGATACGGTTTCTGAATGTGTCCTGCCTTCAGTCTCCTGGTGAGCTGGTCAAAATCGGCTCGGACTGTGACGTCACAATCCGAAATGAGCTGGCTAACCGCAACCGTTAGCTCGTAGCGTTAGCATTAGCATGCTAACGCTAATGCTAACACTAGCATGGTACCTCGTTCTCAATAGCAAAGCACTGCTACAACACACACAAGTTCACCATAATCTACAAAAGAACTACTTCCATGTGCGCCCTCATTTAGAAGTCTCCCAGCTAATCCTGCCTTGTAACTGACTGAAGTTGGAGAAACAGCCTGTCTTTTACTTCTATTGAGCTAGCTAGCTGACATGATCTACATCTGAGCTACTGAGCATGTGCGAGTGCAATCAAAGATAGTACAGAAGAAGAAGAAGAAAAGAGGTCTCACTCTGTAGCTAAAACAGAAACCAGGTGAAAAGAGGATCTGCAGCAGTGAGAGAGAGCTGTGCAGTACAACAAAAATATGGTGTTTTTTGAAAATTAAACCATGTAAACCTATTCTGGTACAACCTTAAAATACAGTTATGAACCTGAAAATGAGTATAATATGGGCGCTTTAACCCTTACCCTCACCCTAACCATAACCTAATTCTAACCCTAATCCTAAAACCAAGTCGGGACCCCACAAGTATACTGGACTCCCGGTTTTTGGACCCCACAAATGTAGTTAAACAAGAACACACACAAACACACACAAACACACACACACACACACACACACACACACACACACACACACAAACACAAACTTCTGTTCTTAAAGCTTTGTAAGTTTGTCCAGAACAACTGTGAAGGCAGGATTTGCACAAAGGTAAAGTTGTTGCCTTGTGTCTATTCAGTGTGCCACTCACCTTCCCCAACGAGAGGTGGATCTAACCCGGTCTTCTCAAAATTAATGACAACGCCACTTTGAACCTTTTGGACCAGAGACTCTAGACACTGGTTCAACATCCTCTGTGTCCGCACACAGTACGATCGCCCTGAGAGAGAAAAACAGGAGGCGCAATTATCTTTATATGTAACAGAATGAATTATGCGTACAGACGGAGACACAATGATTCTGAAAATATAAATGGTGGTGTGAATACAGGACAAACGTTTGGGTTGCAAAAGTAAGAAAATGCCGAACCTCCAGTGACTTCACACATCTGGGTGATGGCAGACTCATCTGTGGGGACGCTACCAAGCTGCTCGGTGTCTGGTGTGGCAGCTCCCGGCAACCTCAGCACCAACGCAAACAGACGCTGGTCCCAGCGAAAGGGCTCCTTGGTAAGCTCACTGCCCGCCAGTGGGGAGTTCAGAGGCAGGTGCAGCTACACAACAGACCGGGTAAAGAAAGAAAAAGGACGATGGGAGAGGAGTTTATGTGTAAAAACACATTACACAGTCCAAACAGATCACATTGCTACAAACAGTACATAGTAGCACTACTGCATGTGCTTGTGCTCTCACCTCATCTGGCACCCCAGAGCTGTGTGTAAGTTTGTTCCCGTCAGTGATAGTGATGATCACAGATGGCTCGAGGAAGAAGGGGTTACGGCCCTGAGACGGAAACAGTAACATTCAGCAATTAAATCCAAGTTCAAGCAAACAGTGACCCCATTTATTCTCACCAGTCTGCTTTCTTTGCACTGTTCGGTGCTCTGTGTCCCATATCCTAAAAATTAAGTTGAAACTGGTCATTTACTGTACGGGACTCTCACACGGCCTCAAAACCGTCTGACAAGTCTGTTCACGGGTTACATGATCGGCCCCGGCAGCGGCAGTTTGTGTAACAGCTGAAAGTCTGCCAAACAACAAAGCACAGTCCCTTCCTCTCTTTTCTTTCTCTTTTTCTCTGAAATAAAGCTACATTCAAGTGCAGTCAGGAATTTCGAGATCTATAAACGATCTGACAGAAACCGTAATTGTGAAATATAAAGTCTACTTGTGCTACATTGGGGGGTTAAAGAACACAACCGGACGTCACACAAATGGGCCGTGACACTCACACACCGCCGCACAGCCCTGCGGCATATCGCCGGATCCCCCATTTGGCTATGTGAACGCAACCTTACAGTAATGGCAAAACCAGTCTACTATTTAAACAGAGGTCCACTTAAACACAGTATTTAGTATGGCATTAGCTTCACACCTCTGATAAGCTCCTGAATACTAATACTAACTGTGTTTTGTAGCTTGTAATCTTTGCCTTGTGTCAGAATGCATCTGTAAGCTGCAGAGTGTCCTTGTAGAGGCCTCCGCCACTGTGCTGTAGGGGTCAGTCTTGTCTAACTCAAACACATACCCAGAATGCTTAAGTAGATTTACACACACACACACACCCGATGCACAGAACATGTGTCACTACTTGAGCGTAGTAATCTTTCTCTGACTTCAAGCGGGGGTTTGCAGAAACGATGTGTGTGCGGAGCTGACGACAGTGCTGACTGAGGAAGACAGAGTGGATTAAGCTGCGATCAAAAGTCAATATTCTTCTCTTTGTCTCACGGTAAACGAATAAAGAAATGGCAGCTGATAGCTTTGCTACAATCATCATCAAACCCGGCATTTCTCCAGGGAAAGTCCACATATTCTGTATGTGTTGGCTGTATCAGAAAAGCCTGGTTTTACACTCCATTACCAGCTGCTATGTCAGAACTAGTTTTGTTTTGTGGAATCGATTTCATCTACAATCCCCAGTTTGAAAAATCCCACAAGGCAAAAGCCACATACATATTTTTCACATCGCTGTAACCTTATTATAAATAGTTTTTACTAACACAACCAATCCACCACTAAATATGGCACATCACTGTCTTGTGTGTATAAGGTGTTAAATGTGTTGGGCAGCAACAACAAAAAATTTCATTATTGATGAATCTGCAGACTATTTCCACAAGCCGTCTAATAAATGCTTGGTCCACAAAATGTCAGGAAATAATGAAAAATGTGAAAAAAATCAATGAATTGATTTCAGCTCTATTTAAAATGACTTTTTTTAACTACTGTGGATGTTATGCAGAGTAATTCTACTTTTCTCTTATAGCAACAGATGAGACTGCTGCCAAAGAAATACATAATTATATGTGGATATTGGCGCCGGAATACCTGTCCGTAGTTGTCGATGCCTGAGACCAGGCGGTTGAGGTTAAGCAGGTCGAAGGCTGTGCGGAGAGCGTGACCTAACGTAGTCAGCCCAGACGCCTGCAGGTTCTTCAGCTCGCACATGAAGGTGGCATGGTTCTCCTTCCAGCCTGCCTGAAATACAAACATGGACAGTGCTGAATGGAACGGCCCAGCAAACAGCTATACCACTGAGTGGCAGAGGAGGCCTGAGGTTACAGTGCATAGTGAACAGCCACAAACCAAAACAGATCTACACCCACATATACCCATACTGTGTAATTACAAAGAAAAACCAAACGTGTTTTGTTCACTGACAACCACAAACTGATCATCTCAAGGATGTGACTGCCACCTTTGGTAAAAGGAGTTCTTAGCAACCCGGTGATTATGTGCAACATGACATAACAGTAACCACAAAATGAGATCAGCTTGTGTCAAGCCCCGGGAATGGAAGAGAATATTGTTGAAAATCAGGCCCACATTTGAGCTGGATTGTGCTGTTTAAGAAAGAAGTCTAATTTCATACATGACAAGCATCCAAAAATACTCTTCCCAATGCTGCCTGTCCTCTGTGACGGAGATATACTCCCACAGGAGAGGATGTGAGTGTGTAACTGCTCTGCAGCGGGGTCAAGCCTTTACTACTGCAGTGACCTGCAAGCTTACCACTTCTTTTATTAGTAGAGGAAAGAAATGATGAAGAGTAAGAAAAAAAAATTGCACTGTCTACATATGCTCTTAATCTGGATTATCATGGGATATCATTCCAAAGCCATGATTTGGGTGGAATTCCTAGAAAAGCTCAGTGTTACATGACGTAAGATAAATATGATACACAAGCAACATCACTGAGCAGCTGAGGAAAAACCCAAGGTGGAAACACATTCACATGTGTAGTATTAAAAAAAAGAAGCATGAATCCAGACATAGTAAGGTTTACTCAATAATTCAGACAACAGAATATTTCTATTTTCCTCTCACCTAACCTCCTCTCTCTCACTCTACCTCAATAATGTATTGCCTCTGTAACAGTGCAATCATAGCAGCCCCATTCAGTATAACCTTGTACTTTCATCATAGTTGACAGAAACAACAAAGGAGAAGGCAATTAAGAGAAAAAGAGGAAGAGCAGATGGAAGAGGAGTTGAAGACAGACTTCACAGCGAGCGAATAACACTTTCTTGGATCATTTGTCTTAAATGTTAGACGCAATCATCAGCATCCACTCATAACGGTTTTTCATGACCCCAGTGCTAGACATAGCAAAGGCCTTCAGTAGAAGAATAAAAAGTATGCATTAAGTGTTAAGGGCACTGAGCTCAAAATGGTCCTCTTGGAGATCAATTAGCCACATATAGCCTGACAGTTATTTTGCATCTTGCACCGCTTTAAATAAATAACCATGAAAGCAAGACTGTGCATTAGATAATTGAAAAACAAACTCTGCCTGAGTTGAAAGTACACTAAATATATATTGCAATAAGAGTACTATGAGAAATGTCGTTTATTTAAAATTCTATTTGAAACAAAAGGAAGTAGCTAGGCTTAAACATAACTTTGCGTATCTATCAAAAGCTAGGGTTATATTAATATATTTATGTGAAAATCATTTAATTTGATATTTTACCTAATATGAGTTAATAAAAAAATCTGTAAAAATGCAAGAAGCCCTAGAATGTTAATAACAGACTAGTCCAATGTATAATTGAATACATAAATTATAGTGAGTTAAATATTTAATTGATTGTACAAGACAAAAAAGTTCTTTATACCTCTATTATTCAGCTGATAAAATAAAAAGAATTGATTTTACAATTTTTTCAACTCGCTTCTATATTCTCACCCCTAGCACATGTTTAATTATTCATTTCCCATTTTTTACTTTCTTGCTTGTATGATAATTAGAAGTGCATCCCTACTGCCTTGGCAAATAAATGATGAGTGTAAATTATTATACTATATTATTTGTATTTATTTACCATGAGATAGACTTATGTTGTGGCTTTTGGTGCTCTTTAAAAAAAAAGAGCTGCAGCTGTTGTTAATGGTGCAACAAAGTACACCGACGAGTATTATAAAAACAATAAATATGTAATTAACCAGTCATTATAAGTCGCTTTTAACTTGCATGGTCTCAGTGACATGCCTCTGTATCCACTTCTAAACCTCAAACCAGCTACTGCGATTAAAGATGAATTAATCAATTACTTTCCGGCTCCGGCATTTTGTAATTTTAGTCATGAGGCATGCAAACAAAACGACAAAAACATCTTTACAAGGAAAGCAAACTTTTCTCTACGCCATGTCTTTAGGTATGAATGACATGGGATAGAGTAAAGACTGCAATGTATGATGTGTTGAGAGTAGTAGACTGGTGTTAATGGACAGAGTTAGAAAACCTGAGAGATTCCTAATACAGACCAGCCACTAAAGCAGATCAGGGATAGGTACTAAGAAATGTACTTTATTGGGCATGAAAAGCTCAGAAAGAGATATGTGCCAGGTCATAACAACCCAATTGATTACTGGTGAGGATAGCTTTGCTGACATGAAACCCCTGAAATTATTGTCTGTTTGGCTTGTTTTTGTCCTATGTGTGTGTGCGTATGAAAACTAGTGCTTGTATGCTTAGCAATTACGCTCATGTAGTATCAGTATGACAAAATAATTATCATATGAATAATTATCTCTTTTTTTTTTCTAGCGAACTCACATAAAAAAAAACTCATGATGAAGAGGGCTTATCAACTTTCAGACCAGACTGGCCAATGGTAATGCGTGGATGATGCAAAGGGAGGAGTCGAGGATGATTGGCGGACTCTTTGGCCAATCTATACATTGTACTTTCAAAAAAAGAGCGACGTCACGGGCGATAATAAATCTCTCCGCCTCCATCTCAACGCCCGAGACTTTTCTCAACACAAAAGCAAAATGTCCGCTGGATGGTCGGAGGCAGTGCAGCTCCGGGTCTGCGGTTATTTGGAGCAAAAAAAGGCAGTTTTTCGCCACCGGGAAGCCGCCCAACACTGACTACAAACCAGAAGGACAATAAAGTCTCACTGACAGAAAAATACGTTCGATATTCGAAATATAAAAATTGTATCAGTTGCTAATTACCTTCACTCCGTATGGTGGATCATCGAATGTAACTAGCATGTACCTGTCGCCTCTACTAGCCGGGTCTCGGGCACGCAGCTGTCAAAAAAAGAAAACCAAAACAACAATTAATTTCGACCGATCTTGTCCAAGGAACCCTAAGCACACCAAAGGTGCACACTTGCTGAAAAAGTCGGGGTAAAATCATTCTTTACCTTCATAAAGACCTCAACCGCGCCTTTAGCAACGTCCAGATACGTCGTACCCAAATAAGTGCGCTGATTCATAGAGGCGGACGTGTCTAACAGGAAAAGTAAAATAGGCATTTTAAATGTAAAGCCGCGGTTGTATGCTTTTCTAAAATTACTGTTATCCACATGTGACCTATCGTGCGGCCAAACAGTTCACACATGTGTGTGTATATATTTGTTATAATAAGCCCCCCCTCCAGAAGAGGGCCGTTGCCTCTGCTCTCTCTCTATCTGCCTTTCTAGAGCTCTGTCTCAGCTCGCGCTGTTCAACTTCTGCTCCTAACCGAATGGAACGCCCCGCTCCCTCCACTGCGGCGCCATTGGCTGAGCCCCATTCCACTGACCACGCCCCCTATAATATATAAATATATAACGAGGTCGAGATGGCGTGTCTGTAGACACTACATCCGCCTACCGTTTTAATTGTATATATGTGCTAAACGAGTTGGTATTCAAAAGTATTATCTATGGCCCTGGTGTGTATATGTAATCCATACCATAAAGTAGCCTATCTGTCTGGCTCGAAACAGGACAACTGATCACGTTGTAGCTGTAATAGATCTTATTTATAGACTTGAAATTTCTTGAAATGTCTTGCCAATTCCCTCGCATCCCGCCCCCAGCACTACCCCCCCTCTCTCTCTCTCTCCTCTCTCTCTCTCACACACACACACACACACACACACACACACACACACACACACACACACACACACACACACACACACACAAACCTCTCTGATGCTCTCTTCTGTCACTCTCTTGATGCGTTCAAGGCGCCTCTAAAAGCAGCCTTCCGCCTCTTAAACAGAACAAAACAAGAACACGTGCAGTTCAGTTTCATGGCCTAACCAAATCAACACAATATTTAAGTTGGACATTGTGTAAGTCTATGAATCATTTGTCATAATAATGCATGTTGTGCTTGGCAGCATTCACGGAAAATGTAGATTAAAACCAGCGTAGAGATGAAACAAAGACAATAGAATATATATTCAAACAGACCACCAAAACTAATTTGAGTGGAAATATAGTGGTGGAAAAGCCTCTAAAATCATCAAGTTGCCGCCTGTTATGCATGTGCTCTCATTATAATAATAAATCCGACAGCACTTGAGGGCATCGTCGCTGTTACATTAGGGGTGTTCTTTTTCTATCGTTTTAACACTTAAATACCTTACCATTAAATTACAAATGACCACACACGTATGTATAAGCTCAGACCTTTTGTATCAAAAGAGATTAGGAAAAAAAAACTCATAGATTTAAAGGTCAGTGGAAAGTCATAAGACAAGACAATGCCTAACGTTACCTATACAGATGAAGGCCATTACATTTTTTCTGGACGGGTTTGTCTGCATACGCTACAATTGCACTGTTTTTTCATTTGCTGTGCCTGAAAGCATGGAGAATATATATATATATATATTTTTTTTTTTTGAGTGATACACAACATGCATAGACGATTCAACAACAACTTGAGTCTGATATAGGCTTTTACTTGTTTTCTGTCTGTACAAGGTGAAATGGTTTTTTTTGATCATCGTGGTGAAATACTTACACATAACACTGTTGAGCTACTTTATGATTAACAGGACTTATCAATTTGGTGCAGTTAATAACTAATAAGTATGTATTACGCATGCATGACCGAATTTTCGTGGTTTGGGGCGTTTATACGCTTTCCACGACGTTTTTGAAGTTCTTACAAACATTTCTTCTTGCTCGGAGTATTTTTCGTCCGCTTTGTTGACGTCTTGCACGCAGCCTTTCGCCCTTCGCCATCCCAGCATGCACTGCGAGGCCTGCAGTATATTATTGACAAAGAAAAAAAGGCTGGTGAGCAACAACAACAGGGTGGTGGGAACAGAAGCGCTAACCCTGGTCATAGCACTGACGTTACACGAACCCGTGTGTGCTGACAACAAGGTAAAGTCTCGCTCTCAGTTTTGTCTTCAAATAAAACAACTTTGTGCTCTATCTTCTGTAATGACACAGCGTGTAACGTTAGACTACGTTAAGTGGCTACCAGCTAACATCTGGGCTTATCCTAATGCTAGCTAACGTTCACTATTGTACAGCGTTAGCATTGCACCACAACGATGTGTTGTTATTACAGTGTACGAGCAAGTAAAAGCAGTCAAACTGCATGGTTTCAGTTAGAGAGTAACCAAATGTATGGTGAATTCTTTTTCTAAATCTCCCTGTTGCTAAATATGTTACCAATACATTTGCATAAAAAAAAACATAATTACGTTGTCACCTACGATTACACTGCACTATAAAGGTAACGTTACGTTAGCTTACATTTAGCTAAGCTTACACGTTATCTGAATACGAATACAAAGATGGCAATATAACTAAGTAATTGAACAATATACACAAGATAGTAAAACATCACTTGACCAAAGCTTTGTTGCTGCTAATTAATTAATTAATTAATCGTGGTTTGTATGTGTACATGGAGTACAAAATGTGTTGCGACACCTCGAGCCTCGTTCCTCGAGCTCTATTGTAACCATGTAAACACACCAGGGCACGTGACTAGCCACATGGAGTTTACGTAATCCTGTTTGCCTTGTTGAATTTACGTTAACCTTGAATACATTCCGTACAATTAAATTGCCCTGGCTGTCCCTCTCTTATTGCCCTGTTCTGCCTTCAGCCCTTATTGAATTTATCTCATTTAGCTGGGAAAAAAATACATCCAAATACTACCATAAAAGTCCTGCATTCAAAGTTAGATACATGTTGTAAAGAGTATAATATCATTATATATGCTAGTCAATAAGTGACAAGAAATTGCAGTGCTAAAATCATGACATATTTGAAGTGGTTTAAACCATCATTAGCATCATTAATATACTGTTATTAGATTTTCTTTTAAACTGAAATATCGATGTTGGTATGGCCTCAAAAAACCCAGTATCAGTTGGAATGTATTAGCTTTATTGTATCTGTAACTATTTGTAAAATATTAAAAGTAACTATAAACAACAGATGTTGAATACATAAATGGAATGACAAATTCAATCTTTCCTCATGAAAATGTAGTGGAATCAAAATTGTGTCACAAAATGTTAATAAGTGGCATGCCAGCGCCTCTTTATTTTTCCTCACCTGTGTCTCTTGACAGTGCCACGTCATGTCCCTGAGGCGATGAGAGCGGGACGTGTCATTTCCACCTAAAGGGAGTTTACACAGCTTGATAGTTTGTGGAGAGAGAGAGGTGGGGGGGGGGCAGGCAGACCGTGGACGGGGAAGGGGAAGAGCTCAGCTGGAGCCAATGCAGCAGCAGCATCGACAGCCTGAGCTGGTGGAAGGAAGCCTTCCTGTGTTCGTGTTCCCCACTGAGCTCATCTTCTACGCAGATGAGCAGACGTCTCACAAGCAGGTGCTCACCCTCTACAACCCCTATGAGTTCGCCCTCAAATTTAAAGGTGAGTCGGCAGTAGGGCTGCACAATTAATCACAATCTTATCCAAATCGCAATATGGAGTAGTGCAATTTCCAAATCGCAATATTAGTTTAAGACAAAATATGTGTCAAACAATTCTGAATTAAGTATTGTGGTGCTGCAGAGACGTTTATCAGTGTTTTAAGCCCCCCCCCAACGTCCCCTACCAGGTAGTGCTGCCTGGAAGGCACTAGTATTAGGCTATGGTAAGGGCTAGGGTTAAGGTTAAGGTTAAGGTTAGGTGCCTTGAAGTCAACGGTCGCAGCGCTGCCTGGAAAGAGACGTTGGGGGCTTAAAACACCATCGAGCTGCGGAGACGTCCCGGCCTACAAATCCTATCCATCAGATGTAAGAAAAAAATATTTGGTACAGATCCTTGCTCAAATCATTTTCATTTTGATATATCAATGAAAATAAAAATAATGATACAAAAATAATCATTCCCTCCAATATGGTGAATCATTTTGCAACATCAGTCAAAATAGTCGCAATTAGATATTTTCCTCATATCGTGCAGCCCTAGTTGGCAGAGTAAAACACAATCCATTTGGGTTTCCATGTATGCTGTACTATTTTTGTTATACACTCCAATTTATCTAGATAATCTGTGTATTATTTTCTTCTTTTTATCAGTGCTGTGCACAGCGCCAAACAAGTACACTGTGGTGGATGCCACCGGAGCCGTCAAGCCACAGTGTTGTGTTGACATGTGAGTTTGTTTTTTTTTCTGTATGGAACTTATTTTTTCATGCAGCGGTAAAGCAATAATATGTCTACATTTCTCATTTATGAGCTCGTTGTTCCCTGTGGATTCCCATCCATGCTGTTTGATTGTTCATTGCTTAATATTGCCTTTGCTTGTTGGATAGTTTTGACTGTATGTTTTGAGTCCGATGGTTGTTTATACAGCTGAACTTCCCATCTGATCAAGTAAGGAGCCTGTCTAACTTTCTATGTCCACACAGAGTGATCCGACACAGAGATGTGCGTGCATGCCATTATGGGGTGTACGACAAGTTCCGGCTGCAGGTGTCTGAGCAGAGTCAGCGGAAAGCTCTGGGTCGCAAAGAGGTGACTGCCACGCTCCGTCCATCAGCCTCACAGGAGCCGCCCAGCCCCCGGCCCCAAGATGAGGAACGCAAAGTCAAAGAGCAGTTTGCAGACAGCGAGTTTTATGAACAGACTGCATTTCAGACAGGTAGGAAAGACCGGTGTGTGATCTTACCACTAGATGGAGCCAAATGCTCAAACTCAAATTCAGGAACATTAGATTGCTTTTTATGGTCTGTGAACATACCTATTTACCTACCTATCTTATCTAGTATAAAAAACTATTGGTATCAATAACATAACATGCATATAGTAATCATCTTCACATTTGATTTTGTAGCAAGATACAGTAGGTAGTACACCATCTGTATTTCTTGGATGATACCATGTTAACCTGCTCCCTGTTCAGATTATCACATATAAAGGTACATCTTTTGCAGAAGGAAAACAAGCGTGCAGGTAATCACTGTCAGGTAGTCATTTAAGTTGAAGTACAAGCCAATGCTTCATTGCATACAAGATCAAATGCATCTTCATTTTTCTTTGTGTATTTGCTGTAGCTGCATTTACTATTCTGAGTGCGTCGTTCATTGTCATAAACCATATCTTGGGTTGTTTAGCTAACATTCTTTGAGCTCTAGCTTCTTTTTCAATATATCTTGTATTGTCAAACCAACAATGATTGATCCAACAGATAGATAGATAGATAGATAGATAGATAGATAGATAGATAGATAGATAGATAGATAGATAGATATATATATATATATATATATATATAGATATATATATATATTTTTTTTATTACTCTATATTATTCATCCATTGTTGTCCAAAAACGATCAAAAGCCCATCAGTGAGCCACACCTTTGTGTGGCACTGGGTAACATCCTCCTGAATTACCATGAACACACACTGTAGTTTATTTTTTTAGTCAATCCCACATACTGCTGCGCTGCTGTAAATTATCAGCAGAGCACCAAATCTGTGCAGGAAAATAGTCCCCAAGAAATAACACCATTTACTCCTGTTTGAGTAATGTTTGATTAAAAGCTACCGTGCCCAGCTGGTTTAGAAAATTGAGTGATGCATCTGATCGCACTGTGTGCACCTGACAGTGAGCCGTCCTGTTGCTGGAGGTCCCAGTCTGCTGACGGTGCTGCTTGGGCTGGTGTGTATGGCCGCCCTGATGCTCCCTACCCTGGGGGAGCAAGAATCTACTGTGCCTGTCTACCTCCACTTAAGTGTTAACAAGAAACTTGTAGCTGCTTATGTTCTTGGTAAGTTTAAAAAAAAAAAAAAAAACTCATGCAATTGGCTGACAGAATGAGGTTGTTTATGTTAAATCTGTTTTAATGTGAACTACGCTGCTATTGTTTGACATCACATTGCTTAAAATAGTATGTGCTAGAGATTACAATATCATGTTGCTCATCTTTTTAAGAAAGAGCAATTTAAAGAAAAAAAAAGAGAGATTCTGAAGATGAAGAGAACATCCTCATCCCAGAGGCACTGCTACGCTTCAACAAGTACAGCTGACAGCAGGGGGACGGGGTACTTATTCAGTTCACCCTGTCCCCTGAAAAATACATTTTAGTATACTTGTTTTAAAATCCACATATTTGTTACATACGTAAACTGACACAATACTGAACTGACACAAAGAGCAGAGACCTCCCAGTGCGTAGGTCAAAGGAATGGTAGTGTGAGAGGAGCGGTCCCTGAGCAGGGCCGGTGAAGAAACGGGAGGCCATTCAAAGTGTTGTCTGACCTCATATTCCCCATGTCTGTATTTCTATTGCCATTATGTAACTGAATATGATTAACTTGAGTGTGAAGGAATCTACATGCAAACATGTATATAAAGCCATTAAAATTTTGTTATGGTATTCACCTGTAACCATTATTATATTGATGTTTTAAAGCATTTATATCGTAGACGCTGAGGACTAAACGAGTTCTTATTTTCCCAGCATTAAGATGATTTTACATGTCCTCGAAGGAAAGACGATCTTTTGAAGATAATGGTGTGTTCGCAGTACTATATCAATGCTCCATCAAACGATTAATAAAGTCTCAATACAGCTGTCTGGTATAAAATAGATTAAGCTATTTTCTATACTTTACAAGTTGGGTTTGGAGGGTGTAGAGCACATACCTTGACAGTACGGCCACGGTTAGCTTTGTAATGATTACTAGTCTCCCTTAGACATGTAGGTTGTCAGGTTTGACAACTGAAAACTCGATTTGCTAATGTTTAGGAATGACCCTATCCTACCGTGGCCCTGGGTGCTGAGTTGACATTTTAAATTAGTGTTCCAGGAAAGACTACTCTTGGAATATTCAAAACACCTACACATGCAAGTATTGATTTGGTCCTGATGTTTGCAATCACAAAAGATAAGCCTAGGCAAATTGTGAGCCATCTTTGCAGATTACAGCCTTTCCATTGCAGTCAACAGTATAAGATCGTTCATGCCCTGAAAATGGCATGTCATAAGATGACTGACATAATCTAATAAATCCTGACAGTAGGGAACGCCGACTGCTTTCTCCATTTTCTTATTTGTATGAAGAAAAAAAAAAAAAAAAAAAAAAAGAGACATTTCTGTTGAAAAAAAACAAACCCATTTCTTTTTTTAAATTAAAAAGGGCACACTTCCATAAAATGATTTACAATCACTTCCTTTTGTACATACACATTAGAAACTACAGAGCCATGAAGGGGTTCAGATGTAGAAGTTACGGTACACAAGAAATATAGACAGTAGGGCGATGACCGTTGAAAGCATATTTAGGTGCAAAAAAAAAATAAAAAAAAAATCAGACTCTACATACTGCATTCTTGAATCTTGTTTCACTTCTGCTCTGCTTACACACTGGCTGAAACATAATGGGTTCAAGCATCCTGTGCAAAAAGCTATTTTAATAAATGTAACCACAGCAGTCTCTTTCCTCACAATGCGACTGCCATTTTGTTCATACTGCACGCTCCAGCAGTCAGTGGATTTGTGTAAATGACAACACAAACCGTTCATTTTAACTGGGGATAGACACCTATCGCCAACCAAGTCTTATAATAAACCTTTTCATAAATAAGAACATTTCCCCAGTTGAAAGAAAACTGAATCATTTCTATACTCTGCTTATCTACAAAAACATCCTGACAAAAACACAGGATACAGAACAACCCTTAGTGTTGAGAGCACAACAGTGATCTTATTACATCCACGATTAACTGCTTGGTGCACTAATTGCTCATACTAGGCATTTAAAGTTGCAGCAGGCCATGGGTAAGGGGGCATACAAGTCAAACTGAAGAAAATAAAAAAATAAAAACACTACCACAGTGCATAGCCCATATAAAAATAAGAAACTCTGCTGAAAACATAACTTCTTACAGTATAACAGTAAGGAAATCTCCACAGGTGTACACCAGAAGCAGTTTATGTTCCTTTACAAAAGAGAGCCATTTGCCGTTGACCTGTGCCCACATTCACCTCACAGCCAATCACAAACTTAAAACTATGTACGACATTCGACAATGGTAATATGTACATAATTACAAACAAAGCAGGAAAACAATAAGTTAAATATTTTCTTACAAAATATGCAGACTGTATACATACAAAAAGGCCCGTGGACAGAAGTTTTCCAGCACAAAAACAGGAAAAATGTACACATCCAAATAGTAATTTTTTTTTTTTTAATGTCCAGTGCTTAATGTCTCTCTGTAGCGAGGGGAACTGGTAGGACAAAAGCATAGCCACTTATGAACACTATCACTATGAAGCCAAGCACCATCCAAGACCCTCTACTAGCAGCTGGTGCCCAGCGTCTTCAGTCATCGCTAATTTCACTAGGCTTACCTCTTCCACACTAAAACTAATCCATGGCTTTCGTTTCCTTAATTCAAAACATATCTTACACCCTCCAAAATGTAGCCATGAAAGCAGCCGCTCAGAAACAAACTCTAGGTGATGCTGAGATGGAAGGTCTCGCAAGGAAACTGGTTTCCTGGGGAGAGAATTTTTGGCGATCGTCCCTTCTAGCGTCTCTTGCTATCCCGTGCTCACTTTGGGGACAAATCCTGGAGGGACGCAAAGGGCGAGTTGCTGGACGAGGAGGGCGACACGCCCTCCATCTTGCCTGGCGAGTCTGTGGAGGAGCTGACGCTGCTGAGGCTGCCGTCCAGCAAATCTGGAGAGTGACTGAAGGACAAAAGGAAAGGGCAGTAAGACTGCAGGCTGTCAGAATGGGACACTGGCAAACACCTGCTGTATTCAGGGCTCTAGACTAACTTTTTCTTTTTACTAGAAGCACTATAGCCCCCAACTAGGCAGGCACAGGCAGAATTTAGGGGTGCACAACTTAAATCGACCCACAATGCAAATTCTTGCACACTCTCCCTCCCCCCCATTTCAACTGTATTACTGATAACTGCTTTGGTAATAGATACAGAAACTATCTGCGGTCTTGTTTTAGTTCATTCCCATTTAAATTTAAGAAATGGAGATTACTTTTCCATGGAAAGGGGCGTATCTTACCATCTAACACCCAGTGTGGGAAATACGGTATTTAGTGATGAGCGAGCAGAGAGAGAGAAGCTTACGACACTCGCACAAGCACCATTTGTTTTTACGAGGTAAATAGTTATACATTTTGCAGCCTATATGCATTTTTTCCTCTTCTTTCATAGAACGCTCTCTGCTGTCACATTTCGCCCTCTCTCACCCAAGTGAAGGAGCGGTACCGCAGCATGTAGCAAATGTCGGAGTGGACAATAGCATGGATGAATGCAAATGAAATCCGTGAATGCACCGGCAATTAAGTGATATCCCGCAGTTGTGGTGTTTAAATAAAATCCCGGCCGCCCATTTTGTGACGAGACCGAGCGCTACAGCGCCGCCGAGGTTTATCGCCACGGCTTCGCCGACCGGAAGTGCACGGAAGTCGGGTTGAGACCGTGAACAACAGTGGGACGAAGAGGGCTAATAAGGGTAGGCAGGGTAAATCCAGACAGCTAGCTAGACTATCTGTCCAATCTGAGTTTTCTTTTGGACGACTAAAACTACTTTTGAACGTACACGTTACACGAAAACATTCCTTCCAGACGCCATTGTGCCACGGCATTGGCATTTTTCTCTCTTTTTCTAACCCTAACCAGTCATTAGCAAACAAAGTTAATTTTGGACCTTGCCTACAAGTATGTATTTTTTTTCCCCAACAGATCATGATAAACCACCCTCTGCCTTAAATTCTTCCCGGGGCTTCATTCACCTGAACTGAATACGTTGGCTGAATCCTTACCTAAACAGTGTGCTTTTGAACCGTTGTTCTCACATTTTGTGTCGATCCACAAAGTCTTACCAGGAACTGAGCTCGGACAGGTTGGAGACATCAGAGGACAGCATGGTGGTGGTACCCTGGAAGAGCCTCTTAGGCTGACTCTCGGTCTCCATCTCGCCTGCCGAGTAAAGGGACCCTGACATTTAGGAATCTCAATGCACAGTCTGTGGTTGATAAAGAGATATGAGAAAAAGTATTCTCAAAGCATTTTGGAATTTCAGCTATGTTGGGTACCTTACCTTTGCGTTTCATTGGCCCAAGTATGCTGGCTCTGATGCAGTTGATTGGGCTTTGACTCCGTCGGCTAAGGAGCACAGAAAACACACACTTTGTCAAACCAGTGGATTTTGAAATGTAACCACATCAGCAGTTACAAATGCATCTGTACACAATCTGTCATCCAGAAAAGAAGAAAGTTTAGTCAGACATATAGAAGCAATAAAATAGTTGTAAAGTGCATAGAAGGACTTTTTCTACCAAGACTGGCAAAAGGAAACTCATTTTATGCCACCAAGAAGACATTACAGTCAAACTGGAAGCAGCTGTAGTCTCATGGGAAGCTCACAGGCTAAGTTAATTAAACAAGTTAATAACTGCAGTTACTACTAGAGGTAGGTCGAAAAAATGCCAAAAATCTATTTTTTTTTATTTTTTTTTATTCAGGGCAGAAGTGAAGATCCACTAAGATTTTTTTGTGTTCAAGTGTTATTCATGGTCTGTGTTATACAAAGAAATGCTGCTGGTTGATACTGTGTGCAGCACTACTATTGTTACAATTGTTTATTTATGCAAAGTTTGCAGATTTGTGTTCTCAGAAGTTCGATAAATGCTGCTAAGTGCACTAAACTTTATTTTTTCATTGAAAAGTTTCTGACAAAGTTTATTTTCTTCTTACCCGTTTCGTTTATTTAATACAATATTATAGTTTTTACATTATACATTTTTAATTTAAGTATAAGTGCAGATTGGTGAAGTGTTCAATAAATGTTTTTGTTGAGAAATGTTGTGTATCTTAATTATTAGCGTTCCAGTTTATCTTTCAAATAGAGGTTTAAAAACAAGCACATATCGACCAAAATAAAATCGGCAGCATTTATCGGCCATCGGCTGACCCTGATTTCTAAAGATCGGCATCCCATATCGGTCGACCTCTAGTTCTTACTCCCAAGAGTTGCTCACCTGAAGCGCCGTGTTGGGCTGGGTACTGGGCTGGGTGTTAGGCCATTGCTGCTCACAAGGATTTGTAGTGAAGGAGAGAAACACTGCTGCTTGCAAGAAAGCAAAACACAAGACAGACTAGATTAAAGACAGATTAATTCTTTTTCCTTTTAGTATATTTAGATTATTTCTGGGGGGCTTTTTATGACCTTTAAATCAACAGGATAGTTTGAAGACAGGAAAGGGGTGGGGCGACATGCAGCAAAGGGCCGGGTCGCTACCAAGGACTCAGCCTACATGGGGCACACACTCTACTGCGTGAGCTAGAGGTCACCCCTACTTTTAGTACAGTGGTGCTCATAAGTTTATGAACCCATGACTAAAAAGAATAAAAAAAAAAAAAAAAACTTTTGGAAATTGATCTTAATGCCTTAATTAAAAAAAAGAAATGAGGAAAAATCCAGCCTTTAAGGACACAATCTTCTTTGTGAATGAAAAATGTATCGTAAATAAATACATTATCCTTCATCATCCTTAAAATACAGGGGGCATAAGTAAGTACACCCCTATGTTAAATTCCCACAGTGGCAGGCAGATTTTTATTTTAAAAAGGCCAGTTATTTCATGGATCCAGGATACTACGCATCCTGATAAAGTTCCCTTGGCCTTTGGAATTAAAATAGCCCCCCCACATCACACACCCTTCACCATACCTAGAGACTGGCATGGTTTGATTTGCATTGAGAGATAATCTTATGTAAAGTACCCATGCCAATCTCAATGTATGGTGGAGGGATATATATATTTAAGAAGTTTGTATAATTATAGACAGTGGCCAATTAACCTTTTGATCAACTTTGGCATAACCTGCAGCAACAATAAATCAGATGTAAAGAAGGGTTTTTAAGCTGCAGCAACAAATTTACACAAAACAAAGTTTTGTGTTTCTCAGGCTCTAATAAATTGCTTCGTGTAGGCTGCCCACGCAGACTTCCATTCAATAACCTGACTGCAAGTTGTTAGTGAAATCAGATTACAACAGACCATGAAAATGCTTTAACTACTACCTTCAGCTCATAGTATAATCCGGTTATGTGCATGTGATGACACGGAGGTCAGATGTACCTTTTTTCCTATCCCTCTGGTTGGAGATGGAGCAGGCGACACAGGCACAAAGTCGATGCGCTTTGGAGACGAAGATGCCGACTTCTCCAAATCATTGTCACTCTAAGAACACACAAGATTGCCAAACACATTGGTGGCCATGTCATCATCTCTCTACAGTACTAGGTGGCGAAGTAATAAAATATATCAATAAAATATTATGTCGGAGTATTATACTACCAACTCAGTCTGACCTTGAAGGACTGGTGGCCCTGATAACTCCAAATGTTTTCACTATTAATCTGGCATGTTTGTGTTTTGTCCACTCTACAGAGATCGAGAGGACAACAATGGCCCAGGGCCAAAACATGCGGTGGGAAGCAAAAACTGAGGCAACTTTCAAGGATTGACAACAGCACATATCAACACAGATGGGGATTGGACAATCTATAATGAAGTTTACCAGACTCAGGCTTTCTTCCCAGGACTGGCTCATTTGCATGGCAGCTTGAACCTCCCTGTGAATAAAAATAGAAAAAAGGAACAAGTTGATGCATATCAGCATTTTACCTACACAAAAGTAATAGTTCAAGCAGATCTCTTTATCCACAACTGCATTCACAAACGCACAGCTTACCGCTCATGAGCAGTTTCTCTGTTCATCACATCCACACCCTCCTCCTGTATGCGCACACAAGACGGTTAATGGTCATCTTAGTTTTCCAAAATTGCATATATTCTTCAAACAGATTTCAAATTTAACAACTAGACATTATTCTGTCTCATGCCATAGCAGTCAGGCCTAATATTCTAAGTGAAAAAGGTACAGCCTTAATGTCATCTCAAAAGCCCAAAACTGAACAGTTTTTCATTTCACTTATGGAGATTACATTTAGCCAGCGGATTACATCAGAGTAACCTCTCTTCTGTTTGAGTCCGATACTACCAATTGATCAACTCTTTAAGATCGATGGCCCTGTGGACTCCAAAAAGTGTTCCTCTCGCATGTTTTTTTAGACACCATCAATCCCTATGGCTTGAGAGGGAGACGGTGGTCTGACATGCACCTTTTCAACATGAAACACTTTCAAACATGTCAAAAACACTTCCTCTTACTTACTTGTTTTATCTGATGAAGTCTGGTGCTGGGGACACGGACAGGTGAGGAAGGGACCTGTGAAGGATGACGCGTGTGGAGAAGAGAACATTCAATACACAATAATGCAGACACAGATTACTTGAATAAACATGTGTTTTAGTATTGTACCATGTTGGGTCTGTTGACAACTGTGGTGCTATTTCTCCGGCTACGCAGGACCTCTCTCTGGAACACCTGGGAGTTATCACTGGAATGACAAATTAACAGACCAACCATGTGTCTTCTACCCATGAGGTGATTGTAATGTAGTTCTTTCAACTTGTATAAAAGGACAAACACATTCCCTAAAATATTATGCAGTAACTGTCATATTGTATAAACCTTAAGCCATGTATCATGGGTGCACTGTTGGATCTTCTCAAGTGTCCATCGCCCTGAGCTAACGAAGATGGGATTTCCAGATCCAGCTCCATCTTTTCTTGTGGCAAGACTCCTGAATTGTTCATTTTGCTAGCTTACGCTGCCCGCCACTAATTCATGAACTTAAAATGGCTAACCAGCTCAGTTGTGTTACATTGTTGCTCTCCAAACTTTGCTAACTTTACATGTTTTGAAGAAACATCCTCAATCAGGCAACTGAGCTGACGTTAGACAACCTAGCTAACGAAATGTAACGTTAGACCCACTGCAAAACCGCAAGGCCCTGTCGTCTGTATAACTATGGTGTTAAAGCAATTTAAACCTGGCTGTTGATCATAACAACGCTATCTCTATAATTCCTCATATCATGACTAGCTATATGGTCAGCCAGAAATAGCATGTGCTATGACCAGTAACCAACTGTCCTGATGGGTGGTTAGCATGCCAGGGCTACATACCGCACAATGAATGCCCTGTAACTGCAGGCTACCGACCCGTTTGCTGGTGCAGGGCAGCAGTAGGTGACGACTGAAAGGCTACTATGCTAATCTAGCACTGCATGTTAGCGCGTTAAATTAGCTATCGCTAGCCATGACCAACTGTTGACTTTAGCTAGCTAAGTGCAAAACAAATTATTATATAGAGATTATAACGTAGCTGACGTTAACGTTAATCTAACGATGCTGGCGTTAAGTGAGCCTCACAACGCGAATCTACCTTCTAGCCAATTCAAGCCAGTGTTATGTTAGGCTCCTCGCTAGCTAGTTTCAGCCACAGCCACCAGCCTAGCTATCTAGCCTGCTAGGCTAACTAGCTAAGTTAGCAGTTACGCCGATAGCCACAATGCTATGTCCACAGAGCGGCTGGGTAAACATTTCACAAACTAAATGTTCCTGTCCGTTAGCCTGGTAGCTTCTACGGCTCACAGAAGAAAACTAAAACATTATCTATTGCAAATATTACTCGCTCTACAATTTCGTTTTTCGTTTCTGCAAGACGCCGCAAAGAATAAACCAGATCCCAGATGATCAGGAGCTAGGTTAGCTGCTAGCAGCAAACTTCACGCCCCTTTTAACGTTAACAGCAGCCCTGTCCAATGAAACAGCTTCATTTACCGGCATGCCCAGGCGGGATATGGCGAACTGCATCCTCCTTCGGTTCACGGGAATTCTTATTCACATTCACCTCTGCTGCAATTACTAATGTTTAATCACACCCGATTAGCATGACAAATTTCCTGCACCAAGAATGTAAGTTTTAGTTCTTACCTACTGTCAGTAGTCAGTAGTCTCCTGACACCAATTAGCTCGCAGGAGGCCCTATGCAGATACCTCCGGGAGGATGGAGGTAGGATTGTTCTGGCAGATTTTCTGTTTTCATGAGTTATTTTCAGCAGCCAATCACGCTACTGTTCACATTGTCATACTGGCTGCACAACTTTATTGCCTTGCACTTTTGGTGTATTTTTTTGCAGATAAAACCTACTCAGTGAATTTAGAGATAAAAAACAATATAAATAAGATGATCAATCATTTAAATTTTTTTTACATATCCATACTTAGGTTTTCTTGATTTGCAAATCATCCCGGCTCTATCAGTATAAAATAATAAAAAATGGAATTTGCTATCACCATTTGTTCATAAAGAAAAATGGCCTTCAGCAGGTATTTATTTCAGTCAATTGTAACATTTTCTTCCTAGAAAGCTGTTCTGTTAACATAACACATACTATAGTAACACACTAAACACTTCTGCATCTGCATCACCGCTGCATTTCCCAGTATTTTCACTATCGATTGGCCAGAAATTATTTTAACGTTCTCATTATTTGTTGTTATATAGTACACAAAGCTTTGTAATGAAATACACTAGTCACATGAGGGGTGTGAACATTTAATTGCTGGTATTGCAAAGTTTAGTTGACACTGGTTTACAGTGAGTCAGAGCATTTTATAAGGTTGAAATTGAAAAACCAAAATAAATCATGTCTGACTCAATGACCGGTAAATACAGACAAAGTAGTTCAATCAGGATTGAATAACTTATTACCTTCAGTATAAGTATCAAGTGAACATTTACACATCTGTAACCTATACATATTTTCCAGCATAAGTAAGATATCTGTCTGAACAAAGCACCCATGCATCCAATTTCTTTGTGTAACATAAAATTTCATTAACACTCATAAATAAGAGGATATTTTATCTTCAGCAAATCTATGTGTTCAATTAGGGACAGAAGTCAACATTTGTGTTACTTTTCTACACAATCTATGTGAAAAACATCTTATCACACACGCCTCAGCAACAAACATGTGTTTTGTCCCAAAATTTACATACACTGTAGATTTCAAGAAAATGCAATGTCATCCTTAAGGTAAAAGTAGAATTACAATAAAATAATTATTTCATTTCATTGGAGGTTGCCAAATGTTGTAAATCTTAATGTTGCACAATTGTGATATTGTACTTAAAGCTAGCAGCATTGCTTAAAAAAAATAATTAGTGTGGGGGGGGGGGCATAGAAGCATTATACTAATAAAGATTCCAGGTGAAGCCGGGCTCCATGCTGCTTAACCCAGATGAGTTACTAGCTAAGGCAATCAATTTTCTCAAAAGTTGTGTGTGTTGTGGATAAAACAGGCAATGCAATGGTCAAGATTATCACTCCAACAGTGTCAGGGACCCTGAGCAGGCTGAGTATTTTTATGACACGAATATGAAGTAATAAAATATAAAATTCAAAAGGACAGCAAAAGGAGACGGTATAACCATACATCAAAGTGTTTTGGTGTGCTCTTCATGCCTTGTACTTCTCCTTCCCCGTTTCACTAATGACGCAGATATGCTGAAACCGAAAAGGAACAATGAGTGTTGCAGCATATTAGTGATTCACAAGTTTGTTGTCCTGGTCAGAGCTTACATTAACACACAGTTGCACACTATTTGTACAAACTCTAATAAGCATGAAACATAAGCTACTTGAATCATTAGGTTTCTTTATCTATCTCAAATACTTACATTTAGATCTCTAAAGTACTCGTTGTAGTCTAGTGCGTATCCCACCACAAATTTGTCAGGCACCTCGAATCCTACAACTGAAAGAAACAGGGGAATAAATCAAGTTACTTGTCTTTGTCGTGATAAACTAACGCTGAAATTAAGGTATGCAAAGCTTACAGTACATTACAGTGTTGTCCCTAGCATTGTGCAACATGGCATCATGACTTTGCGTAAACATAAACTCCACTTTCCTAAAGCCAAATGGCGTGTTATCTGTACGCATTTTGAGCTATCCACTTGGGCGTGGGTTTAGGAAAAGAACATTGGGAAAGGCTTTAGTAACACAAAACGACAAAAACACGACGATGACCAACGTCACACGTTTAGGAAAACAATAAACGGTTGGGTTTAGGAAAGAAACATTGGGAAGGCTTTAAAAAAAAACGAAAAAAAAAAGTAAAACACGGTTGATAAACGCCACACGCGGGACACGATCCCTGGTCTCCGGGGTGAAAGTCCTGTGTTTTACCCATCCACCCTGTCCTCCCTCTGCGGACTTCCGTCCTTTCATACTACTTATGTGTCTTGATAACACACCAAAACACTGAATGTTACAAATGTCATTACAAGTGCCTACCCATGTGAAGGGATTCCTTCTGAGTGAACACAGTGAATATTTGCTGCAGTAGATGTGAAAGAAATGCATAAAAGTTGTGCTAATTCATACCTCTGTTTAGTTCTGGTGTAGACTGGGTAAACCCAGCCCAATCTGCCGGCGATTTGATTTCTCCCTGCAGCTCAGGCTGGAGACCTGTACGTTTATCTATCCTGCTTCCGTTACAATTTTGCGGGGACCAATCACAAACTGGCTTATCCACCTGGCGCGCTATTGGCGGGTTTAACACGATGACGATAGAGAAGTGACCAAGCAGCTTCTTGTTTACATTCAACATGGCGGCCACCGAAGCGCAGCAACCCGTTGATGCCGCTGTCGCTGCTACGTCACCCGGATCGTAGGTCTGATTGGTTGAAGGACTAGCCAATTGTGTACAGAGTCATTTGAACTATGCCCTTGTGCAGTAGAAAATACAGAGCAGACTCCCCAGACTAATGTTCAGTCTTAAAAGATTGAGCTTGGTCTGGTGATAGCCAGACTAGTTTTGGTGTTGAGAGGGCAGTAAGACGAGTGCTCAGGGACAGTCTACAAACTACAACACCAAAAAGAGATACAACAAAAATATTCATTAATTTAATGATTAAATAAAGTAGTGTCTCCAAACTTACCTCAATTATAACTTGTATCCTGCTAGTTGTACTACAGCACTTTAAAAAAAATAAGCATATGCCTATTTTCTTTAAATATTTTTGTATTGCTTTTCGGTGTTGTAGTTTGTAGACGGTCCCTAAGCACTCGTCTTGCCGTCTCAACACCGAAACACCGGAATTAAACCGAGGTATGAATTAGCACAACTTTGCGAAAGCAGCATTTGGCTTAGGTGCTGCCAAAAACGGCTCAGGTGCTTCACCTAAACCTTATAATGGCAGGAAAAAACCCGGCATTATACTAACTATACATTTCACAAACCGTCTAAAAATGAAAACATTTACGGTCTTGAACTCACAGTCTGGTCGGTAGCCAACACTTCTTGGCGTTCTCTTCACCAACAAACTGAGGACAGAAACCAATGATCATCAATCATAATACTTAATAGCTGCATAAAAGACTGAGACAGACCGTCAGGGAAAATCACCACAATCTGTTGTCATCAAACAGAGAAACATTATCACAACATTCCACAAGAAGAAAAATAAAAATCGTTTTTTGAAAGGATCGAATTACCTTGCTACCTTAACCATTTTGGGGTTGTACTGTTGGAGGAGTTGCAATAATGTCTGCATTGTCTTCCCCGTGTCGATGATATCCTGGAAACACAGCAGGAGAGAAGCTCATATTAGCGGTCTTGGAATAGAAAGCGGTGTACTTTACTACTGGAGAAAACAGAAGTACATACCTCCACAATCAGGACATTCTGTGTAAAAACAAAAGAACAATGAAATTAATGGAAAACAGTGGACTGGATGCATTTTACTGTAGGAATGTGACGTGAGCCTAGATCATTATGTGAGAGCATTGGGTTTGCTCAAGTGTAGCCCCAATCATCAGCATCATTAATTAGCATCACCAACAAACCTGTTTACAAAAGTATGAATCAGTTCATGCTTATCAGTTTCATTTCAAATGTCGGTGCAGTGGCAACACACAGTAAGAAACGATATGATGGACAACAGCAGTACAAGTCGTTACTAATTTCAAGTTAATTTCATTTTAAATATTAATAATATTGATCACAGTGTCAACAAAGATTGTTTTAGTCATAATCATGCTGCCCTCCATAGCTTTACCTTGCCCGTCAATGTAGACAGGTCATCTCCACCGATGACTTTGATTTCACCTGTCGACTGGTCGTTCTGTGAGGAAGGGAATGAAGCGGACACGTTACGGACTTCGCATTATATGTTTAAGGTGGAAAAAGTGTATCAAGGCTAGGGCTGTGCAATTAATCTAAATTTAATCGTGATTATGATTTTGGCTCCCAACGATCATAAAAACAGAATAATCGAGAAAAAAAAATTATTTAGCTCATTACGTTTTGCAAGTAAACTCTTATTTTCTCTTGTGTTCTGAATGAAAAAAAGTAAAGTTTAAATAGGAAAAGTATTAGGGCAATGTTCACAGATGTGTGTTTTTTTTACTGTTGATTTATTTAACTTCTTCCACTGTTTTTTAAGTTCAATAATTGCAACATCTTTCCAGATGTTAACGAGTAATCGTGTCAAATTATCGTGATTTCAATATTGACCGAAATAATCGTGATTATGTTTTTTTCCATAATCGAGCAGCCCTAATCAAGGCACAAAACTGGACATCATGAAACGTTTCTTTGTCATGGTTGTTGATGTGTTTTCATCTCTGTACTATATGTGTAGTTCTGTCAGGTCCATTAAAGTCAAGAACACAGACAATTAAAATGCTTTACGAAATTTTATTGAATAAATTACGAATTCAATTTGGCGCTATGGCTCTGTTCAGAGGAGTCCCCTGACCTTTCATGAGCACCATGAAAGCAGAGAGCCAGGGGACAGCAGCAGCATTAGGGGACACTCACACAGGTTTACTCACACTGGGAGAGCTAAACTATATCCCCCCCCGTACAAACAGAGCAGCAACATTGCCATAGGAGCTTATGCCACGTTATACACGACAAGGTGGAGCTGGGCAGGAGGTGGGTTAGGAACAAACCAAATTCAGTCCCTCCAGGATTTTGCGATATCGCAATTGCGCCAATTCAAGCAAATTCAACCAATCACTGCGACTTTGGTGCAACTTGCAATTTTGGCCAATCACCGGAGTTTCCCATGACTTCAACCAATCCCAGCAGTCCCAAGTGCCAGACTTTGCATCAGTATGTGACTCTGAGAGCCAATGACCAAGCGGGAGTGAGAACGGGTTGACGTCACACGTACGTCGCCAAATTCATTTCCTTGTAAAACGAGACGTGTGTGACTCGAACATCTCACATTTACCAACAAAACGTACAGCGAAAGACCGTGCAAAACATTTCAGACCGTCCTGCCAACCTGTATACATTTTAACATCAATGAACGCTGTAACGATTTTTCGCTATAAAGTCGCTGCTGTTTCAACACTGTCGTTTCTCAGCAGCAGGCGGGGCTGCTGCTCAGTTCCCCTGCGGCTGACACACACACACACACACACACACACACACACACACACACACACACACACACACACACACACACACACACACACACACACACACACACACACACACACACACACACACACACACACACACACACACACGGTGGATGCAGGAAAAACCGGAGATGAGACGACACGATGACCTAAATTGAGGACAGCTACACTCGTTATTGTGCAATGATAAGTTAAAGTCCAATAAGTACTTTATCAAACCGTATGAATGTGTCCCAGGTCAGGACAGGAAATTAACTAACAATGTAAAGATCAACAAGCCACTGACACATGTTCAAATGTGATTCATTCAATAAATAATTTTTTGTCTTAAATCCACCAGCCATTTTCATATTATACCAATATTTGCAGCATCTTGAGCCTTTTTGGTAAGATTACTAAGAAAGCTCATCCTAGAGTTGTTTTATCCTCCCCAAAACAAGTTTCCTTTTTATTTTGAAAGAACTATAAAAAAATTAAAATAAAGCAAAATCAGGCATTTTGGGACGCAACAATCTCAAAAAAAGACAGCGAAATCCTGGAGGGACTGTCTAAAGCAGCTTTAAGTAAGGCGCCCTGTTTGAGCGTAGCCATTTAGCAGCTAGGGGAGTTGACCAGCTGATGCGCTGATGCAGATCAGCTGATGCAGCTAAGCTGAAGCAGATCAGCTGATGAGACCATGTTGTTGGCCAATAGCAGTTAGTAGTGTCTTGACTACTTGACCTGCCAGAACTGACGCTCAATTTGTTGTCTAACTCTGTGTATGTGTGTTTCTTTTCTTCTTCTTTTTTTGGGTGGAGCTGCTCAGGAACGCAGAATGAACGTCAGCGTGAACTGACAATAAAGTCGTATCATATTTCAGACCGTTCTCAACCCTCCATTTCCAAACAGTTTTTTTCTACTCTCGGCTGGATTTCTTTATATGGTCATCTGCTCCAGGCACGTCACTGCAGTGTTTGCATTACATACACTGCTACATGTAGCTACATGTGAATGTATCTTTAGGTGCGTTTCTGTTCAAGGAGTGGAAATTTAAACATGTTTTCTTCGTGGTTTTCCACTGTTTGAGATTTGACTGGCACTCTTCATTACGACATCTGATTGCGCTCTCTTCCTCTACAATGGTTTATTGACCCGAGAAGTCAGCAAACTCAGTTCATATTTGCAATACATTTGAATGGAAACCGGGTTATTTAAACCTAGTACACATTCTGAATGGATTTTCTTCCTTATTAAACATTTTACAAAACCAATTTTTTGACCATTTTAAATCTTGCTATGTTTACATCCATGGTTGCTAGCTTGACGTAGGGCTGGGCGATATGGAATATTTCAGATATCACGATATTCTTCACCAAATACCTCGATATCGATATTGTGGCGATATT
The DNA here is from genome assembly GCF_010015445.1 of Perca fluviatilis. Taxonomy (NCBI): domain Eukaryota; kingdom Metazoa; phylum Chordata; class Actinopteri; order Perciformes; family Percidae; genus Perca; species Perca fluviatilis. The sequence goes on from NC_053121.1 coordinate 2,905,637, forward strand.
CTAGGGTTGAAAATTGGTGCTTTAACAAAATATCTTCACACTTAGATTTTAGATAAATAATCATCAGTAATGTGGACATCATGTCTAAGTGGGGAAAAGGCAAATATTAGAACAGGCTGGTAAGTTCAGAAAAGTACATAATTTACTGTAATGCAGCCTTTAAAACCAGGAAAAGACAACACTTATGTCATATCACGATACCGATATAATAGATATATTGCCCAGCCCTAGCTTGATGTTGTCTTCTTTTGTCTTTGCTAGCACATTGCTACGCTTCTTAGCACCACCAACTTTTGATCAGTGGATAAAGCGTGAAAACTGCTCTGGATGCTCATGCACATGGATGTGCGTCTTCAGGTGCATGCACAAGATATTAATAAATTAGGGTTAACGCTTGTAAAAACATTGCTCCACAGTGCAACTAGTTGTCAAAAACTCCTCAGGGTACCTTTAAGCATTCAAACTTGTAAATCTTTTAAACTAAATGTGATAAAATGTGACTGCCTGCTTTTATATTAAAATGAAAAGTGCAGCACACCTTAAGTGATACAAAAAATAAAAAGGGAAAAAAATATATATTACACAGTAGCTTTTGAGGCGAATGAAGTCCACTGTCATTGGGATGGAGCGGTCACTGTTCCTGTTCAGCGCCTTGATGTAGTCCAGCAGGTCTGCAAAGAACTTGTAACCCCCTTTGAGCACACAGAGGGCCACAATGTGGTGCCCCCCCATTTCCTTCATGATCTCTCTGGCAAGCCTCTCCGTCCTGTGGCCACGTGGGAGGAAGAGAGCGAGAGAGAGAGCGAGAGAGAGGATAGTCAGCTCAGTTTTCTGCTACAGTCAGCAGTAGTTCCCATTTCCTTTCTGTTTGTGTCAGCTGGCACAGCTGTCATTTCTAAAGCACTCCCAAGTAGAATAACCATAGAGATCCGCTTAAAGCTTTAGTGCGGAACTTTTTGATATTAACGAACGTCTGTTACATTTAAGCCATTGCCAGATGAGTTGCTACAAAGCTAATTAAGACTATCAGCTCCACACAACTCTCTCTGGATTTCTCAGTATGATGGTGTTCAGAAGATTGTGGCGTCCGGCGACTTTCGTGCACAGAAAATTGAGTGAAGATAATGTGCGCGATCACGGAAGGCTTGTATCATGTGGACGCGCCAACAGTTTTGTTGTAATTACTTAGAATTCCTCATGGAGGAGACAGAAACTAGGCACTATAGCTGTAACAGAAATCACCCCCAAAAAGATCTGCATTGTTAAATAAAAAAAAAATCACTTATCTAACATCATATAAAAAAATACGTAAATGGTGTCTGACTTTGTTAATTGGTTACACAAAACACATCGACGGCACATTGACCCGCCAGTTACTGAACACCTTGGAATCCCATGGACATACAACAGGGCTTTTGTTAAAACACACTAGTCAACCAAACATTCAGACAACCCACCTTTTAGTCGACCCCCGCAATTCATCACATTTGCACTATCCTACTAGAATGTGCTAAAAATGTGGCTACCCACCTGTCCAAGATGAGTCCATGTGGGATGTAGACCCTCTCCAGGTCATCGGCGTAGTGCTTTGGTATGCAGAAAAGGTCCAGGTCATACCCCTGCTCCTCATCACTGATCTGAAATCAAACACGACACAAAGGGGGTATTACCTAACACAGAACACGGGGCAGATACAGGGTAGTACGCGGGGAAGAGGATGAGGTCTACTTTCCCATCGACTCCCTCCATATATCCCTCCATATATAACTGCCTCAACAGTTTTTCTGCCACAAAACACAAACTCTGAGAACAATGCTCGATTATGTACAGTTTAGCCAGCAACAAACAAATCAGTGGTGGTAAATACTAACCATAGATTGTCAAACTGCATGCCACATGAACCTAGACAACATAACTGGTATCATGTGACAGCTGGGGAGCTGGTGCAGGGCTCGAGGTGCTGTGGGAATGATGTGGCCATAAGCACACTCACAGTATTCTAACAGTATGATGTTTTTTTGAGAGTTTGGATCCTCCCAAGTCAACAAATTGTCATTGCTTTACTAAAAACTGGATTATAGTAATAAGTGCCTATCCTCACATTATATGCGGTTGAACTAGAAAAGAGCATTTCCCCTTATGCTTATTTACAAAATAACAAAAGTAGTAAAGTCAAACCCATACCCAAGTCGTTACATATGAGGTCAGGTAAAAGATGAAAAACAATGTGCCACAGGAGACAGGATCTTCCACTGTCATATGATGTCGTTTTAGCAAAATGCTTCATGATAATGTCAGCGAGGGGGTCTCCCTGTCTCTCCCTGTCTGGCAAAATAAAACACTGGCTTCCAAATGCTGGAAATATCGTTAAAAATAGAGCGCACTGTTGGCTACTTATTTACTTATTCCAGGTCAGAGGGTCATCGTGGCTCGTCAACTTATCTATAATACGTATTGCAAAATGCACACAGATCTCACAAGGCCGGACCTTGTGCTGTGACTCAAACTGAGATTACATACATACAAAGAAACATCTTTCCAGACACAAAACAACCACTGTACACTACACAACCAAACAGCTCTTTTATAGATTTTTGCTCCTAATGAAGCTTGAAGACACCAAAGTGTGTTTTATTTGGAACATACTTACGTCTGGTAGATAAAATTCATCAAATTCATGTATATTCATCAATCAATTGTATCTGTCACAATGAAATCGTACGAGGTACAATTCCAGTGAAATATAATCCAATTAGCTTCTTCAATTTAGAATAGTTTTATTAACTGTAGACACAAGCTTTTTTAAATTGATGTAAATTAAAGTAACGTTAATGTTTTTTTAACATGCCTGAAGCCAATCTAGCTATATTTTAGGCCAATTACACACATACCATCATACCTGATACCTTTCAGTGTTTATGACGCATACTCATAACTCAAACACGCCCCTTTGCTTGCAGCTCGTGCGTTTCTTGCTGTCTGGGTGCAGTTGTGTACAATCGTGTAATATAGGCTACTCACCTGTACCTGTAATCTCCTGTCTGACTCAAAACCCCGCAAAATTTTTAACGTGTCCGTTCAAAAGCGTCTCCTGCGTCACGCACGCCCACTGTGCAGAGCGCGTGTCTCCATAGCCGCAGGCCACGCGACATGGAATACACACTGCCGTTATGTAGCTAGCTTACACTGAAACATTTTACCAAGGGGAGCACTGGTGAGCACACAGGCCATACGACCTTCACTATTGTGTAAAAATCTTTATCAAACGCAGCGGCGCACGTGTACTGTACAGCTTGTTCTTCCAGTGGGCATGCAGTGGTAATCTTCTATCTCTTATTTCATTCTAGTTGTTAGGGGGAACTTACCACAACACAGGGGCTGGATGTCGCCATATCCGTGTCGGTCCCCGCCGTTCAGTTTAGTCTACTTCTTCTCAAATAGAGAAGTCAGGGTCTGTTCTGAAAACGATTTCGCGGACTCTTCACCCTTGTGACAGCGCGCACACATGGAAGTAGCTAGCTCGGTTGCTACTAGGTTGCTACAAGGCTGAGGCTTGTGTCTTTTTTTTCCGGGCTGCGGAGCCACTGTACCTCTGTGTGTATGATGACGCAGGAGCGCGGCGGGCGAATCCAATGCGCAGGAACGGGTTAGCCCCGCCCCCGTTGTGCTCGAGCTGTGAAGCGCTTGGATAAGAAGGTAAAGCATGCTGCCGACTGCTAAAGTGATGGTGAGGTGAAGCTTCATTAGGGGTCCAAGCCCTGCTGTGTGGGAACGTTCACACAAACAGGGCTGTGTAAGGACCGCAGGATCAGTAATAAGTGCCAACAATAAAAAATAAATAATAATAATAATCTATTTCAATGTAATCCATTATATCTTATCAATAGTGTCTATTTTCTGATAAGTAGGCCTATGATTGTATAACATAACTGTCTGTCTTGTAAATGTGTGTAATTAATCATATATTACATGCAGGGCTGGCCCTAGACTTTTGGGGGCCCTAAGCAGGACCACTGCACTTGGCACTAAACCAATTTGTGTATTGTAAATATCAGTTTAAGCACTAATAATGTACAAATACGCATTTAAAGACTAATGTGAGACCTATTAGCAGCAACACTATCTTTAAATAGTACGGCTGTGTTATGAGCTCTATTGTGGGACATTTCAAGCGCTCTTGAGGGCCCTCTGGTAGCCACGGGGCCCTAAGCAGCTGCTTAGTTCGCTTATGGGTCGGGCCGGCTCTGATTACATGTAGCCTACGTATATTTATTTTTCTTGTAAATGTGCGTCGTCGTTTGCAGTTCTAGTTAAAGGTGCACTATGAGTTCCTGCATGGTTTCAGCGCGATTTCATTTTTGTCTCAAATCGTAGGTGTCTCTCCTTGATCAGCTAGCTGCCTGGCCCCTGAACACACCGTGAAAAAGCCCGGTCTCGGGAGACAACACAGGGGTCGTAAACGTCACACAAACACTAGGGGCACAGACTGCACCAAAATGCAACAAACCACGTTCCAGCCAATCACCGACAAGATGGTTGGGAGAGGGGGTGGGGGTTAGTTAGTTAGTGCCAGTAAAACGTTACATAACTGTCTGCCTTGTAAATGTGTGTAATTAATCCCTTGGTAAATAATTAGGCCTAATTGTTTCATAAACAGAAGGGGCAAGCAGGGCTGCAGTCAATACCAGTTTAATCAAGTCCAAGGCAGTGAGCTGCTCATATGACTAGGAAAACGATGTAGAGTGGAGACTCTTATTCGTTTTTTTCAGGAACAATATTTTCTCCACTGTGTTCAGCTTTCGGCGGCGTCATCAATTATGTCTTTGTCTAAAACGACACAAACCTCGGCAACATCACTACTTCTAACCGCTAAAACTATTGTCATATCAGCTGTTTTGGTACAGACTTATATGAATACACTGTTTAGTAGCACCCACAGGCCTGACAAAAGTGCAGTCTTCACTTCATGATCATGATCTTGGAGCGCAGTAGTACGGTGTTCATATTAGGACATATCAGCCGTCAAGAGCCAGGCCTCAGATGAAAATGCATCATTATCCTGAGACCTGATGCGTTACGGCTTCATTCAGTGTTGTGCTCTGAGCACATGGCCCTGAGGCGGTTTTGCTTGAGGCTGTAGGTTTTAGCCTTTTTTTTTTTAAACAAACTTTATTGACAGTTGACTAATTATACCCTAAGTATACAATACTAGCTATCTCTCTACATGTTTTTTTTTTTTAAATGTAAGTTTTAACATGAATCCAACATTTTACTAGCAAATATAAATCCCCACTGATGATAGGCTTACTGGCCTTATACTGTATGCAAGGTAGTCACTGAGGTAGCCATCCACAGATACAGTTCATCCTAAGGATTCATTGTTCCACTGTATGTTTAACATTTAAACATGATTTAAAAAATCATGCCAATAATTATTTTAATAGCTTAGTATTCTATGCAAACAAAGGTATGTATAAGGCTTTAGGCCGCCCTACACGTTATTGTAGGCTCAGTTTAATATGCAATTTCATTTTATACAATATATGTAGTAGGGGGTCCCTGCTCTGTCTCCCTCTCAGTTAAGGGGTCCTTGGTTTGAAAAACGTTGAAGAGCCCTGGCCTACATTGTTCCAGATTAAAGATACCGGTACTGGGATCATTCTCACCTCTCACTCCGTCTCCCTCTATCACTCTGAAACCTAAACATAAGATATTATAGTGTGGACCTAATGATGACTTGTTTAAGTGCTAAAAAATATTAAAATAATTAGATGACCTAAATTCATCTACACAAAGTACTTTATCTGCAGATAGGAACATGTATGGCCTTGCTGTTTATAGAGGTCTGACTTTATGACTGCAGCTAGTGTGACATTCCTCACTCTTCAAACCTCACCTTCACCCTTAACACGCTGTAACCAGCCATGCCCATAGTACCTTATGGACACACGTTTAAATGAAAGACTCCGTTCACTCAGTAAATGTGTAAAATAAAATATTTTCTATTTCCAATCATTCATGGATACATTTGTAGAGATACAAGTAACAGTAAATCAAACAAAGTCAAGCCAACACCTCTAAAGAGCTCTACTTTGCCCTTTAGTAGCTAAATAAAAAAATGCCACCTTGAACAGTGGGAAAATCCAAGTGCATGCTGGCAAAACTTGTAATTGTGACTGTCCATATATTTAAAAAAATTACCCATGATGATAATACAGTAGCAAAATATTACATATCAAGAAAGAAAGGCTAACATGAAAAGAGTATTCTTAAGACATGAGTACAGAAACAGGGTAATCAAACTGCACAACTTGATAGAGAGACTAGTAACAAACAGACCCCTCTTAAAAGTGAGTCCTTTAGAAGCAAAGGAAAAGCTAAAATGCATCCATTTCAGCAAGTGTGTGTCATGTAATCTGTGGGGACATGGGCAGTGAGTGACAATCAGAAGATCGGTCCATCAGCTCTTATTCACGGAAATAATACATGTATTTGAAATGTGAGCCCATCACGGAGTCTTGGGTAAGATTAGCCATGGCTTTTTATGATCCTGCAGCAGTCCAGTGCTCTGCAGAGTACCACCAGTCTGTGAAAAGCTTATCCAGTCAACTCAAAACGGGGTTTTTACATGAAGAAGACATCTGGTGCACATTGGGACATCATGTCCATTTACTGGAGAGAAAAAAAAACATGTGAAGGGGGCTTGTAGACCACCACTTTGTGAGTAGGCTAAGATTTATTATGAAAAATATCTCTCCCTCGTCTTAGAGTTCTTCTGTTTTCATCCCATGTCACGTCCCTCAGGCCAACCTGTAAGAATGGCATCAATGAAATGACAGCAGATTTTCAAACTTCAACTACTGCTATAGGAAAACACTGAAACCTAATGTTTGACATTGAATGTGGACATTTTGCATGCTTTAACAATAGTTTTTGTGTGCAACCACCACTAATAACGTACTTAGTTGCCATTCACTTGCGTTACAGCGGCTCCTTCAAGGTTGTTTGCTGCCCTCTGTCTACTGCGATTCTCACGTTCCTCATCTTCTTCATCCCTCTCCTCGTTGCCACTGTGATTCTTACAGTATAGCCTTTCACACACACACACACACACACACACACACACACACACACACACACACACACACACACACACACACACACACACACACACACACACACACACACACACACACACACACACACACACACACACACACACACACACACACACACACACACACACACACACAAATCAGCAAATGGACAACCACAGGGTCGCCAAATGACCCTTTTAGACACTAATAAAGTGTCTTCAAACCAGAGAAAATTACATAGGAAGTGACTTTTGTAGTTTCTCACACAATCAACCAACTTTGGGTGCTTCTGCAAATTTCAACACTTGCAACAGCTAAAGGATTCAACACATTCTGCTACACTTTATGTAGAAAAGAGGAAACGTCCATCTAAGGCAAGCGAATATCCCAAAAGTGAGAGGGACAGAACTCACTCAAAGATGAGGGTAAATTTGAGCTCAGGAGCCTTCACATTAACATCTGGCTAAAGGACGGGAGGGGACTGAAATATGACTGAAGTTCAGACCTGGCATATTCGGGATGGCCACATTCTTTTAGCAGTGTGTACACCAATGTGTCCTGGGCCGCCTACTCAACTAAGGTCCTACGCGTAAGTGGAAGTACGTACTCATTTGCTGGCTTTGTCCCCGACGACTAAAAGAATGGACTATGAGTGGTGTCAAAAATGCTTCTCACTTAGAAATCACTTTACAACTTGTGTTTTGGGTGTTATACTGTCTGTGTTTTTGTTCCGGTTGCTCTGCCCAGATGTGACACCTTCCCGTCCGCCTGCTCTCATCCCCAGGTCTGAAGCTCTGTGCGCCGGCGTTGCCTGGCAAAGGTCCCCGGGGACTAGGGCTAGGTAGCGTTCAAAGATTTTCGATACCGTGACCTCGACACCGGTTCCTATATGTGAGCCCCTTCTTTGCATAACGTAGATTTTTCTCGCCTGCCTCTATAACTTCAGACAACCAATCACCAGCATTATTAGATCTTGGTAGAAACATGCTGCATGCTTATTGGCTCACTGACGCTGATGAGATTTACTCCTTAGATACTGAAATTTGGTATTAAATGACGAGGCATTTTTAGATACTGAATATTTTAGAGGCAATTCAGTCGGTGCCTAAAAAGTATTGAATTCGGTACCCAGCCCTACCGGGGACAGCAGGTAGACAATAACCCTATATTTTTAGGTTCATAAAATGTACTCAAATTCACAAATCTGTAGTATATTATTACAGACATGAGCCATGTGTTTACTGCATGTTTATTGCATATAGAGAAGGGGAAATGAGATCCAATCCCAAGCGGTCACTCAAGACTCGCGTGAAGACACATTCTAATGCCAGGTGTGAAGTGACTTACTTAGAGCTCTCCACTTGTGATTGGATCACCCAAGAAGCATGTTAATGCCAGGTCTGAACAGAGCCTTAAAGTTAAAGGTGCTATTTCACCGATGAACAGACGACGGTGGTAACACACAAGACACGTCGAAGTAATAAAAATGGTGAAGTATATCAAACTTCTATAACTTATACATACCAGAATATGAGATAACTAAATATATTAATTACATTAATAATAATAATAATAATAACAATAATAATAATAATAATAATAACAACAACAACAACAACAACAACAACAACAACTGTATTTGTATAGCACAAACAGGCCAGATGATAAAAGCAAGTCTTTAGAAGAGATTTAAAAGAAGCCAGAGTTTGCCTGCCTGAGATCTCCAGGCAGGGAGTTCCATAACCGAAGGACCCGAACAGCAAAGGGCCGGTCACAGTTAGTGACAAGACGAGATTTTGGAAGCCTTAGTAGAGCCCTGCCCGAGGATCTCAGGCATCGGTCCGGCTCGTAGGGAGTTAGCAAATCACAGATATAGGCAGGAGCCAGGCCGTTCAGGGCTTTAAAAACAAGTAGTTAAAGTGCTCATATTATGCTTTTTGGCTTTCCCCCCCCTTTCCTTTATTGTGTTATATATCTTTTTGTGCATGTAATAGGTTTACAAAGTGAAAAAGCCCAAAGTCCCCCCCAAAGGGACTTACCATCTCCAACAGAAAACACTGTTCACTAACTGCTCCAAACAGCTCTATTGTAGTCCAGCCTTTACTTCAGAGACAAACGTGGTCACTTTGGAACACACGTTATAATGCTCGCCTAGCTGCTAGCTGTCAGGGCACGCCATCATACTCTGCTTCTGACTGGCTAGTAGTCCTTACCTAGCTACTGTGCATGTGCGACTCCCAACAAAGATGGAACATAAGTGAGAGGTCTCACTCTGTAGCTAAAACAGAGAGCTCAAAACACAGGGTGAAAAGAGGAGCTGCAGCAATGTGCAGTACAACAAAATATGGTGTTTTTTGAAAATTAAACAATGTAAACCTATTCTGATATAACCTAAATACAATTATGAACCTGAAAATTAGCATAATATGAGCACTTTAAATCTTAAAATCAATTTTACAACTCACACTGGTAACCAGTGAAGAGCAGCAAGGATTGGTGTGATGTGTTCATTCCTCTTAGTGCGCGATAAAAGCCTGGCCGCAGCATTTTGAATAAGCTGCAGTCTACGAATGTTTCTCTTACTAATGCCAGAATACAGAGCATTACAATAATCAAGTCTGGAGGAGATAAAAGCATGTGATGCATAAATACAAACCATTGTGCGAAATCTGTCTCTGAATGGCATTACGGTAATTAGCTTTGTGATCCAGCCTAGGATGACCATCCATGACTATGGTTTTCTTCAGGAGTGTAAGTTAAACAAAGTATATCATCTTTGCACATGTGTAAATTAAAAGCTCATCAGAATCAAGAAAGCATTAGTGAACAACCTCTACCATAAAGGCATTCAAGGAATAATTGCGACTTGATGATCACATGTAAAACTTAGCATCAAAGTACAAATAAATATTGTGGCAACAGTAATGATAAATAGAAAATCTCTATGCATAAAAAAAGTAATACAATCAAATGATGCATGTTCAAATCTGGTTTGAAGCATAAGCACTTTATTTTTAACTGAAAATGTGTTTATCTGTTGTTTAACTCACTTGTAGATGCCACGCGCCATGTTTTCAATGTACTTGGCTTTGTCCTGCAGGCCGCAGTGATAGTGGTAGGTCTTCACACATGCCTTGATTTCACACCCAATGGTAGCACCCAACTGAGTGCAGAGAGTGCATTTCTGGAAAAAACAACAACAAATGTCATTAACAAAAAAGGAGTTTTTTAACTCTTCCAAAACAGGTTAGACTGTTTAGTGGTTAGAAACATCTTCCCACCATTCTTTTCCCTCTCTTGATTTCCTGGATGACTGTTTTTACGTCAAAGTTTCCAAATTCAGCCCGTGACGTAGTGGTCAGCTGCACCGTCCCTGATGAAAAAAGCTGGAAGGGATCATAGATTACAAAAAGATAAAAGCGGTAGTGCTGCAACTGCACATTCACAGCATCAAGTGTTCTGCATGCTGCACAAAACAGACATCCCCGCACACATCAAACTTACCATGCACCTGTAGTGTGCCGCCACTTTTTTGGAGTTATCAGTATGAAGCATGCCCCTCGTTTCATTCTCTTCCTCACCAGCATGACAGAAGCCACAGCGCTGGCCGCCATCTGCCGGGCTGGCCCGAAGAGGTGACCTGTCCCGCTAGAACACACGGAACAGAACTCAAAAACAGAAGCCGCGTACAGCGGACAGGCCAGTCAAGTGAATTTCACAGACTGCATTGGTGAACAGACATGTTGCCTTACGTGGGAGGAACTCTCCTCGTCTGCAGCCTGTGAGGAAGTTGAGCGGGTGTCTTCTGATTGGCCACGAGATCCGACCTTGGCTCTTCCCTTCTCGAACCTTCCTCTGCCCCTACTTTGTGGAGGCGATGAGTCGGAATCATTGGCCACAGCTCCCTCTTCATCTAACGATGTACCAACAATCATGATTAGTACAAACTTTTCCGTTCATAAAAGATATTCAAGCAAAACAATTGTGAGTGTATTTTCTTGAGACAAAAATCACATTAAGAACTTCATCAGAACAAATGTCAAACACAGAACAGATGGAGCGAGCGGCTGTAAGAGCATGTTTTGTGGTAGCATTAGAATTTGATATACAATGAAATATAAATAGACAATCATCATTACAAACAACTAAAATTCATGGAGTCTACGCGTTTGTATTTGTGTTGCAACTGGACAGAGAAAGCAGCTGTAAATCCAATCATCCGTGCAGCCTACGGATATAACAGATGTTAAAGCATACTTTACCTTGAATGCCAACCTGAGAGGCATCCCGGTGTTTGCGACAGTAAACACTATGTTCGGGAGCAAAAGAAATATATTTCAATTGAATTTAACGTGAAGGAAAATATTTATTTTGTTTTTTGTAGATTTGTGCACAGAAGAGTCCAGAGTCCAAAGTGACTTACAGGTAAATCCCTTGTGAGGGATTCTCTTTGATCTGGGCTTTGTCCTTCAGAGCGCAGTAATAGTGATATGTCCTCCGGCACGTATTCACATCACAGCCGATGGTAGCACCCGGCCGGTGACATAAAGAACACATCTGAGGGCAAAGGAAACAGACCTGTATCTTTAAGAACAAGGCTAGGTTCATGAAAGTAATCGACAGTCCTTTATGCACGTTCTGACCACTAAAAAGCTCAAGGTACATACATTTCTTCACATGATCTGAGATTGCTCTCCTGTTTGTCAGTTCTGGAACAATATTGCATCCAAAATATCTGCCTTGATTAATGATACTGTACCTGTTAATATCAGTGTTTTGATTCTGAATGATTTGTCAGCCCTTCAGCTCTCTAAAATTCAAAAACGTGCTGTATTTGCTGGACTTATAGCTGCTAAGAGAATGATTGCAACCCGTTGGAAACCACCTCATGACTTGTCTGTTCGTACATGGACCCGTTCCTTTTTGGATGTCGTATGGAGCTCTCTACAGCTCGCATAAATGGAGCGTCAGAAAGGACTTTGGACACTTGGCTCAACATTGCTGAATCCTTGAAATCCATGCTGTAGACTTGTGCTATAGCCTTCTCACTTCTATTTGTGGCATGTGTTTGGTCCCTTATGTCTTATGTCTGTCTCTCTGTCAATGTCTGTTTGTTTATGTGTGTGTTTGTGTATGTCTGTTTCTGTATGTCTTTTTGTAAGCTGCAGACATCATTCTTACGCGTTCTTATGTCTCAGCATATTGTTTGTAATTTGAAAGAGTACCATGTGATGGTGCTGTGCCACCCTGTGTGACTATACTGAATAAAAACATTTGATGGCAAAAAAAAACAAAAGGTCAAAACCTAGTACAAGGCTAGACTGTGTATGTTTAATGTGCTTAATTGTGGGCAAATTGTTACATGGATAGTCAGCGGTGGTGTCTATATTGTGAATATATATATTAAATGTTCATCTGTAGTCGTCCCAGTAATATTTGTTTGTTGTGTACTGAAGTAGCATATCACATGGTAAAAGATACGTTTTAAGACAAATAACTGATGACTGCTTTTCAATGTCTGTTAAACAGACCAGACCTAGGTTTTACCCCATTAAAATTATGAACCGTAGCCTCAAGAGTTGGTCTTCAAAAGCTGCAGCATTTATTCATGGCCAAACTGAAACCTACACTGTACATTAACCACCACCTCACAACTTTACTGTTTACTTCTTCTCTGCTCTCTACAGTGCACCACTGGCATTGCTTCCTTGTGCCGTTGTGTCTATTTTTTTCCTGTGAGCCATTAGTGATAATCTATCATAAGCGATATAGAAGACATATTATATATGATATAAATGATAAATGTGTCACTGATTGTGAACTTTTTTTTTTCTTAATTGTGTAGGCCAACTTGTTCCACACATTCAGAGAGAGTGACAGACAGACAGACAGACACACATTCATCTGTATGTAGCCTACTCTGCCAGACCGTTCATTAAAACAGTTAAAACGGGGGTGGTGGAAGCAGCAACATCCGCCGTGTACTCAGGAAGTTAATCAGCGGATTAATATAGCGGCGGTAAAAGCCTGTGTGGTGCCGATACATTTTGAAAGGGCATTGGCCCACGGGGAAACCCCAACACTCACGCCATCACACTCACTCCGACCAATGGTGGAACTTCATCATTCAGCGACTCGGTGACAGAGTGTGTCCTCCATAACGCTGGTCCTCGCCATGCGGCGGGGTCACGGTCCAGCCAATAACAGCGTTCATTCTAAAAAGCTGACAACTAGTACTGTAACTAGTAATTTTCTCTCCAAAGATCACAGGGACCTGACGGACACAACTGTCTGACAGGCCATGCATAAATATCATGAAATAAGGTCATAGAAGCACACAACAAGGTTATGAAAAGAATAGCACTCTTCAATAAAGACTAGTGTATATATAGGTGTATTCATGAAAGACAACATAATGCTATCTGTATAAATAAACACTGTACCTGTAAATATATGGATACACTTTTACAGAATAGTTTTGTTATCATGGCATGAGCTAGTGCAGTGCCAGAATAAAAATATAACGCGTGAAACTGATATTAATTTACAGCAATATACATGTTACGCAATTGCATTTCAGTGTCAGACTCTGAAATTCACAGACGTCTTACAGACAGCTGCAGTGCATCTCATAACGCTCAGTGTCTGACAGACATACAGTACATATTGGTAGCGTTGGAACAGTTAGAATGTCTCATGGAGAATTTATGCCCTTATTAAATAGTTTGTCAGATTGAGGAATGAGCCACAGCCTGTTTATTCAAAACATGTGTAATTCTAGATCGGTTATTAGATGCAAAAGCTGATATTTCCCAATTAAACATGATATTAAACATAAGGGATTTACTGTCATGCTACAGTCTGTATACATCCACACATATACAACATGTGTGTACAAGAAAGACAGGTATCCGCAATTAAGGTACCATATGCTCAAGTGAACAGCAGTTACAGTGCCTTGCGAAAGTATTCGGCCCCCTTGAACTTTTCGACCTTTTGCCACATTTCAGGCCTCAAACATAAAGATATAAAACTGTAATTTTTTGTGAAGAATCAACAACAAGTGGGACACAATCATGAAGTGGAATGAAATTTATTGGATATTTCAAACCTTTTAAACAAATAAAAAACGGAAATATTGGGCGTGCAAAATTATTCAGCCCCCTTAAGTTAATACTTTGTAGCGCCACCTTTTGCTGCGATAACCGTTTTAAGTCGCTTGGGGTATGTCTCTATCAGTTTTGCACATCGAGAACTGACATTTTTGCCCATTCCTCCTTGCAAAACAGCTCGAGCTCAGTGAGGTTGGATGGAGAGCGTTTGTGAACGGCAGTTTTCAGTTCTTTCCACAGATTCTAGATTGGATTCGGGTCTGGACTTTGACTTGGCCATTCTAACACCTGGATATGTTTATTTGTGAACCATTCCATTGTAGATTTTGCCTTTATGTTTTGGATCATTGTCTTGTTGGAAGACAAATCTCGGCCCCGCGTCTCAGGTCTTTTGCAGACTCCATCAGGTTTTCTTCCAGAATGGTCCTATATTTGGCTCCATCCATCTTCCCATCAATTTTAACCATCTTCCCTGTCCCTGCTGAAGAAAAGCAGGCCCAAACCATGATGCTGCCACCACCATGTTTGACAGTGGGGTGTTGTGTTCGGGGTTGATGAGCTGTGTTGCTTTTACGCCAAACATAACGTTTTGCATTGTTGCCAAAAAGTTCGATTTTGGTTTCATCTGACCACAGCACCTTCTTCCACATGTTTGGTGTGTCTCCCAGGTGGCTTTTGGCAAACTTTAAACGACACTTTTTATGGATATCTTTAAGAAATGACTTTCTTCTTGCCACTCTTCCATAAAGGCCAGATTTGTGCAGTATACGACTGATTGTTGTCCTATGGACAGAGTCTCCCACCTCAGCTGTAGATCTCTGCAGTTCATCCAGAGTGATCATGGGCCTTTTGGCTGCATCTCTGATCAGTCTTCTCCTTGTATGAGCTGAAAGTTTAGCGGGACGGCCCGGTCTTCGTAGATTTGCTGTGGTCTGATACTCCTCCTACTTCAATATTATCGCTTGCACAGTGCTCCTTGGGATGTTTAAAGCTTGGGAAATCTTTTTGTATCCAAACCGGCTTTAAACTTCTCCACAACAGTATCTCGGACCTGCCTGGTGTGTTCCTTGTTCTTCATGATGCTCTCTGCGCTTTACACGGACCTCTGAGACTATCACAGAGCAGGTGCATTTATACGGAGACTTGATTACACACAGCTGGATTCTATTTATCATCATTAGTCATTTAGGTCAACATTGGATCATTCAGAGATCCTCACTGAACTTCTGGAGAGAGTTTGCTGCACTGAAAGTAAAGGGGCTGAATAATTTTGCACGCCCACTTTTTCAGTTTTTTATTTGTTAAAAAAGTTTGAAATAGCCAATGAATTTCGTTCCACTTCATAATTGGGACCCACTTGTTGTTGATTCTTCACAAAAAATTACAGTTTTATATCTTTATGTTTGAGGCCTGAAATGTGGCAAAAGGTCGAAACGTTCAAGGGGGCCGAATACTTTCGCAAGGCACTGTATATAAAGACATGCATGCATCATCATCATTAGTTATTATTAGTTCAATAAAGCAGCTACTGCACATTCTCATTATGCACAGTGTTTGGATGTGTGCTACTGTTAACATCAACAAGTAATATACGTTCAAATTTAAATACATTTATAGCTTTAAGATAAAATCTGTATAGCACCAAAGCTCAACCCGGGGCCTTATAGCTCTCCTTCTCCACTCCTCTGTTATTAATAGTTCACTGAGGGGGGGCAGTGGGCTACTTACCAATTTATTTCCCCTCTTGATCTCCTTTTTCACATCCTCAATGGAAAATCCTCCAATGTTGTCGCTGTCTGAGTGGGATGTGACCAGGGCAGAGGAGAAAAGCTGCATAGACATTTATAAGAAGCAGGAATTGTTTTTGTGCAGTCTTTCGATATGATGATGAGTACAATATCTGCATTTTAATTTCCCTCATGACTACTGCTGATGCACCATTTGCCACACTACTGTGAGGGTTAGCGTAGATTCCATGTGTTACAGGCATCAGAGCCAATTTCACAGTAAAATAGGTATACTCATAAAAATGACATTTTCTATTCAGCCACATTTTTTAAATGGTATGTCAGAGGCTTTGGCAGTTAGCCTTAGAGGAGTGTTTTCTCAACCTGGAGGTCAGGATCACCAAGGGGACAAAAGACAAATTGGAGGTTTTCAAGAATACGAGAGATAAATCACTTTTTTCTGCTAAACTTTTTTCTTTACGAAATGCTGACTTTTTGTTTACTTATAAACAAATGAAACAACAGGAAAAACACAAAATCCACAGTTCTTTGGGCTGAACTGTTCACTATTCTGCATATGTGACAAGGGTTGCAAGTAAGCATGACTTTGTGCTGAAGGATCCCAGGTTAAAAGAGGTTAGAACAGTGTGCTCTCCTCACCATGCACTTATGGTGGGCTGCCACCTTCTGGCTGTCAGACACTAGCAGCTGCCCGCACTCCTTGTCCCGGTTGGTTCTGCAGAAGGCACATTTAAGCAGCCGTGCTGCTGCTCCTTTCCTCTGTCCCGACATGACCAAAGGCTTTTTTGTTTGACCAACTGTCGAATGAAAAACCCACAAATATATTAAGGTGAGAACGACAGGACAATTTTGTATCACACAGGCTGGTTAGTATTTATTTTTAAATAGATATTATTAAAACAATTGTCCACTTCACTCAATCATCCAGCCTTGCCACGTATACCACTATAACAGCTTCCATACACATTCGACATCCGTCATACGTCTTGCTCATAATCACAGCTCATATCTGATTCAAACTAAATGCCATGAATCTATGGCGATGCCCAGAATCATTGCTAAAAATAAATGATGACAATGATGGCCCAACATATTAACAGTAGGGTAACATGATAACAGAGTTTTAAAATGTTCAGTTAATAATGTGTTCATAACGAGGGATAAACATTTGTAAATCTGCATAAGCGTCCTCACTAAGGGTAGCCTAGCCAAACATCCATTACAGCTTGAGTTATTGAAAAGTAAACTGTACTCTGGATATCAAGTTCTCTTTCACCAACTAAATGTGAGGATTGTGAGATAATGAAAGAACCCTTTGGATGGTAGCCATTACAAACTATTTCCCAGAAACAGCTGGAAACAAAACTTTGACTAGGCTACTCCAAAATAGAGCAACGAAAGTCCCCAAAGAAGAGCCACGTGTCCTACAAACACTGTTAAATGGTGGACCGTTCACGGGGCCTACACATTGGTTGCAGGACTACAGCTTGACAGTCTCAACTTCTGATCCTAGTTCATTTGGGTTGACTGTGCTATGAAGATCATCTGATGGCCTGTATAGATACTAGAATCCATAGTCTGCTAAATTGTATGACCAATATCAGAATTGTGTGAGATCCTGCTTATATTTGAGGAGAGCAATCAATGTTGTTTATGTTTGGTCATTAAAAAGGTGGCAGTTGCAGACAATATCATCACAACCCAGGCTGGCAATTAACGACAGCCATCCCAGGTATAAATCAGACTGAACAGGGAATAGGAACAAGTAAATCACAACAGATCTAATGCAACCCTGTTTATCTTACACATAGGGGCTACTTCTAATTACAGACAACCCCCCATGAGTAGTTTTACTGCAAATGATGCAACATGTTTTCCATTTTGTATACACAGTCTGCTCCAATAATCTACCATATCTTGTCTGACACAACTCGCAGCCATAACATTGTCTAAAGAAATATTAATCAGTGAAAACATGCAATTTTAGACCGTATTGCCTGTAGATAAGCAGTAAAGACATACACATTACCAGGAGCTGGGATGATTTGAATATTGACAATGTATCATTTTCAGCTGCATTTTTATTAAACCTTTGTATTGTATTATTAATCAAAACATTTTTGAAAACCATGCAAGATTGGTTGCAAATCCATCACTGTATTCTTTAAAGTATATGAGAAGCTCGAAACCTCTAAATGTGTACTGTCATTTGTAAAGATAGTCTGTTTGATGGTGTCCATTATGCGCTTCAGGCGCCACAGATTTAATAAATATGAGGAGTAAAAAAATTTACTAAATCCTTAATAGTCCACAAACGAAACTGGGTGGGTTATTTTTTTAAACTCACGCAAAAAAAAAGAAAAAAAGAAAAGAAAATCACAATAGCAGTGTGCTGCGACGCCTTGATAGAGCCGTACGGTTCCAGCCATGATAGCAGGGCCAGGATTTCACTGCGGCGGAGCCAGCGTGCAAAACACACAATGCTGTCCATGTAAATAACAGCAATTATCTTTTATTTCAACCTCTGCTCTTCACTGAAATGCTCTCATATCACAATCCTGTACTACATGGCGATGTCGTGGTCGATTTGTGAAAAGAACAAGTGAAACATAAAAAGTGCCTTAAATTTCTCCGACAAAGTTTTGAATTAAAGGGGGTGTGTGTCCCTTTCTCCAACAAACCAGCTAGAACTGAAAACAAATTTCACTATGAACATCTTAACGCCCAGCATTTTTTCCTAAGGCCTTTTCATGCAGGCAAATAAAGGTCGGTGGTAGGAAAATATGACACTTCGACATTATGTTTATGCTGGAATCCCAAAAAACTGCGAATATTTCCCTTTAAATGTGGGAAATTATCATGACAGGCGCGGGTCTTCGCAAACCGTTTCGAAGTAAAGAGCGCCATACGTGATGTATCCCTGTGAAGAGAGAGCAGCTCAGCTTGTGCGCCAGGCCTGGGGCGACAAAAGGCCATCAAACACAGCAGCTATTTATCCAGCCGCTGATACACAGCTCACATCTTACCTGCTAATATAGTCTTATCGCGCTGAGACGGTGGAAAAGATGGAAAAGTGTTCCGAGCAGTGACTATGTTTCTTTCCGTCCTTTAGAAGTAATCGTGAGCTATTCACACTAGCATCAAGCTAGCTACCCTGCTCAAGACAGCAGGACTTCCGGGTATACTTTTCAAAATAAAAGTATTTTCTGCGAAGATATGTTGCAGTGTTTCAAACGTGAAAAATGCAGGAGGTCAGATGTAGGAGTCGTAAGAGACGAATGTGCTTTACAAGAAAAGGCTACCTTATGAAAATGTACTTTAATTTTAAGAATTAATACCCCAAAGCAGATACAAGGCTACCTAAGGGCGGGCCATGTGTTAAGTGCTTGCTTAGGTAATACCATAGTAGACTGTAAAAGAATAAGGGTAATACCTAATCTTGAGGCCCTTATTAGCCTATTTTCATTTTTAATTAATTATTTATGCTAATTTGTTGCATACTCATAAAAAAGTTTTGCTAATAGGGTGCGATTAAGCTTCTAGACAGTCTTTTGTGTGTTCTGTACTTAACCTCGAAGGTGCATGCACAATGCACAGTGTGTTGTGGCCATAGGGGCCCAACAGCAACATTTTGGCCCTTAACAGGTTCAATCCGGCCATGGATTTAACAGGTGACAGCATATAAATGACCACTGAGGTACTAAGTTGAGAAATATAATTTTATTATGATAACCTAGTTATTATATAGAGTAATTAGCAGAGGACTTTAGATTGATCCTTATGAAACACCCTGAAGCCATAGGCAACAACAGTTTGAACTCTAGCAGAAAGATAGGCTATGATTTGATAAAGATGTAAGATGATTCATTAAAACAACAACAATGAAAAATTGCTTATTGTACACAGTGTTGTGATGATATCAAAAGCCTTGGACAGATGTACAAAGAATGTAGCACCATGTTGCTTTTTATCAAGGGAGTCAACAATTCAGCAATAACATGTCAGTGACAGCAATTATTGCATTATATGACCAGGCCAAAAGCTTGAAGTGATGGACATTATTATCCTCCAGAAAGGCTTGTCATTGTGAGTTGACCAGTGAGTCTTTTTGTAGATATACAGGACAGACAGGACAGGACAGCCACCGCCTTTGTGTAACGAAACCTGAGCTGTAATTGCTAAACACCATAAACCACCACATGTGACACAAAATAAGCACCAAACTGGACAGCATGTATTAGCTGAGAAACCTTTTGTGTAAATAACAACACAGAGATATGCATAATGTGACATATTGAGCACAGACCTTTTTTTTTTTTTTTTTACATTTTTTTCAACATCTGGATTGGTTTAATGTATGTTTGAGATTGCTGAAAGGGGATTTCAATCCACAACGCCTGTCATCTCCTGTTGAGCATGATGGTGGAGCTGTAATGGTATGGACACCATATGGGAGTCATGAGGACCAAAAATGTTCAACATACTATTTAGCATGTTATGTACTGTAAGTATGGATTCTAGAGTCTGAATCTATCTATCTATCCCTAATTATTTATTTATGTTGGATTAAAAATTAGGACTAGAGTTTAATCATAAGAAAAATAATTCCCTCATCTATTTTGTCAGAAATCCCCAGATCTAAACATAGCTGACTCTTTATGGAAACTGCTTGGCAGGAGTGTATGATATAATCATGGATCATAGATGTTACCATATGTTTGCAGGGCATCATTTAAGGACATAAACTTGCTTGGATGTAATTGTACGTTAAATAATGATAAGTTTTTGTTTTTTTTCTTGCGACTTTTGTGAATTAGCAATGAATGTGTTTTCATTGCTTATGGTGGATTGATGTTGAGGAATTGATAAGGAAATGACTAACTAATGCTATTACGTATAAATATTATCCTGTGTTTTACAAACGGTAATGCATGTATTTATTTTACGATGGCCTATTAAAGTTAAATTCCATAAGATAAAAGGGCTGTCTTAAAATGTGTTTGCCTTATCTTTTCTCGAGAATTTCGATGCACTTGATTATTTTTACAGGGCAGTCCGGCTAAAGGGGGTTCCCGTGTATTCTGTCCACCGACTCCACCCACACGAAATTTGCGAGCAATGAAACATGCGCACCTACAGCGGAGAGGGCGTTTCCACGTCTTTGCCTTGGTTAAAGTGATTGGCCAACATTAGTGGCAGTCATCCTGTAAAGCAAAACATACCCGCCCAGTGTCCCCGGGATGAGGAGAGGACGAGAGTTTCAACAGAAGAGAACAGGGAAATGAAGTTGTCTGACAGGCCAGGCCAGCAACTCTCTCTTTACAGCTAGGCAGCTAGCTAGCAGGTTAGGTGACAGACGGTCACGAGTAGAGAGATTTATGTGAAATAACACAGCTATGAAGGTCGTCCGCTTGAGCAACTTGTAGCTACAAGTAGTACACGTTACAGCCACATATCTCGGATAACGTTACACTTCAAAGTAACGTTAGCGTTACAGTGGTAAAAGAAAGTGGGGACAACTTGCTAGCCGGCTAGCTAACTTTTAGCCTCCGAGCCGCCTTCGGCTTCAAAACTAAAGTTCACTCGGTGAGTCTTGACAGCCTGAACTGAATATTTCAGCAGTGTGTTATGTGTGTTTTTTCACGGTACTCGCTGTTCACGTGCTGAAGCTAGTTTTCTTGTTTCTTGCTACAGCTAACTAGGTCACAAGCTAGCTCAACTTTGCAGCTGAATATCGCTGTGACGTTAACTTTGTTACCGTCCTGTTACCCGTTATGTCCTCGTTTCGGTTAGGAAGTCCACGTTTTATTCGGCTGGGCTGACGTTAATGTTAACCTGGTTAAACAAATAACCACGGGTAAACGCATCGCAGTAGTTTTACTTGAGCGCTAATCTACCCGCATTATCTTTGAAAACTAATGTAAGGTTAGCAATGCTAGCTAGCTAGCTGTGTGTGTGTGTGTGGTCATGATCTTTAACACTGCAACTCAATAGTTTCAGTCAGACAGTATAACTATCGTTGCTTTCTTCAGGTAAGAGCGGGTGAGAGCTTTTCAGCCATTTCCTGATGCAAAGAGGTACAGGAAGTTGAATTGCTTTAAGTGCATATCATAGTTATTTACAACGGTGTTTTATTTCATCAGAGATTTGGACTTGGATTACCAGTCTTCAGTCATGCCTTTTCCTTTTGGGAAGTCTCAGAAGAGTCCAGCTGATATAGTGAGGAGTTTGAAGGAGAATGTGGCATCCATGGAAAAGATGGATGCTGCTGACAGCAAAAAGTGCGAAAAGGTCAGCAACGGACTGTCTCTTATTTAACATAGTATCCCTTATTCTTAACACCAACGGAAAGTCTTAGTCATTAACATTTTTTTTCTCTGCTTAATTCAGGTCGCGGAGGAGGTGTCCAAAAACCTGGCTTCACTGAAGGAGGTACTTAGTGGAACAGGTGACAAGGAGCCTCAAACCGAAGCAGTGGCTCAGCTTGCACAAGAGCTGTACAACACCAACCTCCTCATCGCTCTCATTGCAAACCTGCAAAGGATTGATTTTGAGGTGGGGGGTGGTGTTCTTGTTTCTGCAATGACTTTGTGTGTGTAAAAAAAAAAAAAAGTATTGATCCCTTTGTGTCAACACCAAATGGTAAAACGATGCTCCCACTGTATGTCTGATTTGAACATGCCCAAAGCATAAATGTCTTTGCATATCATCATCACCACCACCCAGTCAGCCATTCATCTCTTTGCATGCTTTTTTTTTTTTGTACAGGGGAAGAAGGATGTGGTTCATTTGTTCAGCAATATTGTGAGACGTCAAATTGGCACCCGTACGCCCACGGTGGAATACATCTCTACGCAACAACAGATCCTCTTCATGCTTCTGAAAGGGTAAGTTCATCTTTTCAGGATATTTGATACATGTTTGATGTGAGTGCTTTACATGTACAGTATATTAAAGCCAAGACCAACCTTAGATGCTCCTCAACTGTAACCAAATTATTTAGTTTAAGGTACATTTTTGGTAATATCACTTTACCTCAACATGCCATGTGATTTTCTACATTACCCAGTATGTGTTTCAACAACTCTCAGAGGAACGAGTGTGAACATGTTGCATTCACCTGTGGGTAACGCATGTTGATGAAGAGAGTGATAGAGTGCAGGTTTTACAGCTCTAAATAATTTGAGTCGTCCTGCCTACTGGAAGAGCAACATTTATTACAGCTGCATTGTGGTCGATTGAGGCTGGTGGTGGATCAAATGCTATCTTTGCCCATTGCTGTGTTTGTTCCAAAAATGTCATGTCTCTAAAGAGGACCATCCAGTTAGATTGTCAGAGATGGACATCAAAACTTGACATTTAACGTTGGTGTGTAAGATGATTCTTCTGCTAATGGATTCCCTTTTAGCTGCATGGTGAATTGTCTACATTTGGCCAGCTGTCTTCTGGCTCATAAAAAGTGTAACGTTCATCATTACAAATACTAATGTAATGCCTCATTAACAGTCTTAAAAGTGTTTAGAATGGGTCTATGTTTAATTGACTTTACTGGTTTGCAGTTTTTGTTTGTGTAATATCTACATCTGTTTGTTTTATAACTGGCCTATATTGAATTCTAACGAGGCAAATGACTTGACATGTATTAACATGTACAGATACGAGAGTCCAGAAGTGGCTCTGAACTGTGGAATGATGCTGAGAGAGTGCCTGCGTCACGAGCCTTTGGCACGGACAGTGCTCTTCTCCGAAGACTTCTACTGCTTCTTCCATTATGTTGATCTCTCAACCTTTGACATTGCCTCAGACGCTTTCGCCTCATTCAAGGTACACTGGCATATACTTTCTGTTTCCAGCACCTTTATACCAACAGTCCCTATCTAATATCTTTGTCTCTTCTGTTCCCCTCTCAGGATCTCCTCACAAGACACAAGATTATGTGTGCAGATTTCCTGGAGAAAAACTACGACAGAGTAAGCTTTTCTTTTTTGGGTGGATTTTGATCTTTAATGGAAAGAGTGCCCATGCTGTGCCTAATATACTTGTAAAATGTTTATCAGGTGTTTACAGAATACGAGAAGCTGCTGCATTCTGAGAACTACGTCACCAAACGTCAGTCTTTGAAGGTAGAAGCGCCACTTCTGTCAAATCAAAATCACTGTTGAGCACTTAGTGTAACTGACATGCCTACTTACTTCAGTTGATTGTGTGACTTTAACTAGATATTGCAGTAATTACAGTATTGTAATCACATCCTTTTTTTCAGCTCCTTGGGGAACTTCTCCTGGATAGACACAACTTCACTGTCATGACAAAATACATTAGTCGGGCAGAGAACTTGAAGCTGATGATGAACTTGCTAAGAGACAACAGCCGAAACATCCAATTTGAGGCGTTCCATGTGTTCAAGGTGTGCACCTAACATGTATCATCAGTGCACGACAATGACTGTATAATAATGTAGTTGTACCGTGAAATGCTGCATACCTTTTTTAGAAGAAAAATATGGTGTTTGTAATCTAATTTAAGCATTAAACTTTTCAAATAGTCAATTTACATCGTCTCTCTCTCCCCTGTTTTGAATAAGGTATTTGTTGCAAACCCCAACAAGACTCAGCCCGTGCTGGACATCCTGCTGAAGAACCAGGCCAAACTCGTGGAGTTCCTGAGCCACTTCCAGACCGACAGATCAGAGGATGAGCAGTTCTGCGATGAGAAGAACTATCTCATTAAGCAGATCCGGGACCTGAAGAGGCCCACAGCACCGGAGGAAGCTTAAGGCGTCAGGGACGAGCGCTGCATCAGGTGGTAGATGTTATTGGGTGGTGGCTGGAGCTGCAGAGGGCTAAGAGAGAGTCTAAAAGACATGCTTCATTAAAATGTAATATTAACTACAAAATATAGGAAAAAAAGATTACTTCCTTCACTTTCTGTTTTTTTTTTTTCTTTTTTTTTTTTTTTTGTGGATGTGGAGGTGATTTCCATCCAGCAACCTGAGTGGGCCAAGAACTGTTATTTAAACCATAGTGCTTCTTCTCTAGTGATAATTAAATGCATTTAGTCCGTTCTTGTAATGTTGGACCTTAAACTGTTACCCTTCTACACACATTGTGGTTGGCAGAGACCTTAGAATGACAAAAATGTCACCCCATTCACAGCCAACGTGTGTTCTCGAAAGTCTTTCTCAGAAATGTGTCTGTATTTTAGAGATTGAGAAGGTGAGGAGAAGTTAATATATTATTTTTTCTAATGTATCTTCATGGTAAACAGTTTAAAACCTACAGTAACCCTTCTCTCTGAACATTTAATCTAACGAATTGCATAGGTTTGGTTTCTTCCCTTTATTGTAAGCTGTTGTGTTGTACAGGGACTTAAATGTTCTTTAGAAAAATGCGATTTCGGCAGAGTGACGTGGATCATATTGGCCAGGTCAGCACATAGTAATTTCTGGTGATTTAATGTGTCGTTATTAGGCCTTTGGTTGCATGTCTGAGGTTACAGAGGTCAGAGATGATCCTGCAGTGTTGTACCTGCCGATGCATTAGCTGGCACAGGAAGAGGAAATCAAAACCATAGAGGAATCAATTAATTGTGCTGTGATTTTTTTATTTTTTTTTTAAATTTTTTTTTTTTAGACTGCGCTGAGCGAGGCTTGCACAACTGAAATAGAAACAATGCATCAGATAATGCTGCAGGGTACCAGCAATCCATTCAATGCTTACATGGTTAGCCAGGATATACCAATTGATCTCACTGGGAGCACTCCATCTCACCCTCACATACTAAGCACAGATAGAAAGTATTCATTTTAAAACAATGCTTTAACAATTCATGGGCTTTTAAACTACTTGATGTATGCCATGTTGAGCATTTCTCTTTTACAGCATAAGCGCTGCATAACACAAGAAATAGTATTGCAACTTGCGTGCCCCATGATGATGCATTATAAGTATGTTACACTGTAAATGTATTATATTCATATGAGAGCATGATGTGTTATTTAAAATTAGTGGATATGCCGAAGAGACTTCATTCTAATTTAAATCAGGAATGTCATTTTCATCATTAGTTTTCATTTGACACACATTACACATCTGCTACACTAGATTTGAGAATTGGGCAGACTGTAGGTAATGGACATTTTATTTAATTCTTTGCTAAAACAAACTACATCACCTAAATTTCATCCATGCAGTTAGTTAGTTACTTTACACCAAAGAATACAAATAGAAAATGGGGTGGCAGATGCTAAAACATCAGACTTTAAAAATTGTGTTTTTGTCTTTTCTGATCTAATTATAATACATTTTCATAGAATACACTGTAACATGCCTGTGATGCATCAGAACTCATGTCCTATCAGATGTCAACATTGTCAAAATAACCACATGCACTTTTAAAACAAGTTTGTTTTGGATGATGAGCACTGAATTTATTGAGTTCCTCACATGCATGACTGAGAAGTTTTATTTCTTCAAAAGACTTCTGTTCAAATAATTGCCTTACTTCTGCCATTGTCACTGAAATGGCATTTTGGGGATTTTAAGAAATATGTTGTCTGCGCACAGTCTTCTAGTATATACCTCATGGGATTTGAGTTTGCAAAAGTTCTCTTTCCTTTCCTTCCTAGACAAGATATTTAATTTGACAGTTTAAAAGACACAACAGTGGTTTGTACGCATGCCTAAACTGGATATATATATATGTTCAAACTTGAACAGGGACTGCGAGCTGGTTTTCACAATGGAAAACTAGATTTTTTTTAAACTTAAATTTTTCATTGGGTTGTGCCACACACAAGTTAATTCATAATGAATTGCAGTGTGGTACCTTGTAATGAACGTTGCCTTATTTAAAGACATTTAATGGATTGTAATGATTATGTAAAATTCCAGACCTTTTTAAAACCGAATTCAATATAGAAGGGGTGAAAAAATGTACATTTCAAGTCCCAAATGCATTACTCGTTAATTTCTCAGATCCGCATCTATTGTAGTGTCGCTTTATTACCAACTGCATTGTGCTCTAATGTGATCCTGCGAGTGTAAATATATATTTTAATAGACTACACTCAGAGTAGTTTTTCAGTTGTGGTTAATTAGCATTTAAATTCCATAAAATAATTTGGGAACTCTGCTGTGAATGTGGTACATTATGCACAAATTGACTCACGTCTGAAAGTGTGTTTGAGTTTCTTAAAAATCCTCCTTTTGTGATTATTTAACGTGAAACACAATTATTCAAAACCATATTAATGCATCGGACTTAACCCAGATACACAAGAGTCCTTACTAATATATCCATGAGCACAAACTAACTTAAAACTTGCTGACAAACTGTTGCGCAACAGGCTGTAATAATATCCAAGATTATCGGAAAAGAAAAATCCATTTTAATAAAAGACATGCTGTATACAAGTCATCCCATTAGAGGGAGCTGTTGGCAACAATTGGCCCAATTGTATTAGTTGTGCAAACAAAGCATGTCATGTTTCTATAACCCTACCTCCAATTATGAGTATATAAATCACTGGCAATATTATGTAGATGTCAACACAAATTCCTTCAGATCAATACTATATTTCATGATTGTAGGGTTTTCTGTTTAAATATTTGTTGTGCTTTTTTTTTTTTTTTTACTCTGTTGCCTTCTTTTTTCCCTTCTCTTTCCACACTCTGGATATTTTCTTTATTTACCATGGGAGCGAATTATGTGTACATAACTTTATAAAGGATAAAAGTGTGAAAGCATTCATGATAATAAAACTTTATGGCAATTCATTTTTGTGTGGCTTTAACAGTTTAGTGGACACAGCGACTGCTTTCCGTGTGCGGCAGCTTAAAGGCCAGGTCCACTCACACAGGTGTTTTCACTTACTAATGCTAATTCCAGGCAACCCGTAACTCGTGTTTTCACAGCCTTCTCCCTGTGAACGTTCCCTGGAACGGCGGTCAAACACCTACCTTACTCCCCGTGAACTCGTACCAGATCGTTGTACTCCAGGTTACAGTTTGTGACGTCACACACACATAAACAACAATGGCGATCAACCCCTGTTGATGCTGTACAGATGCCAGTGATTAACGGTGAGAAATAGAAATAAATAGACATAAATAGGCAACGTAAAGTAATTCTGCACATTGTAATCAAACAATACACATACGATTGTGTACTACTACAGGCTGTGTTTATTAAATAATGCCCAAAATATGTCGCCGACTAGAAATCGCTAGTATCAGCCAAAGGGGTAAGCTTTGCTTCAGAACTAGAACCTCCTATGGCGCCATTTTGATGCTACAACAATATCACCTCTCGTTAGCATTCCACTGACTGCCATTCATTTTGACGTCACTTTGACAGAGAATAACTTTACATCTAGAGCGTTTAAAGACTCTATTTGTCCATTGTTTATTTCTAAAGAAACATGACAATGTGTAAAAGGCTCCATTACCTTGTACCTCACGTTATGGCTCCGTAGCAGACGCTTTTATAACAATAGGCTAACGATTGGGTCATAACCACGCGGCTTACTGTCGCGCAGTAGAGGAATTACCGTATAGTACAGGAGAAGCTCGCAGGCAGTTTGGATTTACATTAGCTGTTTAAGTTTAATTAATGTTAACTAGCATGTTAGTGATCAGTAATTAGCCTGTGCCTATGTTATCTCCTTACATATACCTCCGCTCTCCGTCTCTGTAAGATTGGGAATGATTGAGATTTCTGTCGGCACAGCTACCAGAAGACTTCACACTTTCAGACAGGTTGCTCACGTCACATCTAGGTCGTCTCTCTCAGGTGGAGGCTGCTCAGTAACGCTCAGCGCTCACCGGAAAAGTGCTTCTAATATCCTTCACTGGTCTCCGTCCAGAGCAACGGGATCTGTTGGTCCATTCTCATATACTGTCTATGGTATCAGCTAGCACTAGCTAACGTCAGCGTTAGGTTAAGGCTGATCTGAACCCTGGAACACTAGCCTACCAAGTCGTGACTAAAAATTGTGTCTGGACCGCAGCATTAGACCTCTTCTCTTTACTGTGTGGGTGTGCACATCTGTGAGGGCGATCATTCTAATTGGTACTTGTAGTAATTATCGGCGTAGCTCCACCTATAATCGGCCATGTGAAAACACCTGTGTTGGTGGTGTTCTGTACCTGCTGCAGGTTCATCAGATATAAAAGTGAGCGATCTCTTGTCAACTTTCACTCCAGACACAGTGAAAGCAATCTCTCTAATACCGACTGAAGTCTCCTGCACATCCTACTGCTTCCAATACAGTAGTATAACGAATACTGTGCGAGCTATGCAAACTCCTTTGGTATAACTATGGCCCTTAAACTATTAGTGGATCAACAGGATAACAATGTTGTTTTTTAATTTATCGTAAAAGTAATTTATAAAGTGAAATTATTCAGAGGATTTTTCTGTTTTGTGTGCTTATGTAAATTTGAATATTGTTGAGCATGGAAGGTCATTCTTGACCTTTTGGGAACAGTACATGTAATAACAAACTAGCTCAAAGGTCTAAATGGCTAATGAACACGAGTGGGTTAGCCATCTGAATACCTCACATCACTCGGGCTCTGGAGAATTCTGGTGGTCATTTTTTTTTTAGACTTAAATGATGAATCAAACAATACTAGTCGAAAGATGAATTGATTATTATGAAAATCATTGTTAGCTGCGGCCGTGCTATAGCCTGTAGTTGCTCTGTAATATGTTGACAATTCAATAAGTCAGTCAGTGTAGTCTGTAGTAGTCTCATTTTCTTCTGATTGTAAAAGACTTCTAACCAAGACTCAAATGTTATGTAAACTATGGTATTAACAATGAGTGGAAGGATATTTGTTTAATTTGTGTACATTGAAACGCAGCTTCAGCTCCAGAATATAATTGTGGGCGAAGTCTCTCCCCACTTACATCTTGTCAAACATATTTATCCAGTGATGCAAATGAATGTTGCTGAACACCCCCCTCCCCCCCCCCCCCCCCAGCTGTAATCCCAGTTCAAAACACTTGGACACATTCCATCCTACCAGGAGGTATCCAACATGAGGCCTGCTCAATAGGCTGCCAGTCTATTGTCTGAGTGGAGGTCAATTAGAATTCCTGCAAACTTACTCAAACCTAAAAGACGTCATTATTCCTCCACCAGACCAGGCTTTTTTTTAAATGTTACATTTAAATTCATAATGCATAAATGATCTTCCATCCATGAGCTAACCCTAGTTTTCTGCAAAGAAGCTCAAACTGCTACTGACCACAATTAACCTTCCTCCTCTATCACTGGCAGGCTCCACGAGATCAAACCTACTGGGTGGAAGAATAAAGTCAGAATGAGGCAGCTGCAATTTATTTTCTTTCACTTAAATTGAACCAATCGCAGCAGCCTAAAAGAAGCAGAACAAATGCAGTATGGGGGGAAGTGGGTTAAAGTTCAATCGGGGAAGGAGGCAAATAAGGCGACGCTGCAGCCCCGTTCCCACAGCGGAGGGAGTGCCACCATGCTTCATGGAAAAGCCTCTGCGTCTTTCAGTAGAGGTTGGTTAGGATCTCAGTAACCTTCACTGTTGCAAAAAAAAACAATGTTATTGAGTGATATTTGCGTGCACGTGAGACGGCCCGGGATGGTGAAGGGACATGCTGGTGCGGACAGAGCAGAAGGCTTATATTGTGGGGGGCAGGGTTTACAGGGGTTACAGGTCACAAGCCTCCTGGGCTCCTTTGACCAGCAGAGCGCTCCACGGATGAGCTGGACGAGGTTAATAAAAGCTATCCGCAGCGCACTCTGCAAACTGAAGAAAAGTCCACATTCGATGCATTAAAACCCGCAGAGTAGACTACAGTGTTTTGTGAGAGGATTTAAAGGACGACATCCGCAAGAGATTGCGTCGCCTGCGACCCTCTCCCCACCTCCACAAAGAGAAAAAAAAAAAAAGATGCTCTCCCAATTTCATGCATGGCAGAACTTTTTGTTTGTGCAAAGAGGGCTGCAGAGGGAACAACATCTGCGGGCCAAGGTACGTGCAGGCTGCAGGCTGCAGGCTGTACTGGGAGTTTTCTGCAGGGTGTGTGGAGCGATAGTGGATTCGTGCGAGAATGAACCTCAACGCAAAGCAAAGGTAGGCCGCCTGCAGCTTCTTCCTCTTTATTCCATCACAGATGAACGCACGTGGTCGTTATGCGTTTAAGTGTGAATCTGGAAAATGTTGATCTCATTTCTCCCTATCGGACTGCTGGTTAGTTAAAGAAAAGTAGAGCATGTTTGACACGTTTTGCGCACTGATCTTAAGGTAGGCCTGTAATGCATTTTTTTAATCAGGCCATTCAATAGTCAGTTGAATGCTGAAACTAATGGATTTTGTTCTTCAGGCGTCATAATAACTTGGGTGTTTTACTAAAAGTTGATTTTGCTCAGGTCTTTGTTAGGTGCACCGGCACATTGGGCTAACCCAGGCCCTATTTTAATAATCCGCAAAGAGCTCCAAATCCACCCACCTACCCACCCACTGCTTTCCAGCTGCTGTTTATGTTGGTTCAGATCTTTTTTTTTTTTTAATCGACGGGAGATGACTCCCTCATCATCACATCACGAGACGCTGTTGGCGCCACTTTATTGAAGCTGCACACATAGCGCTCCGACCACTTGTATTAACTCATTATAGATCAGTTCTATAAGCTACGGTCTCCCGTTTAAGATAATAGCTCATAATAAAAATGTGTTTTGTATAATGTCACGTTTTGTGCTCCTGTTTTTGAAGATGGAGCCCCTAAAGTTTAAACTCCCCCACGTGGGTGCATGCTTTGCATTGAGGTCAGTGTTTTTTATTCTAAACAGCCAGTGAACATGGGATTTATTTCCGACTACAAACATGAAATGTGAAGTGAAAAAGCAGTATATTTTCCAACAATGTTTCAAGATCTCATTAAACTAATCTAAACTATTTACTTAAAGTACTTAAGGTTTCAGGAACTTAAACTGACTATTTCCCGTTTATTTTACTCTACTTCTTTATATAATATATACTATAATAATACTTCTTCATTCAGGGAATATACTAGGTTTTTTTTCCCTACATTTAACATTTATAGTTACTTATTTTTCAGATTAAGATCATTAAACAAAGGAAACAACTAAATTAGACTACCCTATACAGTAGCCATGTGTGCCCTTTCAAAGTCAAATTAGAAGGTAGACTATTTGTCATTTTATTTAAAATAAAAAATGTTATGTCTTTGTTTGAAATGAGATGGGTCAAATATCCACCTCCTGTCTCTGATCATTGCAGGGCAAACAATCACCTACTTTTTATTATAAAATAATTCTGCTTTTCGAAAGAAATGTTCAACATTTGCCATGCTTGAAGATGTGTCAGTAGAAGTTTAGTTATAGGATTTTAGTATGTCACTGCTCGTAAAAGTTTGACTGAGTTACCCCACACTGCGTGATAGGCAAACCCATCCGTATGGCTGCAGCCTGCAACGCATTTATCGCAGTTATAGGAACGGTTTAAATATATCTTGTTGATTTTTATATTGTTTCAGATGGTCCAGACTGGAAAGCGTGTTGCCGGGAGCAGTTGGAAGTAATCCAGTACATCAGTCCCCCCGCCCTCTGACTCCCCCTGTCTCTTATGGTCCTCCAGCTAAGGTGCATCTAGTGTAGTTAGTGAAGTTGTTCAGTATCTACTGCCCTGGTTGCTCCTTCTGGCTGGAGGGCTTGTTCTTTTTCAGGATCTGAAATATTTCCCACTACATTTGCCCTGAAAACTACGTTATCTCTGGGATGAAAGGCCTCACGTCTTTACTTTTAGAACAGCTATATGTTTCAGGTGTGTATGTTGTTCCTATCAGCAAGGAACCAATATGTTGTAGCCTCTTTTTTTTGTGTGTGCAGTTTTAACCCGTAGGAACTGATAATGGACAGACAGAAGTAGCACAGTGCAGATTCATCTTAAACATGAGAAAAAATAAAGCAATACATTGCTTAAAGAACAGCAGAAATATGCCATTAATCAGTGTGTTTGTGTCCGGGTCATTCCCTCAGACAACTTTAGTGACTTTCTAACTCTTACGCTGTACATGTTGACTCCTTTTTGTGTGCAGTTTTAACCCATAAAAACTGATAACGGACAGACAGAAGTAGCACAGTGCAGATTCATTTTAAAAAATTTGAAAATTGGTCCCCTGGGTAGCTCTCCTGGTAGAGCAGGCACCCATATATAGAGGTTTACTCCACTTCTTTACTTCTTTGCTGCAAGTCATTCCCCCTTTCTCTCCCATTTCATGTCTTCAGCTGTCCTATACAAATAAAGTTCTAAAATGCCCCCCCCCAAAAAAACTAGCAATACGTTTCTTAAAGAGCAGCTGAAATATCCTATTTATCGGTGTGTTTGTGCACGGGTCATTCCCTCAGACATCTTTAGTGACTTTCTAACTCTTATGCAGAACATGTTGACTTTGCAGTTCCAAAGTGCTCACAGTGCAGATAGTACACACTGATCTACTGCAGTTTGTGCACTTCAGGTATTGCGGGTTACCTTCCTTCATACATCAGCCTGCTAACACTTGAAGGTGGAACTCATGTGGGTTTACAGCGAGTTTTGTTGGTTTGCTCTCAGCTTCTGCCAGTCTCTGCTGTGCAAATCCATGCAAAGCTCTCTGTTCCTCAGACGCACAGCCAAAGGAAGAGATACGTTTTTTTATTTGTTCTCTGTTGTTCCAAGCTTTGATGAACACTTGAAAGACTAAATATTGTATTCACCGCAGGCACAAGAGAGCAGCTGTTATACAGACGACCCCCACACACACACACACACACACACACCCACACACACCTCACCTCCTCTCGTTGCAGTCATGTTAGCGTGTTAGACTCTAAAGGCATCTTAACATTAAGGTTCTTTGACATTGCTGCTTGTCTCGTTGTTTTCAGGTGGATGACTTCACAATTTCAATACTAGACAAAACAAAAGAAATTGCACAGTATCCATCTGCAATCCGCCAGATGTTGTGAACAGCTGCATGTATAACAGTGTATTTATTTGTGTAGAAACATATAGAAGTTGGTCGGATAGATGTGTTTTTTTCTTTTTTCTTTCTCCGGCTTAAAGTGATGGTTCGGAGTAATTTCACCCTAGGGTCCTTTGCACCATGACCTCGAGCCAAACACCCCCCCAGAAGCTTTTTTCACCTGGGTCTAACATTGGGAGAGTTAGCTAGAGTAGCGTTATCAGCTGAATAGCTTAGCGCAGGGGCTAATGGACCCACGTTTGTATCTCGTAAATGACCCCACTAATAATGCCTGAAATGATACCAAACGTCTACAGTAGTACACATAGGTTATGTACTCATAAAACGATGGATTGGAAAGTTTGTAAGTACACCAGGAGTTTCTGAACACTTGCCTGCTCTCTTCTGCTCTCTGTTGCTGCTGCTGCTGTTGCTGTTGCTGCTGCTGTTGCTGTTGCTGTTGCTGTTGCTGCTGTAAGACGAGTGCTTAGGGCCGTCTATAAATTACTACACCGAAAAGAGATACAACAAAAATATTTATTAATTTAATGATTAAATAAGGTAATGTCTCCAAACTTACCTCAATTATTACTTGTCTCCTGCTAGTTATACTACAGCACTTACTTAAAAAAAAAAAAGTTAGATTAAAAAATATTTTTGTTGCATCTCTTTTCGGTGTTGTAATTTGTAGATGTCCCTAAGCACTCGTCTCACAGCAGCAACAACAACAGCAGAGAGCAGAAGCCAGCAGGCAAGTGTTATTTACATAACCTTCTGGTGTACTTACAAACTTGTGTTTGGCTCGAGGTCATGGTGCAAAGGACCCTAGGGTGAAATTACTCCGAACCATCACTTTAATGAACTTTTGTTCAATGTGCAGAGAGGATGAGTTGGACGTTGGCCTCTCTGGTGTGTCACATGCAGACTGAACACTAGGTGGCACCATTTCAACTTTATTGGCTCTTTAGAGCTGAGTTATTTGGCTTCCAAATAACTGTCCACTCAAGATGAGAAGATGAAGGAATAATCGGTGTAAAATGAAATGTCATTGAGTTAGATTTATATGGGCTAATTATCAAAGATAAGAGGCTGTTAATGTTCACTTGTGCTTGGTTTGTACACATTTCTCAGAATGCCGCTGGTTTTCTGTACACTTTCTCCTTGTGATTGAATAATAAAAACACATTTTCAGATCATATCCGACGCTTATGTGTCAATTTCATTGTAATATATGTGCATCTTCTGGTAACATTACGCTCCTCAGGTACTGTGGCCTAATTGCTTCCTATTACACACACTGCCGTGCCATTTATCCAGCACAACAGCTCGTGCACCGCATTACTCCCCTCATTCTATTTCCCTTCCAGCAGCCACACAGAGCCAATGTATCAGCGCACATCACCGCTATTACATGAGAGGGGAGATCTCTTTACGCGCAGGTTCACGCTGGTGCGCGCGTTTTTTTTCCTGTGGGGGTGGGGGCGCGCACATGCATCCGAGGCTCGTTGATCTGTGCAGCGAGCTGAGAGTCAGAGCCGCAAGTGAAGAGGGACTCATAAGTTATCAGCCATCGGAAGAGCTTCGCCAAGAGGCTCCAGCGAGCAGCTCTCCAGGCGCACGGATCGTTGAGGAGGGGGAATCAAGCGGGAGGATGCTGAGCTGAGCCGAGCCGAGCCGATCCGAGAGCTGCAGCTTCACCTCATCAGCGCCAACACGGGATGCTCCTGTAACTTTGAATGTGTTGAAGTTTATCCCCGCTGTCTGTTGCTCTTGTCTAGTCCGGTTTGGTTAAGAGCTGCTCGCCTGTCATGCTTGGTCCATCCGTCCACAGTGCGCTCTTTCTGTGCGCCTTCCTCCAGCTGTTCTCCCTGCCCGGCGGACAGATGCCATCCTGCCAGGAGGTGCGCACAGTCTTTCACTCTCTGCATCCGGGCTCCAAGTGGGTCCCCGAAACCCCGGTGTCAGGTAACTGTCATCAACTTCAAGCTTGTACATGCAGCTCCATAGGTTTTACGCACAACATGTGTGGTAACTGCATCCTTAAATTGTCTGTAGGCTAAAACAGAGTTCTATTATTTCAGCTCTGACTGCAAACACTCAAATTCAATTCCACTGTTCAGTTTCAGTTCTTTACTCCCCACTCCAAGGCTGCTGACATGTCTGGTATCGGCAGTGAGAGCCAACCCACACACACTCTCCATCCCTCTGGCTCAACATTAACAAACCTGCTCTGAAAAAAAGCCAGTTTGCATCTTGTTAAAAATGCAGGTTGAATTATATAAGCCACCGGTTAACTGTTAAATAACAAGCTTACAGAATCGATTGGCTCCAGTATTGATTAAAACATGGAGCCAAGTAACCCAAGTTTGATCAGGTCAGTGGTTTTGAAAACTGAAAGCAGATATTAGCATCTTTCTTTTTGCAGATCTTTGTTATGTGGGTTTGAATCTTCTGCTGAGCTTGAGGGGTATTTTGTTGAATAGATGGTCATGTTCAGGCTGGTCTCTTGGCAGCTTTTCCTCAGCCACATTGTCACAGAAAAGATTAGTGGTGTGATATGAATTGTAGCCATACTGAAAACAAATTTGTAAAAGATGCAATTACTCAGAGGGGTAATTGTTGTTCCCTGGAGCTCAAATGTCAGTGGCTCTGCCTCAGAGGAGGAAGGAACGGGTCTTGAGAAAAGTGACTTGACTTTTGAAACATGAGGGGAAAAAAAACACTGAGCAAATGGTGAAATAATTCAGGTGTTTAGCTGGATGGAGGAACAACTGAAATCCCTCCCCATCCTATTTTGCAGAATACAGCATGTGTGTGCACTGCTGGAGCCTGTTGCATGCATTCTGATTCAGTATGTAAATGGAGATCCCTCTCATGTGGCCGAATCACAGCCAGCTGCAAATGTTAATGGGGCGTTATAGTGTCATGTCAGCACGGAGGAAGTGCTCCAGGTTAACATTTTCTCTCAATTCTCAGCATGCAATCCTCACACGCCATACTCCCACCGCATTCAAACGGGTTTACCAAATAACGCTAAATGTTCCGTGAACATGGAAGAGTGTAATGAATCACAAAATGATTCAATCAAACAGCAGGAAAGATGTGTGACGCACTTTGAAGCATATTTTGTCATCCTCCCCCTGTATTAATCTCTTATCTGTGGGTGCAAGCAGCTCCGACCACTGAGCCCTATCTCTCCGTGCATAAATCTTTAATCACACACCCTCCACCTAGGTCATCAAGCATTTTATCTGCCAGAAACATCGTAGCAGGCCAAGAGAAATATTTACCCCCCTCCCTTCGCTGGGGCATCAGTCTGAGCTGGACACCCTGCACACCAGGCAGCTCAAAACCATTACTTACACTGGAAATCAATCCAGCAGTCTGCCAAAGAACAATTCATCTTGGCCAGTTAAGAGGTAGTTTGGTTTACACGTTCCCATGATGCCCACGGCTTCTCTGTTGCAGATTAATTGCTGGTTTTATTAAGTGAGCTGGTAGCACAGTGCTTCATCAAGTGACTGATGATAAAGCACCTAATTCATACATGTACGGTAGATTTCCAGATTAATGTAGAACACAGATTCAAAAACATTTTGGCCCTCTACTGTTCTGTTCCAGGTCCTGGTTCCAGCTAAAAAGAAAACATGTAATCTTACCATCTTAATGTTGTATGATGTTTCCTACTTTTATGAATGGCTTATGAACATGATTCTAAAATGACAACATGTTCAGCGTGTTAAAGAAAATGATGCTTTATAGCAACGCCAGATGTAAAAACTAGTGAAATACAATAACTTGTCATATTTCTCTATATCAGGGATTGGTGTTCAGCACTACCCTCACCAATAACTCCATTTGTGTTTCTGTTTTGGGACTTTTATAACAGTATGTATTCATAATAAGTCTAACAGGGATGTAACATGCATTTTTGGCAAGAAAAGTAATATATTTGTTCATGCATAGTCCATAGTATTCCCTTATTTGGTGTATTACAAATGTTTTATGAAAATGTCTGTATTTTGCCTACATCTTCATCAAATGAGTTTGTGACAAAGAGGAGTTACTGCTTCAACACATTTCTACATACTGGATTTTGATAATCTCAGAAGAAAAGGAAACAATATTTCCGAGGTAAAAATAGTTTATTTTGCAACTATTGTTAATGTTATTACACATATAGCCGTGCAACAAAGAGGACGAAAAGCCAATGTCAACAAAACGTGTATAAAAAAATCTCACATTAGGTTTCAACATTTGCCTCATTGAGCCACATGTGACCGAGTTCTGGAGCTAGAGACAGTTTGATCGATGTAGCATGACATAACGGCCCCAGTGTAGTATCAGGGAGGCGTTATTATGGATCCCACGTAACTTCTAGGAAAGTCCCGCCCTACGAAGCAGCACGATTGGTTGGGGTTAGGCATTGACCTCGAGTGGTTAAGGTTAGGCTAGCCGATTGGTCAGGGGATAGGACCTGAACAAATGGGGTTACGTTACCTTGCGTAAGCATGGACGCCTGGCCAATAGTAGTGTGTGAATGCTATTGAAGGGCGGGCCTTTCCTAGAAGTTGCGTGGGTTCCATAATAATCAGGGACACTCAGGTAGATAAAAGGCCTCCCTCTTAAATTCCCAACATGTGCTAACTGTTAGCACTAGGAATGACATAATGCAGATAATCAACAATTCCTGGTATTCTGTACAGACCTCCTAAACCCCTCACAGTCCCAGAGCGATCTCAGGACTCCACTGTGGGAGCTACTGTAGTAAAAAATATGACGGGATGTGATTTCAAAACAAAGTACTGCAAGTGAGTGAGACATGGGCTGCTCTGATCAGCGTTTCCGAGTCTTCCGCACTTGTGTTCTTGGCGTCTCTCGTCGAGAAATGAACAACATCGGCAACCAAGATTACAGGTTTCCCTGGCGTTAGCATGCAGCTACATGTAGCAGTGTATGTAACGTCAACACTGCAATAGTCTCAGCCCTCCTCCACAGTGCTGCGGAGGAGGGTCTGGCTAGTCCACACAGCATCCCGGGATGGGAAGAAAACCGTGCTCTGGTTTATTGGCATTTCTTTAAACCAATCACAATCGTCCTGGGCGGCGCTAAGCCCCGAACTCAATGACGGTCCCTCTGCAAAATAGCCTCGGGAAGGAACTTGTTTTCGGTGGAACGTGTGTATGTTCAAAAGTTGTTTTAGTCGTGCAACAGAAAACTCTGATTGGAGAGATAGTCTAGCTAGCTGTCTGGATTTACCCTGCAGAGATCTGAGGAGCAGTTAGCCATAGTCCTCACAAATCCACCGGAGGTTAGAACGCCAACACAGAGAATGAGGAAGGTAAAAAAAGCGTGATCCGGCGGAACGTCGTGGATATAGACTTACACTGCAGTAATGTGCCTGGCGCAGATGACCATATAAAGAAATCTGGCATGAAGTCAAAAGTCAGAAAAGACAGTTGGAAGCGGAGTGTTCAGAACCGTCTGAAATCTGACGCTTTTGCTCACAGGGATTACTTTTACATACGTTTACCTCGTTATTTGAAGCTTTGGCCATGTTTAATATGAACATCAGACAATGTAACATTATATCAATGACAGAGGTAATAAGGAAAAGCATTATAACCCCTAGGTTGGAAACCACTGGAATAATGTAATATAGATTTATTGTTTTTCAGAGTGTGTGCTGAAATAGTTGCGTTACCAAACATTACATCATCATTCACGGCTTCCACTTGTTCTTACACAAATTGATATATTCAGTTGCTCTGGAAGATTTCTCTGTGTAGATCCATATATCCACATACATGTAGCTTCAGCAAAAATTTTCATTATTCTCAAAAATGTCTAAAGTCACGTTCTTATTCTCAAATAAATTATATTCTATGCATTCTTCCTTTTCTTATTCTTTTATTCTTATGTGACACATATTAAACTTTCTAGGAATGTTTCCAATATTTCACACTATCCTTTATATCCAGTGATGACATTGAAACGTCTTTCGTCATTCTAGACAATATTTAAGCAATGCATGAAAATTTAAAAAGTAATATCCTGAAACGAGACAGAGTTATGGCGCCAGGCTTGTACTTGCGGTTGAATTTCCATAAATTCCAGCGCTTCCACTTTTGTCTTAATGAGCTTTTGTTTTACATTTTACAAAAGCATGAAATATGCAGCCCCTTCTCATATATTTAGCACATTTTTGGTCCTATTTTTGGTCATCCATAATACATCCTTGTCATTTATTCATACAGAATAAGTTAAAGGTTTTCAGCCACAATTACATCTGCTGTAATTGTTCTGAACAAAAAATTTCTTGAGTAAATGCAAAATGGGGGGGCTTTCTCTGCGGCCTAATGTAACACAAGTTACATTGTCTTTATTGAGACATACAGCTAATGAAAGATTGATGAACTTAAATGTTGAGCACGGCTTGCTGTGATTTGACTGAGGGGAAGTATCACTTTCTGTGTGTGTGGGCATATGTGTGTGTGTGTGTGTGTGTGTGTGTGTGTGTGTGTGTGAGAGTGTTCGATGGGGAGCCGTGAAGTAACCTGTATTGATATGGTGTATGGTGTGGAGGAGGTGGCTGATTCAGAGAGATGTCCGCAGGAAGGCAAAAAACAGAATTCTAATAATGCTGCATGTGGTGCCAAAGGGCATAACACCAAAATACCAAAATTGATGTTTTTCTTTTCGCCAACATGTTTCAAAAGAAGTAAGCAAAGAGAAGCAACAGGGAACATATGAAAAAAACACCAACCTAACTGTGCTGTGAGATTAGCACTCATGTCTTTGTTGTGGCTCTTGCTGTGGGTGGCTGTAGTGTCTGGAGGTGAAATGGAGGCTGGGTGTCAGTGCACGCCACCGCGTAGTCGTATATGTGCGAGAGGCGCTGGAGCACTTACCCCAGGACACGAGTGTGAAAGCAGCTCCATCAGTGTCAGCGGTGGTTGGAGCGGAGGATGTGGTGGAGCTCTGACAGCAAGTTGCTGACCGGATTGATGAGAGGAGCAGATCAGATTCTCACTAAATGGATGACTAGTACCAGTTTGCTGGAGGCGGCGCTGACAGCTGCCACTTACTTCAACATAAAAACCTGGAACAGTGGTGCTGCAAAGGAGGAGCTTTCTCTGAGCTATCTGGGCACCGTGCATTCTGAGGAAATTTTAATGCAACAATTTGTGCAGCACAAGTAGACACAGTTCCTGTTTTCTGTCAGATGGGTTATAGATTTCAGCATTTCTGACGGCACTTGAAGGCAGCTTTATTTCCCGGAGGCGAATTTAACGAATCTTACTATGGCCACGCCAAGACCCGCCCTTCAATAACATTTATTGGCCAGGCGTCCCTGCTTACGCAAGGTAACGTAACCCCATTTGTTCAGGTCCTATCCCCTGACCAATCAGCTATCCTAACCTTAACCACTCAAAGTCAAATGCCTAACCCCGACCAATCGAGCTGCTTCGTAGGGCGGGTCTTGGCGTGGCCATTTTGGGATTTGTAAATTTGCTTCCCAGAGAGAGAGAGAGAGAGAGAGAGAGAGAGACAGAGAGAGAGAGAGAGAGAGAGAGAGAGAGAGAGAGAGAGAGAGAGAGAGAGAGACAGAGAGAGAGAGAGAGAGAGAGAGAGAAAGAAATGAGTTGAGCGCTGCAAGGTTGAGATCAGGGGTTTTCAAACCTTTTGTGTGTGTGGACCACTATTTGTAATCAAGAATTTTCGTGGACCTTATAATACACATAATAAAATATGTCTACACACAGTCCTACCTGAATTAGTCTGCACCTCTTAACAGGCCTACTAGCACTAAACTATAACTGGTCATCGCATCAGTGCAACAGGCTCGTTAAAAGAAAGTTTACCGCGCACAACGGCTGACACATATTTCATTCATTCATTTACTCAAGCGCCCGAGGGCATAATCAGGTTCATTTGAACAACTTATTTCTATAGCATTGGAGTATTAAATCTATACAGTAATAAGAACACTTGGATGTAGTCAAAATTTCTAAATCTTTGGCGATTTTAGGGGATTATTAATCTTCAGAGTTTGGACTTGAACGTCACGGCCGAGCGCCACTAGCCTATTTTAGTAATCACACAATAACTTGACAATTTAATTTAAATAAAAATGTTACATCAATATACATATTCTTAAGTGTTATGGGAATTTCCTGGTAAAATGAAGGTTAAAAAAACTATTATTTTATATTTTATTTTGCTTTTCCACGGACCACCTGCAGTACCCTCACAGACTACTAGTGGTCCGCGGACCACAGTTTGGGAATGACTGGTTTAGATGGTACGGTCTACTGTAGGGGTGTGTGAGATCGTTAGTATGTATAAAAATATTTTTGCAGGTGGGAGTATATATATATATATATATATATATATATATATGTATATATATATATTTACAGGTAAGAAGGATATATTCATGATTTGAGCCCCCTGAACGGTTATTTGTACCTCTTTTGGGGAGTGGGTTCTTTCATATTTTTGGAGGAGGACAAATCTACCTCTTCTAAATATTGGGGGAGACATATCCCCTGCATCGCCCCCCCCCCCGAAATCTACGCCTATGGCTGAAACAATTATAGTTTCATGCCGTTTGATATTGCTGAGCAGGATGCCAAGGTCCCGCAGGTGTGGACTCCAGTAATTAGCTGCCGGGTCAGGTCAAAAAGCG
Source organism: Perca fluviatilis (assembly GCF_010015445.1). Lineage (NCBI taxonomy): Eukaryota > Metazoa > Chordata > Actinopteri > Perciformes > Percidae > Perca > Perca fluviatilis. The sequence continues at coordinate 2,948,292 of NC_053121.1, forward strand.
AACAACAAAAAAACAAACGCTCTTGCTCTTTAACAGACGCCGACACGACTAATAGGTGGATCAGTGTGACCTGAAGCGAGACGAGTTTTTGTCTTATTAAGCACAGATTTGTGCTTTGTTTAATCCGTTTTTCTTCTCTGAGACATCCCTCTTTAATGAAGGGCACTTGTTTGCTGCCTCATTGTTTTCTGTTTCTCTGGGAAAAAACACCACAGATCGGGCTCTTTCACAGTCACGCTTCCAGCTTTCACATTATTGCTTCATCAAACGATTTAAAGTAGAGCAGTGTCGGCAAAGAACTAAAAATACTTAAAACAATTTGAATCCCCAGTAGCTAGTGATATTTTTCATTCCTTAGGTTGGTTGTAGGCTTAAATTGCGCTATGTTCATTTCATTTATTGTCTCAACAAAGTGACACTGCCTCTCTTATTTTGCCCTGGAGAGGAAGCCAAGGAGTCCCACGTGCTTCGACTCAACACTAGTAGTTGATGTTTAATTTATGCTCATAATGAACAGCTTTTAACATATTCTATATCTTAATACAACTTGTTTTTTCCCCCATGGTCTCCATCATTAAACTTGCATAGTGATAGCTTAGTAATTGGTTCTGGGAAACTAAGAGGCACACAGTGTATTTGTGGCTGCCCCCGTTCCCTTGCGTTCCTTTGACTTGGAGTCCCCAAGCTTGTTAAAAAGGTTGGGGGGGGGGGGACTCTTCTCTGCACAGGACTGTTTCAGTCCCTGCTGGAGTTTTCACCCTTGGCATTTCAACAGAAACTTCATTTCATGAGAGATCCATCAGCAAAGGATGGTCACTTACGGCTGTGACAAACCGAAGGGCGATCAATGCGTTTTAAAAAAGCCATTTCAAGACCTTGACGCTCACGAAAGCCGCAGCTGTTCTGCATGTTGAATTGTCTGGCCCACCGTTTTAGAGTATTGATTGGAAAGTGGGTCATAATTTAAAGGCGTCACCTTGGACTGAGATTGTATGTTGGGGAAATTTACATCTAAATTGCTCCTGGCCTTGCACCTTGTCTCTCTTGGTTTAGTTTGAGAGCAGTGGCCATCAGGACACAAAAATCGACTAATTAACCACTAACAGACTGATAGAAAAGTGCTCTTCGGTGCCCGGTAACTATTAAGCTCAAGGTAGGTGAAGTGAAACAAGCTCAGAACAAAACTGTGCGGGGATGACAAGGAATATAAAAAGGAGGCAGGGAGGAGGAAGAGAGCCGAGTCTTAAAGCAAAGAGAAAAAGCAGGAAAGCTTACTCCCAAGTGATCTGTCAGTCAAAAAGAAGGCTTTATTTAGACGCTGTGATTTTATTATTTGTGAGACTTCCTGTCGAATCCTTCACTTATTCCTCACCGCAGTGGAACTTCAGTAATGAAAGGCATTTATCATCTGCAAAACGACAAACGTGCAGATGAAAGTGTCTGTTTTGCCGGAGATAATTGCTAAATCCCCGTCTTTTTCCTGCACCAGCCGCGCTCACCTCACCTCATGGTGCTATTGACAGCTTAATAATTTTGCCCCTGCAGCCTGAAATTAGCTTGATCTTATCTGCCAGGAGTCCTTTCTCCGTATTGATTTAAGATATTAAGCCTGTCAGTATGCATACAAAAGGTGCCGTGTGACAGGTTTATTGCCTGTTTCACTCATTAGACTCCACACCTCAAACTCTGATGGGCGCCAGCGAGTGAGCGGAGAGTTAGCCCAAGCTGTTCTTGGTTCAAATCCCCCAGTACTTATTCATTATCCAGACTGTCACTCTGTTGCATCTCCTGCAAGTTTAACTTCCCTCCGTGCAGCTTTGTTTCTAAGGATCTATTGTTTGAAGATCTCAAAGAGACAAATCCTCGAACCAATGGAGAGATTCACTTTTCATATTAAGATAAAGCCTCCGTCTTGACAAAAGCCTTTCCTGTGTCTTTTGACACGCTTGTTATCGAGACTTTTCTGATATCCATACACATTCACAATCCGAGCCCTCCCCCCAAATTAATCTCGCCGCTTCCGTCTCTTTATCCTCCGCATCCCGACCAGCGGCAGCTGAAGCTGGCAGACTCCCCTGACATTTGTTTACCACGCCATCAATCAGGCCCTTGTCACTGACGCCTCTCAGGCAGCAGATCCTGCAGACAACTCCAAGACGCCGCTTGGCACGTTACGACTGCAGCCTCCACTGAAGCTTTCAACTGCCACATGGGACAGAGAGGAAGGGGGAAGCACCAAGGAGCTCCTCTTTGTATTTAAACATCAGATGGTTGTGCCCTATTTATGTCGGTGTGATGTCTATGCGTGCATCGTTTTAGAGGAGTGATTTGGGAATAAGCTGGAAATGTATAGCTTGTGTATAAAAAGTGCATATTCCACTGGACCTTTTTTTTTTTCAATAGAGGTGTTTTGACACAGAATTGTGATAACTGCAACATACATTTGAGTAGTTCCCTCATTAAAGGTCTTGGTAAAGTCTTTATAGTTATTCCAAATGTTACCCATTTTAGTCCCACATTTTTTAAACAACTTAACACTTGCTTAAGACAGCTTTTATGGAACAGGAAGCCATCCAGAAGAGTCTTACAAAGACCAATAGATGAAGGAGGTCTAAATGCCACAAATGTTACTCCTACTGGGCTGCACGGGCCAGAATACCACATACCGGGGTGGAAACAAATTGAAAGTTTTCATCTTTATAACCTCCCACCGTCATCATTTCCTTTCATACCACCACTTAAATCTTCAAAGACTATGAGATGTAATCCAGTTATTATACACATGTATAAGGTGTGGATGGAGGACTATAAAAAATAGCTTTTGATATTTCTATCATTTGTGAATAACATAAAAACTATGTTAAAAAAGGTCCCATATTGTAAAAAGTGAGCTTTCTATGCCTTTTGTTTTATTATAAAGCAGGTCAAGGTGCTATAAAAATACTGTGAAAATATCAAACCCTCAATTCACAGAGAAATGCTCACAGTCCGTTTTAAGAAACTGTACCTTTAAACAAGCTGTCAGGACCTCTGTATGGTTGTCATGTCATAACTATACTATCTATCTATCTATCCATCTATCTATATATATATATATAGATAGATAGATAGATAGATATATACTGTATATATATATATATATATATATATATATATATATATATATATATATATATATATACTGTATATATATAGATATAGGTAAAAAGTGCCACTACAGTGCCCTTACAGTCATTCCCCGGCTGCAATGACAGTGCAGAGACTCCGAGGGCGCAGATGCACCAGGAACCCGCGGGCACTGACCAATCAGAGCAGGCTGGGCTTTTTCAGAGACAGGCCTTAAAGAGACAGGCGCTAAAATGGAAAGTGTTTCAGACAGAGGATGAATACAGGTATTAGGAATGTGTTTTTTGAACATTAAAGCATGTGAACATGTTCTAGTAGAAAAACCCAAAATAGAGGTATTAACGTAATAAATGAGCATAATATGGGACCTTTTAAAAGCCACATCATTTTGAACTACTGTTGAATCTCTTTTTTTAAACTTTTAGAAGAGATGTTGTACTTCTGACAGCCTTCTTTGTAAAAGATGTTCTCGAGTTCATCGTCACACAAAACTGCAGTTCATACACCATCACTTTTGCAGCAGCTGAGGCACCTTGGCTATCCTTGATCAGACTCAATTCGAACCGCCTAGTCCTTATCTCACACCTCACTGGGATTCTTTCATATTGAAATCATTTCTTCAGGGTGTTTGTTCTTTGATTTGGTTGTGTACGGCTAGATCGGAGCAATTAAACATCCTTGTCACCTTAGTTTTGCCTTCACTGGCTTACATCTGCACCTTTCAAAAGAGCTCTGGGAAACCAATTATTTATCATCTGTGTAAACAGCCCTTAATGTCAGTCATGTTGTTTCATCGCCTTCAATCTTACTTGTGGCTTTTTATTTTATATATCATATACATAGTAAAAGCATGCTGAAACACACTATCATTTTTGTGCAAAGTGTAGCCTGGAGTGGTGAGTAACTTTCTGTTGACCAAATTGATCTTTGAGGAGAACATCACAGCTATGGTGTATTACTTGAATGTGCATCAAAATGACTCCTTTTTTTCAGCAGGAATTTATTTTTGACTTCAGCCCCGCTAAATAACACAGCCTGTATATAATGATCACACGCTCATTAAGGCTGCAGAATCTGCTGCTTTTTAGTGTTTCCTGTGTTTAGCATGCAGAGGATGCAGCCGAATCTTTTCGTGTGAAGGAAGCGGCTTTGGGTTTTTGAAAATTAAACAAAAGCTCCTTTGCAGCTCCTTCTCCCTGCTCATCCAGACTCCTGTCCTGTCTCTGCTGATTTCCTGCCAGGTGCGGATCTGCAGGTTTGCCAAACCAAAGGCCCGACCTGCTGTTCCAAGAAAATGGAGGAGCGGTATCAGGTGGCTGCACGCAGCAACATGGAGTCTGGTCTGCAAGTCGTCAGTGCTCAACTCAAACGTCTTATCATCCACAACGCCGCCATATTCCAAGGTAAGCAGTGAGCGCAGTTTGTTTCAAACAGACAAGATGTTTTGTTTTTTTTACAGTCACTATCCACTTTCTTGGCACCACATCCCTGTTCACATCAGCAGCTCACTCCTCCAGACGGTGAGTCACATAAAAATAAATCAGAAGCATAATGCATGCAGACAGGGATGAGACGCTCAGCTGCTGTTCAACTAAATGTTAGAATGGCAGAGACGTGTGGTTAGAGTGACTTTCGATGTAGTGTGGTTGTCGGGGCCAGACATGTTGTTCCAGAAAGTGACAGCCTCCTGAGATTTTGGCGCACTGCAGTCAGTGATGACAGTTATTCACAGAGTGGAAAACGCCAGTCAGCATTGGTCCTGGGTAGCACTCACAGATGAGAGAGGTCAGAGGAAAACTGACTGTGTATGAGTGGTTTTAGCTAACAGATGCATGCAGAATAAGGGCTCAGTGCAACGGTGATGTAAACAACGTGCACATCGTCAAACTTGGAGACACTGAGGTTCAACTGCTGTCAGCTGACGAAGGTACAGGAGGCAGGTGACTGCTGAAAGTGAAGGACTGAACACTTAAATGACACCTGGTCTAACAATGCAGGAACTGTGTGACAGCAGCATGAAATCAGCATTTCCTTGCTGAGTTGAGACTGCTCTGAGCTACTTCCTCTCTTTTTTCCTCTCTCCTTTATTCTTGGCTAAACCAAAGTTTCTCAAAGTTGTTTGAGAAAACCTTTGATCAAGCAGCAACAAAGACCATAAATAAGGTCAAATAATTCTATTTAAGGAATAGCTCGACATCTTGGGAGCTATATACTTATTACCTTTGTTGTTAGAGTGAGATGAGGAGATTGATACCATTTTAAATTCTGTAAGGTAAATATGAAGCTACAGCCAACAGCCGGTTAACCCCCCCTAAAGCCATCTTTTTTCTAAAGAGTCTTTAGAGGTGCTGGTAAGGAATATTTTTTAACTGGGATGACCAGATGAAATATTTAAGACAGTCTTGAATTATGAGCAGTTGTCCCGAATCCTGTCGTGTTCATCCCAAAAATTAGACTGAACCCGAGATTAGATTTGATTAATTATATGCTAATAAAATATTACTGATACTGATCATTATGAAACAAAAACCTTTAGTGTGGCCCACAGACTTGGACTTGGAAAAAGTGTTGAGTTTTTGTTTTTTGGTGGCTTCATATTTACTGCACAGACATTTAAAAATAAATAAATAATTATTTAACCTTTATTTATCTAGGTAAGTCGATTGAGAACAACTTCTCATTTGCAACAGTGACCTGTCACATTCACACAGTTCCACATCCATACCTGGAAGCTGCCCAGTACAACCACAGTCTGATCTGCTGGCCACTGAGCAGCTCCACTGGAGCAGTTGGAGGTTAAGGCTTGCTCAAGGGCACCTCAGTGGTGGTAATGAGGGAGGGACAAGCACTTTCCCCACCCAGATTTGATCCTGTTGGTCTGGGGATTGAACCGATGACCTCTCGGTCACAAGCTCATGTCTCTAACCTTTAGGCCACCACTGCCCATTGAAGTGGTATCAACTGTCTCATGTAACTCTCAGCAAGAGTGGATAAATGTACACCCCATGTCAAACTATTCCTTTAATACACATATTTTACTGTTCACAACCACAAAGTGACAATGTAACAAGGGCTATGGACAAAAATAGATGTTTGGCTAGCCCTGGCGGGAGCTCCTTATGCACTGGTAGACTATTGTCCACCAGAAAGAGAAACAAAAAAATGAAAAAGATGCTATTATTGTTATCATGGCTACATGATTAAAAGCATGTAGCCGTGATTAATAAAAAAGTCTTTCCAACACTGTAACAGAACGCACCTTTGCTCAATTTGCCATTCTTTTGTAATTTTGTAATTTCTACTACACAGCAAAGATAACGTTACATTAGCTCACTTTAAACAAAAACTTTATTTTTAAGTGTCTCAACTTGAACTGGTTTCGAGTGAACTCCTGGACAACAAAGGGGTACCCAACTTTTCTTCCACACTGCAGCCATATGAGCAACAGCTGTTTTGAAATATCCTTTCATGTTTAATGTTTAGCTTTTGTTATCATGCTACACAGGGCTTTTCAATCCAGCGCAGCAGCTCTGTTTACTGTCTCTGGGTTTCCACTTGAAGTGGGGATGTGTGGACTCACTGGGCCAACCGTTTCTGAGAGCCCACACTCATTGGTTGTGATACGCAGCACCATCCTGACATGCCAATTAAAACTTGAGGTTTAATGGGGACCGTGGGGTCTGCTTGACTTGGTTGTTACACACTAACTATGTTAGAGAGTGCTGCTGTGGTTTGGCTGCACTTTCCTAGAAGGGGTTCAATGCTAATTGCTTTAGCATAGGGCTTGAGAGAATTCCCCAAACAGCCCCCGGACTGAAATCCTTTATAACATCCTGGTCTTATCTGTTTCCTCTTCTTCATTTTCATCCTCCTTCTCTTTTCTTCTTTTCTTCTTCTCTCTCTCTGACCCTGTAATCTTCTCTCTCCATCTCTGTCTCGCTCGATCTACTTGACTTTTCTTTCTCCTTCTTTCTCCCTCCGTCTGTCTCTTCCTCTCACATTCGTGCTACACTGTTGGGAATTGAGTGCATGCCTTGTTTGCCATCTTCTTTGCTGCTCTCTCTCTCTCTCTCTCTCTCTCTCTCTCTTTTCTTCTGCGCTCACTTCTGCCAGAGATCAAAGGGCTTCCCCTCTCCACTCCTCTATCTTCGTCTCTGAGTGCTCTCTCTATCCCTGCATCCCCCTCTCCTTCCAGCTCCACCTGCCCTGCTCTGCTTTCCCAAGCCTCAGACTACACAAGAGGTTTTCGCCCTTTTGAAGTCAACTTCTCCAAACAATAGAAAAAGTAATGGCTCTGTCTATCTTTGACTTTTAAGCAGAGAGATGACAGGCCGCTTTAACATAAGGCTTCTTCAAGATCAATACCAGGAAATAGGTAAGGCATTAGGAATTTCTAATGATGCGTGGCGCAGAATGTCTCATATGCCATTTGCCAATCTAATGAGCCCGAGCTGATCTCTTTACAGTAAACCAGGGAAATAATGTAATGAATAAACGGCAGCATCCATTCTGATATGTGACAGACTCTTGGATTACATTTTGATTCACATAAGCGAGATCATAACATCATCTTCCCCCGCGTGCTGTGTTTGCCACACTCTCAATGGCCTGATGTTGTCAATTTAGTTCAAAATGAGAATCTGTAAACCTGCGCAGGATCCATCTTGAAATCTAATCTTTTAAATGAGAGGATGATCTTGTGCATGTTGAGAATTTAATTTAGAAAATAAATGATGGAGTCCAATATTTCTCAGGAGTGTATTAGTAAGTGATGAGAGGACAGTGGGGAGGTAACATTAGAGCACATAAAGGGGCACTACACTGATCTTACACATCAACATCAGTCACAGGGAGTACTACCAGTGTCAGGAAGCTACTTGAGAAAAGTTGTCAGTCACTCATTACCTACTACATATTGCAAAACAAAAATTACATTAGTTTAATAATTACATATGTAATAAAATAGAGTAGAAATAGAAACCGAAACATTGTGGTTTAACAAGCAGCCAGCCTACACTTTGATCAATGTTAAAAAAATAGTGAACAATACCCATCACAAAGGTCAGAATTTACTGTAAGCTTGCAACCTCAAATTGCATATCTGTCTCCTAGAATTCACATTTACATACTTCCTATTTGTTTGGGCACTATGACGTTTTTGATAGAAATGTTATTGCTGCCTGGCTTGTGTTTACTGACAACATTTTGGCCAGAGAAGGAAGTACTACATGTATTACCGCCTGCAATTTATGGGGAGGTGGTTGAAGTGTGGGTGGGCATACAGAGACCAAGACCACCTCTTTCCCTAACCTTAACCAAGTGCTGCGAGTGCCTAAACATAACCATTCTAAGGTTTAATGATGCTGTAGATGCTATGAGGGGATATTGTATTTCAAGATAATATATTTTAGGAAAACAAATGAAATACATGGTCAGTATGCACAAATATGTGCAGTATCAACATTTTACAACTTGGCTGATACTTTCTTTAAAACATTTCCTCATTATGTTGATAAAAAATATTGTAGAAAATGTATTTGCTGCAGCAAATTTGAATTAAATAAATTGACTGCAGGAGGGCGACCTCGAGCTCACCCAGTAAGAGTGTTTGCCACGTGTAGGCTGAGTCCTTTGCAGCAGCCCGGGTTCGAGTCCGGCCTGCGGCACTTTGCTGCATGTCATCCCCCATCTCTCTTTCCTGTCTATCCACTGTAATAGTCAAATAAAGGGAAAAGCCCCCCAAAAAATATATATTTTTTTACTGTTTATCCAACTATCAGTTTAAAATGCAGAAGGTATCCCATTTACAATTATATGAAAGAGACATTTTAGTTTTGCTTACCTAAAAGAAAATTATTGAATTTTCTGCAGTTTGACTAATTGCTTAATTGATTGTTTGAGCACTCGAGTACGTAAACAGACCAACGATGCAAGGAAGTGAGCTGGGAAGTCGGCGTGTGTATGTGTGGAGGGAAACTCACCCAACTCTACTCTACGAGGCTGGAACAAGTCCTAAACAATGTTGTTACACTGTGGCTCAGCTGACTTAAGCACATATTTATGTTTGTGCTGGGATTATAGCCTACTGCACATCTCACAACCTCCTCTCTACCTCACCCATCTCCTCTGTCTTTATCCTCCGTGTAACTGCCCGGCGATGCAGAAACTCATTGAAAACCATCTTCTGGCATTCTGGGTGATTGGCAGCTCTAATTGTTGTTATTTCCCTGGCGAGTGGCGCTACTGCTGCTGCTGCTGCTGCTGCTGCTGCTGCTCAGCCTGAGCCTGCAGATTAGAAATTAGATTATCCTCCTCTGTTAATGAGACACGCTTTTATTTAACGTTTTAAAAATGATTTGTTGAGGTTGTTATTGTGTAAGAGCTGAAAGCCACCCGTGGCTGTGTTGCGAGGGCAGGCAAGATCTGGGGAATGTTTTGTTGTGCGGTCCTTGTGCAAAATGACACATCATAAAATGAGCCTCTCCTGACTGCTGTGCTGGTGGAGAGAACAAGAGCGCTCTGCTCCTCTGCATCACAGATCATCACAGATCCCTGCTCCTCTGCTCTGTCTTTACCCAGAGGGGAGTCACACTCAAGTCCAAAGAGCAAACCCAATTAATAAACATGAGAGGACAGGGTTGGCCCGATTGCTTATATAGTCAAATATGTGGGGAGGCAAGTTGAGCTGTGTGTGTGTGTGTGTGCAGATATCAGAGAGTCTGTGTGATATCTGCTGAAAAAAGTGGGCCATCCAGCCTGGTGCTCCTGGAATGACTCAATGAGTCCATAGAAGGCTGGCTCAGTGGGGTGTTCGAAAACAGGTCTGACTTGGACTACTTTCAGGCAGCATGAGGGCGATCTGTATGTGGCTTCACTCGTCGCTGCGAGGCAGGGGAGCTTTCTCCACTTCCCTCTGATCTCACAGGGGCCAGCTCTGCAGATGAGCGGGAGTTTGGAAGGATGCTCATATATTTTTTATCAGATATAAAGACAACGGGCAACCCGCAATGTGCACTGCTCGACAAAGTTGCAGAATGTCCGTGAGGACGTACACACACACACACACACACACACACACACACACACACACACACTGACTGCAAAATTGAAAAAGTTCACTCAACAAAAGTGTGAATAAATCTTCTTTTGTGTCCTTGAGTTCCTCACACCTCATTCCTAGCGGGCCAACAAATTAGCATCTCATTAGCAGTCTCAAAAAAAATTCTATCGACTTCCTCCGCTTCTTCTGGACGGGTTTTAATTACTCTGAGTGTATAAGGAATTTGAATGTCAGACACCCTGTGGCCCCGGGGGGAGGGGGTTGTTGACCTTGAGAAGAGTTTGCCCTCATTTGTCTCCGATAGTGCTGAATGGACACTCGCCGTGGCAGTAACCCAAACGAGATGTGGCAGGAGGTGGATGACGCAGAACCTGGCAGGCTCGAGCTGCCTTTCCATTCAGCAGCCAATAATCAAAATCAGATCTCGCTGCCCTCTGCATGCAATCGCTGTCTCCTGCTCGTTAGCCATCCGCTCGATTCAAAGTGCTGCTGGCGTCTGGCCTTAGCAGACCTTCCCTCTGTTCTCTTCCCATCATCTGCTTTCCAATAATCATCCCCTGCCTCACGCTCTCCATGGAGTCATTTTGTCTTCTGGAGAAGTTTTCCCGGAGTAATCCAATTAGAGTGAGGACTGGTGCCATGTATGCCTGCTGCGAGATGTCTGAGGTTGTTTACTCGCTGCCCCGGGCTAATCTAATAACTTAATGATGGGGAGAGGCAGTTTTGCTATGTCCAATGGGTTCCTTCGAGCATCGTTTATCAGACACGATGGGGTTTACCAGCCATTACCACATCTTCTTCTCTCAACTTGTAATTTCATTTGAACATAATTGCTGTGTTTTATCATTATGCGTCACTTCTTGGTTCGCTTCTAATGAGCTTTTCTGGACTTTTTTTTGCACTCTGCTGGGCTGGCAAACTGTTACAGATACAGATTTATACTTAATAAAAGCGGTGTAATACTGAGAAGCGCGCTGTCTGTTTGAGTTCTGAGCTTCTCTTGGTGCTCGGGAGCCACAAAGGGGAAAGTAAGAGTGTATCTTTGCAGTAAACAACCTGAGAGAATATTTTAGTGTTAGTCAGCCTGAGGAAGAAACATTAGCTGTAGCAGCTATAGACACATACTGCAAGCACCGAAACATCCAGGTACAGCAAATACACCAGTAAATACACCCTCTCTTCTTAGTATTTCTTCTCATTATCCAGTCTGGTGCTTGTATTTCTAATATGAAACAGTGAAAAGTCTACAAAGCGTATACAAATGAGATGTTTGGGTGCAGTTTGCCACTGAATTAACATGACATGGTCTGCATGGGAATCTTCTATGTGTGTCAGGCAGGAGCCTAGTTCCAGGCAGAAACTCATGACTAATACTACTTCACCTTTTCTTTTTTTTTTTTTTTTTATATTAAAGGACAATTCCAGCGCAAAATGAACCTGTGTACCAAGTCAACCGTTCTCTGGAATATGTTTTCATGCTAATTGAATGTGTCTCTAGCTTGAAACAAGCTAGCGCAAACCGGTGATTAGCTTCTAACGCTAGCTTAGGCCACTAACAAGGCTCAAAGTAGCACCACACTTCCACGGTAGCATAATGAGGGTCCCTACATGTAAACCGAAAGAATGAAAAGACGTCCCAGAGAACGTTCGACTCGGTACACATATGTTATTAACCCCTAGATTCATTTTTCGCCGGAATTGTCCTTTAAACTAGAAAAAGGGGAAGCTGATAATGGAATTAAATTGTGTTTTGTGTTATGTCATAAACGTTTATGACTTGTTTATAATGTTTATGACACGTTCATGGCATTGTCATTTCACTCTCATGTAGATACCTTTAAGTAAAGCAGAACCAAAAAAGAATAGGATTTGAATTGATTTATATTTTAATCATATTTAAATACTGTTTCTCGAGCAGCAACAGTAAAGTTTACAACAGCAAAAACACTATATACACGATAATGTCTCTCTGGAAACTAATCTAAAATGTCAGGAAAATAAATAATATTCCTGACATCAAAATACTGAGTGAAGTTTAGAAAGAATAAAGAACACAGACAGCAGTCAGGATCGGTGTCTTCATGTCCTCGGTCCTCCTCCCTCTGCTGCTGCTGTGATTCACCGCCTGCAGGTACCGCTGGCTGCGTCTCAGCATGGCGCTAGGTTTACAAGAATTTGCCAAAGTTGAAAAAGTAAGCTAAACAGTTACTACATACAACTTCTTCATAACAATTCACTTTTAGCTGAAGCATTGTGGTGTGGTTTTCCTTTCATCTCTGTATGCCTCACTTAAGTGACAAGCCAACGTGACGAGCTAACGTTACTGTAAGGCAGACGTATTTTACAAAGACAGCAAACAGTTTTACCTTTATCCGTGATTTTGTCTATAGTGTTGAATCCAAAGTGCTTCCACACATCGCTTCTCAGATCATTTTGGTGCCATGATTATGCATTCAGCATGACTCACTAGTTTTCTCCATTTCACACTAGCAGCTAGGCTAAAACAATCTCCTAATTTACTGAAAAAGCAACAGGGCAGCAACAGGCCTTTCTCACAGCAGACACTTTTTACTTGTCATAGCAGGAACAGCACAGGTGTTGCTAATAACATTAACGATGGCTCCGTTCTATTCAAGTGTTCCAGTGAGAGCGACAGGGAGCCAGCATGCACAATACCAGGAACCTGAAATCAATGCAGCTTAATGGAATTCAGCCATCATTAATTTCATTATTTACACCTGTGCTTTTCCTACTGTGATGAGTCAGTCTGAGGGATCTTCCTAGACCCAATTTGAAGAGGTGCCATACTGTATGTGGTCCCTAAGTCAATTCTTTTGACACTCTCACCTGAAATATCACAGGTACTTGGGTGCAGGGCTAACTCATCTGGGGAAACCAAAGTAAAGGAGGTAAGTAATAACCGCTGTGGTTGTCTTTCTTTAGCCCACGTAGGGAGGCTTCTTCCTGGAAATCATTTCACTTTTTCTACAACCAGATAAACCTTTGTTTTCATTTTCGTCATTTTTCATTGTTTGGCTTTTCAAATTGTCTGTCTTATCTCTGCGGGCTTTATGTCTGTTGCCAGGCGCTCCCTGTCTCCACGGGAGGCCGCCTCAGCATCCTATCCCCAACAGGGCTGGCATCCTGCTTAAAGTGCTCCTGTGTCTCGCGTGCTTCATGCTACACCTTTTTAACCGCGCCTCCGTCTTTTGATGTGACCACACTCAAACCCCAAAATTGCGACGTCTGTCTCTCTGCTGATAAAATGGCAGCCAGTCATCACCCCATGGGGTGGATATTTGCATACGATTTCAGCTGTGGCTCTGGATATCTTCAATAGCTGAATTATTATCCCAGAAAGAAAAAAGCCAACTCTTTCAGACTTACACTTTGGGATGTTCATCTTTTGCATTTCCACCATTATTCTTAAACAAAGGCTGATTTCTCGGCTGAGATTAAGAGTCGGTGTATTACTTTTATATTCATTCTGAAAAGACCTGTGGAGTGGATGATTGGTTTGCTTTTGAGCTTGTTTTAGAAATGGAGGGGGAAAAGATAAAAGAAGAGGGAAAAAACTGTAAAAATGTGTGAATGCATCTTTTTGTCAGCGCTTGCTCTTTGTCTTTGCTGTGAATGTTTTCTTATGAACAACAATGTCTTAGTACATAAAAGAAAACCTTTCGTGGATTTTAATTGACGTTTATACCCGTATAGTTGCAGCACCAAACTATCCCCCAGATTTTCTCAAGCTTTAAGGCACGAATCTGTGCTTTACTCTTCTTAGTCCAAAGAAAACACAGATCTGCCTCATTAGATTCCCTTATTCTCCATCAGCCTTTATGGAGAGACCCGAGTTTTGATTCAGCTTTGGTGTCACCTCAGCGCAGCGTTTTCTGCCGGGAGAACACATGATTTCTGTTCTTCTCTACAATTCCTTCGCCACCTACCCTGTCGTGTTCTTTATGCTGATGTTTCAAAACATTGCCACGAGTGGGAAGAGCGTGGCTCTTCGTGTTTGAGCCACATTTTAATGATGTGCCCTGTTGCACGCCTCTCAGGCTGAATTTCATCATAGAGGAAAAACAAACAGTGTGGCGTGAGGATCAAAGTGTCATTTGAAATGCTATCATCAAACAGAGCTGAAGGGACTGACAGCTCCTCCCAGCTCCAGCTGAGAGAAGGAGCCTTTGTTTCTTTCAACGTCTGATGACTGGTGCTGCATCGGCCGCGATGGAGAGAAGGGAGGAGAGGGGAGAGAGGAGAGTAAAGGAGAGGAGGCGAGGGAAGAGGATAAGAGAGGAAAGGAGAGGAGGCGAGGAAAGAGGAAAAGAGAGGAGAGAGTAAAGGAGAGGAGAGGAGGCGAGGGGAAAGGATAAGAAAGGAAATGAGAGGAGGGTAGAGGAGAGGAGAGGAGAGGAGGTGAGGGGAGAGGAGAATAGGGAGGAGGAAAGTGGAGAGAGGAGAGGAAAGGAAAGAAGAGGAAATAGGGGGAGATGAAACCGAAGGAGAGGAAAGGGGAGAAGAGTGGAAAGGAAATAAAATAAAATGATAAGCAGAAGAGTGGGAAGGAAAGGGTATTAGAGGAATTGAAGGAAGAGAAAAAGGACAGGATGAAGAGTGAAAGCAGCATATTGACATGAACACAGCTCACACTGAGCTAATGAGCTCCTTTAAATGAATCACCCAGCATCCCCATACATCATGTGGGACTTTTTTTTTCCACTTAATGGTTGATACAAATCTGCTTTTCAGAAATACCCACAGTTCTATTTAATCAAAGCCGTTTCTGCGAGCGAAATCAATGCAAACGCAAGATCACATTTGAACAGCCACATCTATTAACAAGACATGTTTTGAGAAAGCACACGTTTGACTTACCCAAATGGAGGCTATTCTTAGATGTCACTTTGTTTATATTTATCCTCACTCCAGGGCAGGCATATTCAGAATAAATCTAAAGCCTGTGCAGCTTGCGGCTGCAACAGTTCCCTCTCCCGTTTACTCAAAGCTATCACTCCCTCTATCTGAAGTTATATGAGTTCAGCTCTGTGGGGACAAACCCAGCAAGACCTGAAGGTGTTTGCTTGTCAATCTTTTTCTTTGTGCACAGTGTTTGGCAGGTTGTGGGAAGGGACACCTGCTCTAGAATTAATCTTCAAGGTCTCTTTCTTTATGAAAAGCATCCTCCGCTTTGGAAAAGTGCACTCTGCAGTCGGTTCACTTGCAGGTCTAAGTTGTTAGAATCTAATTCAGGTTGCAGTTTCATTATATCAGCACCGAGTGTCTCTGAATAGGAAGATTAGAAGACAGCTGCCACAGCACTGAGACGCATCCTCTATTTTTTTCATTGCTCTTCCTTCACCTCGCGACCCCACCAGCTTGCCCTCTTCCTCCTACCCCAACCATGCACTTATAGTTCAAAGAGATGCATTTTTCATTTTGGCCTATGAAATATTGAAACACTTATGCAACTTGTGCTCAGCCATGCAGACATAACAACCATGTCAGGGCAGGGCAGAGGGGCTGATCTTACATCTTTGGGATCTCATTGCTTATTTACAACAATATAAATATGTAACAATTAACCGAATTTAACTTCTTCTGACAGAGGGCCACTGTCATTTGTTCAAAGCCAGTGTGTACCCTTTCCTGACAAGCGACCTCTTGCTGTCTTGAGTCATTATTGTCTTCTCCAAGTAGCAAAGGTGAAGGTAGTGTGAGCGAGAGACCGTGGTTCTTACATCCAACCGTCAGCTCTGCTTTCTTTTAACCAAATGTTTTCTTAACTTATACCAACAGTCGCCTGAACTGACCCTAAACCTAGAGAGCTGGAGTGAAACTAGAATCCCCTGCATCAAATTACTATAAGAGCCTACAGCTATGCTAGCGGCTCGGTGAGGCTCTGCTTTGAGCTAAATGCTAACGTCAGCATGCTGACATGCTGTTGTCCGGCAGCAGTAGGGGCAACGGACCAGGTTTGTTTCGAAACTGACAGAAGGGTGGCACTCGAAAAGGAAAAAGTCGCAATTACAAATCTGTCTGCTACTTCAGCATCACAGACAACGCCATGGAGTTATCAATACACATACAGTATGTTATTTCAGAGCCATGGTCGGGGCCATAGATTCTAATTAGCAAAAACCTCAGTCAGATGAAGGATCAATGAGTCAGGCAGACTAGACTAACATATCCAGCTTAACAACCCCTCTGCCCCTGTACTCTGTCTGCTTATATGGGAATGCAGAGGGATGGCATCCCCCCCTCTAATCGCTTCCTGTCCGGCAGGTATATTACCATGTTCACCATCTTAGTTTAGCATGTTATCATACTGACAGGGCATGAAATTAATACCCGCCAAATGCAGGTGATTTTTGCAATTGGCAGGTAACACTGTCAATCTACCTGCCACTTTGGCAGGTAGCCAATGAGAATTGAGTGATTCAGATTTGTAACTATCGGTAAGCAGGGTACGCGGTTGCTTACGGGCCTGGTCCAATCAGGGGCCCGCATCGCTGGAAGACATTGAGAGCCAGGGCTCCCTATCGCATTTTCATTACTAACCCAATCCCAGCAGTCCCACGTGCAGCAACTGACCAAGCGGGAGTGAGAACGGGTAAAATTAATTTCCTTGTTTCTGTTATGAAGACAAGACGTGTGTGCGTGACTCGAACAGCTCACATTTACCAACAAAACGTACAGCGAAAGACTGCCAACATGTACAGTGCATACGGAAAGTATTCACAGCTATTCACTTCTTCCACATTTCCTTATGTTACAGCCTTATTCCAAAATTGATTATATTACTTTTGTTCCTCACAATTCTACACACAATACCCCATAATGACAACATGAAAAATGTTTTTTTTTAAATGTTTGCAAATGTATTAGAAATAAAGAATGAAAATATAATATGTACATAAGTATTCACAGCCTTTGCTCAATACTTTGTTGTGGCACCTTTGGCAGCAATTACAGCCTAAAGTATTTTGGAATATGAAGCCACAACCTTGGCACACCTATCTTTGGCCAGTTTCGCCCATTCCTCTTTACAGAACGTCTCGAGCTCCATCAGGTTGGATGGGGAGCGTTGGTGCACAGCCATTCTCAGATCCCTCCAGAGATGTTCAATGGGATTCAAGTCTGGGCTCTGGCTGGGCCACTCTAGGACATTCACAGAGTTGTCCTGAAGCCACTCCTTCGATATCTTGGCTGTGTGCTTAGGGTCGTTGTCCTGTTGAAAGATGAACCGTTGCCCCAGTCTGAGGTCAAGAGCGCTCTGGGGCAGGTTTTCTTCCAGGATGTCTCTGTACATTGCTGCATTCATCTTTCCCTCAATCCTGACTAGTCTCCCAGTTCCTGCCGCTGAAAAACATCCCCACAGCATGATGCTGCCACCACCATGCGTCACTGTAGGGATGGTATTGGCCAGGTGATGAGCGGTGCCTGGCGTCCTCCAAACATAACGCTTGGCATTCACGCCAAAGAGTTCAATCTTTGTCTCATCAGACCAGAGAATTTTTTCCTCATGGTCTGAGAGTCTTTCAGGTGCCTATTGGCAAACTCCAGGCAGGCTGCCATGTGCCTTTTACTAAGGAGTGGCTTCTGTCTGGCCACTGTACCATACAGGCCTGATTGTTGGAATGCTGCAGCGATGGTCGTCCTTCTGAAATGTTCTCCTCTCTCCACAGAGGAACCCTGGAGCTCTGTCAGAGTGACCATCGGGTTATTGGTCACCTCCCTAACTAAAGCCCTTCTTCCCCGATCACTCAGTTTAGAGGGATGGCCAGCTCTAGGAAGAGTCCTGGTGGTTCCAAACTTCTTCCATTTACGGATGATGGAGGCCACTGTGTTCATTGGGCACTTTAAAGCAGCTGACATTTTTCTGTACCCTTCCCCAGATCTGTGCCTCGAAACAATCCTGTCTTGGATGTCTACAGACAATTCCTTCAACTTCATGCTTGTTTTGTGGTCTGACGTGAACTGTTAACTGTGGACCCCTATAGAGACAGGTGTGGGCCTTTCCAAATCATGTCCAATCAACTGAATTTACCACAGGTGTCCAACTCCAATTAAGCTGTAGAAACATCTCAAGGCTCAGTGGAAACAGAATGCCCCTGAGCTCAATTTTGAGCTTGATCACAAAGGCTGTCAATTCTTATGTACAAGTGATTTCTTCGTTTTTGTATTTTAATAAATTTGTCATTATGGAGTATTATGTGTAGAATTTTGAGGAAAAAAATTTATTTAATCAATTTTTAAATAAGGCTATAACATAACAAAATGTGGAAAAAGTGAAGCGCTGTGAATACTTTCCGTATGCACTGTATACGATTTTTCCCTCTTAAGTCTCTGAAAGACAATCACACACGGTGGATGCAGGAAAAAACGCAGATGAGACCTACAGGACGTCCTAAATTGAGGACAGCTACTTTATTGTAAGTACAATGATAAGTTAAAGTCCAATAAGTACTTTTATTAAACCATATGAATGTGAGTCCCAGCCCAGGATAGGAAATTAACTAACAATGTGAAGATCAACAAGCCACTGACAGATATGTTCATATTTGATTTATTCAATAAATTATTATTTTGTGTCTTAAATCCACCAGCCGTTTTCATATTATACCAACATCATCAACCTGAGCCTTTTTGGTAAGGTTCCTAGAAAATCTCAGCCCACAGTAATTACTTAATAGTACTAATTATTATTCTCCCCAAAACAAGTTTCCTTTTTATTTATTTTTTTATTTTTAAGAACTATACAAAAAAAGTTGCAACTTTTTTGCAACAACTCATGTGTTATGGTCCACATTCACCAGTGTTTTTGTTGTTGTTGTGGTGCGCGTAGGCTACTCCTGATTTTTTCAGTCATCTCATCTCTTATGTGCAGTGGCGTAACGAGCCAACATCGGACCCCTATGCAGTATTATCAAGGCTGGCCCCCCTACTACAGCACGTGATGACGGCGCAATGTCCACGAGTAGGCTACCATGAATAGGACAGGACAGGATCATAGAGACACAGCAAGTCCTGTTTTTCACCTTTTATGAGGCAAAAAAAAAACTGGCTGGTAAAAAGTCACTGTGGCAGGTGGATTTAAAAATCCACCTGCCACAGTGGCTGGTGATCAAAAAAGTTAACTTCATGCCCTGCATACTGACAATTAGCACTAAGCTCAAAGTACAGCTTTAAAAAAAACAAATCTGTTGATTTTTTTTTATCTGCCAATAACAAATACCTTATCCTATAAGCCTGAGGGACCATTACGCTTTTAAATGTCAGCATCTTGATGTAATGAGGTGAGTTCATTAAAAAAACATAAAAAAATCGACTTCAGAAGAAAGCGTTGGTGGATTACAAAGATATTGAAGAAGCCAAGTTACAATGATCTGCACTGTCACACTGGTACATTTAAATGAAAGCTGTTGCATTTTTTTAGTACAGTATGCTAACAAATTAATCATTAAGTTTTGTTAAAATCACAAAGGTTTCGACTTCTAAAAACAACTGCTAAAGCAGATGCTTGTTATAATGGTTAGTAAATCTTCATTTCTTCAGAGGACCGCTGAAACAAACAGAATGCTACAGAAGCTAATGGAACGGCAGCTAGACGTCAGGACATCAGCTCCCTGAAGAGGTGGCAAATCAGAAATTGTGACTCATTTTGGATGGCATTGAAAAATGACCTATTTTTTAAATTTAAGTGAAAGGATTTGTTGGAAGAGCACCTTCCAGGGAGATAAAATATCAAATAGAATAGCCTATATTCATGTATATGCCCCCATGTTCAAGATGAGTCATTACAAATATTTTTATGTATGAGAGAAAAGGAGGGATGACTTTGATGTAAAAACATATATATTTAACATTTGGCATATACCAAGAGATTAATTCATATTTTATTTTATTAACACAGGGACACAGGATTATTTTTTGTCTAGTAGGTTTGGGGCTAATGCCATAGTTCTTGATATCCATTATCACATCGATCTCACATGGTTTCTCTAGATTGAAAACAGTAGGCTACTCATATTTTCACATCCTCCTCTTTAAACAATACCACTGTCATTGTTCACACGCAGCTGATAAGGTGTAGTCTATATTGAAGCGACTGACCCGGGAATTATTGATGAAGCAGGACACCGTGTTGGCCCAGCAGGAGTGTGTGAGGAGGGCACCGTGGCCCAAGGGCAAGCCAGGACCGAACCGCTTAACGAAGGAAAGAGAGAGCTGGTGGAGGGAGCAGCTGCACGCTTCTCTGCCCGCGCGGCGTGACTGATGTGAGGAGAAATGTTTGGGTGGTGAGGAGTCTGCTCCGAGTCCCGGCGGGGCCTCATCAGTGGTGCACCTCTCAAGCCCCCTCTCCCCCAACATCCCTACATCTCCAACCACCCTGGCTGGTAGAGGCTAAGTGGTGTGAAGCAGGGAGCTCTCCGACAAGCTCCATTACTCCTGCTCAGGAAATTCCCCCGGTCCGCCTGTCAGTGGAGAGGTGATGGGGTGGGTGTTGGGGAGGGGTGGGTCGATTAAAGGAGGTAGAATAGAGTAGATTCTCCTTCATTTACCTGCTCCCTCATCAGCTTTTTTAGTAACTTCCTAACGATGGCAGTAAAAATAGTTAATTCACTCTAGCACGCAGCTAAGGGTCGGTTTGTCGTTTTTCTCCTTCTGAGAGGCAAACTCGGGCAGGAAGAGGAGAGTGGCGGGAAGACGAGAGGTAAAAACACAAAGGCAGAACTGTCGTGGCTAACTCGGACCTTGTTAGTATCGATCGTCTCAGATTGAGCACCCTTACATCTATAATTCATCTCCGTCTGATGGAGGTTGGAGAGGGTGGGGATGAACTGTGATTTAGTATGTTTTCATAAGCAAGTCTGAAATGTTTGCTTGTGATGGCGCAGATAATAATGAGCCACAGGGGGGTTGCCCGTGGGATTGATCCCCTCCCCCCCCTGTCAATTCTGATGGGTGCTGCAGGCGGCCCTGGTGGCCTCCGCTGCGTTACGTTTGCGCCCTTCTGCAGCGCTGCGGCCCACTTCAGGGAATGTCAGCTTGAACAAGGCGAGTGGAGGGGATCGCTCCCTATTAATATTTGAGGAGCTCTCGTCGCTGCAGCTGTTTACTTAACAGAACACGCTCCGGGGCCCCCCAGAAGAGCGCGCCACAGAGGAGCTGACAGTGTCACCCTGTCACTCACTCCTCTTGCCCCCCCATACCCCCACCTCTCAAGGGTGCTGTACTGCTACCTGTCCCTTTCCCCTGAGCTCCATCTCCCCCTTCATCCATCACAATTCCATCGTTTTGCTTCCTACCTGTCAACCTCTGTCGTGTCTGTCATTACTTTTCATTTGTGCAGCCGCGTGCCGTGTTATGCGAGGTAAGTGCACACACGCTCGCCCACTGAATGATTTCCTTGTTTTTTCCGTCTGCGTCTCGCTTTCAATTTGTAAACATATCTGTGTCTGTTCCCTGCTCTCCGTCAAGATCTCGTGTGTTTGTGTGTGTGTTTATGTATCACAGATATGTGTATGTATGATATATATCACATCATAGGCTACTGGTTGTTTGTCATCTCAGAGCAGTGGATTCATGGCTGTTATGACCAAACTCTGTCCTCCCCCTCCTCCACTCTGAGGATGATGACAAGCATTCAGCCATGCAGGCCGTGCCACTCACAGCCCCTGATGTGTATCACTGCTCTGAAATCAGACAGAGTTCAGGAGTTCATTCAGCTTTAATAACTGAGAGCTTTTATTTTCTCGCGGTCTCATTTCTGCACACATGAAGCTGTTTAAAGGAATAATTCAACATTTGGAGAATTTATTCACTTTTTCCCTGAGAGTCAGAAGACAGGATTGATACCACTCTCGTCCCTGCATGGTGAACATGAAGCTACATCTGCATGTTAGCTTAGCTCAGAGACCAAATGAGAGAACAGCTCCCTGGCTCTGTTCAACGGTAACAAAATCCGTCTTGCAGCATCTCAGTCACATGAGAACAGCTCACTAAAGCTCGAGACAGACATGAAGGTTAACTGAAACCTACAGAAGACTGGACAAACCGCACATAAGGATTGTTCCCACCAACTTGCACAGATTTGTTTAGTCTTTGGCAGTCAGGCAGGAGCATAAACCTTACGACTGAGTACTACATAACACGCTGAACCACTGGTCAGTAATGACTGGAGTTCTGGTGGTAGACGATGCTCTGGTACCAAAACAAACATGGACGGCAACCAGCAGCAGTTTGTGTGCAATTTGCACCAAAAAGTCGTAAAATGTGGGTACGATCTTGGATGGAGGGGTGTGTGAAGGACTGTACAGCCTACAGAGGGAGGTGAATGAACTTCAGCGAAACTATTCTGTTAAGCAAAGGGCTGTCATTGAGGAGGCCTCACCGCTGATACCCTGAATGAACAGAACAGGAAAGGACAAGATGTGAAATAGCCTCTTTATGGTGTGTGTCCACTGTCAGCATCATTTCAACGCTCGCAATTCATTTCTATGGGAGCAGTTGTGCAATGCATTCTGGTAGCGTCGCGGGGACTTTGGAGAAGTGGGCCGTTGAGTTGCCTGCTCCTCATTTGCATAAGGTTGGCTGGATTCAACTTTTAAACTGACTTTTGTCGATCTGAAATAAAGACAGATTCAGCAACTGCATGGCCTATTTCTCGCTTAAAATGTTTTCAAAAACACTATTTTCGTAAAGTAAGAGATCGTATTCCGAAAGAGGTGGTCGGTTCTGAAATCCGGTAGCAGCCAGCCCCACGTGATGCGTTGGTCCAATCTACGACAGCCATCGCGGTTGTAGGAAGGTGTAGACTGTTTTCGTTGCTTGTCAGTGGTCATTGAAGATAAACTGGTGGCGAGCTCACTAGCGTGCAATGCTGGGATGTGAGGCAATCCCATCTGTGAAAACGACTTGTATATGGACACGTACCTTAAAGGTGCCCTGCCATACAAAACCGTTTTTACTTTTTTTTTGAAATATGTTAGGTCCATATGTGTTTGTGTTATGTTGTGAATGTGAAAATGAACTGCTGCCTCCTCCGTCAGCTCTAGATACTGAAAAGAAATAAGCAGAGAAATCAGACCAATCACAAAAGCTGATCAGTCTGACATCATGTTGCCTGAGCTCATTACTATTCATTAGCTCGCCCAGTTGGGCTGGGTAAAGGATTCTGACAGCCAGGCTCTCATTGGCTAGCTGTTAGCCAATCAGATTCAAACAGCTTAGCTTGTTGAATATTAATGAGAACTGGCAGAAATCGAGCTGAGTCTTCCTGCAGGCTTTCTATACCACGCTAGAATGGCTTGAAACAAGGTAACCAAGGCATTTTTTCCACAAAAAATGTTCCAGAGTCCATGGTAGAACTTCAGACATTACCACAAAGTAACAAAATACGTGTGACAGGGCACCTTTAATACTTTTAGGTCAAGCATTCGTTTTGTCTCTGTCTCTCTCTTTCTCAGTCTTCTGCTACGCTTTCCTACCATCCGGAGGCTTTCTGTTCCCCTCAGTCGAGCAGGATTTGTCACAGGTGTTAGCAGGAGGCTTTCGTTTCCATCGTACTGCAGAGTACTTTCCTGTACTGCTTTGAACCCTGCTTCATTTCGGCTTTCTCGAAATCAGAAGCCGACCTAATACACACAAAGAGATTGCATAATCTCAATGGTCGAGACCAGGCTGGTAGGGAAGGTGTGTGTGTGTGTGTGTGTGTGTGTGTGTGTGTGTGTGAGAGTGAGAGTGAGAGTGAGAGTGAGAGTGAGAGAGAGAGAGAGAGAACCAGTTCATTAATTGAAAGAACCTGAGCTGCAGTTTCCCTGAGCCGGTGCAGATTCCCTCTCATGTTGAGCTTTGTGTTGTGTTGTGCAGCTTCATTTGCACATACCACGCTGTTGTGTTTTTGTGGGATGCCAGGTTGTGTTTTCTCTAAGTGGGATTATTTATTGAGCAAAACTGCTCCGTCAAATGCACCAGGGAAAGTTTAGAGGCTGCTCACGTGTCTGCCTGTGTGCACACAGGTCATATACTGTACCAGGTCTGTTTGGTTTTCAGATTTCCTTCCTTTTCCTTTTTTTCTTCCTCTCTTTCACCTATAGGCACATGTGCGTATGTATGCCACATTTTGAGACATACTGTAAGCTTTTGCAATGTTGTAGGTCTATGTTTGATGTTGGCTTTGTACAGATGGCACATAAGAGACCGAAGCTAAAAGGGAAATTGTTCTGTTAGATAGCACAGGCTGAAAAATGTGGGCTGTTAAAATGTTTCATGTTTTGGAAGTAAAAGGTGCATTGAATTCCAGCATTCAAGCGCACTGAAGGACGTTGTCAATTCTTACCGTAACATACTCAGGGTCATAATCCATTATGGTAAAGGTGTAGGAGGGACAATTCATCTTTCTGATAAATGAAGTCTTTTGACGTGATCATTTTCTTCTGCATATTTCCTCTGCTCTCTTTTGATTTGAAATAGGTTTTATGACACTGACCACTTTGAGTAGGACAAAATAGCATCGTCAGTGAGACAGAGTGTAGCCGCGAGTTAAAAGGTTGTCTAACGACAACATGGCAGCGCTCTTATTCATGCATTTTTCATAAGGGGAGAGAGTTTGTTTTTGAGAGCCAATAGTAAAGATGACACACACACACACACACGATGGGAACTGTCTGAACCCTGATAAAACCCCAGGAGAGGTTTAGGGTTTAACCAAGACATTTCAGAGCAAACTGTAGACAAGACCCAAGGGTGCGGTGGTGACTGCACTGGATCTTCTTACAACACTCCAGGACGAGTACAGATGCCCTCAAGAGGTTAAGAGGGTCAAAATTGGAGGAGTGTCTGTCCAGGCTAATGACTGGCTCAGGGGAAAACATGCTCGGTGGCAGCTGCAGCGAGGAAAGAGAAGCAGGCTGGTGATGAGATAGCTGGTAGATTAAGAGCATATGTTTCTGTCTTAAAGGGGTGATATAATGATTATATAGGGTATTTCACACTGTTCCTTAAGGTCTCTGAATAGGGTATGTAACATTGGTTGGGCTGAAAATGGCCCGGGTGCTGTTCTATGCGCCCTAATGCAATCCTATGCGCCCTAATGCAATCCTGTGAACAACAACACTGTTAAGTGTATTATTTACATTGCAATATAAATGAAAACATAATTTATTAATATTAGGGAACATGCCTGCCACACTCGCAGTTACCCGGTAACTAGACCACCATCTATACCGCTGACATGATGGAGCTCCACGACTGGCAGTTGCTGCTCTGTACCCAGCGCACAGTCAACTTTTTCTGGGGTAACTAGACCACCAACTATCACTGACATGACGGAGCTCCACAAGCGGCAGCTCGCGATGCTCTGTATACCCAGCGCACAGTCAGCTTTTCTGGGGTAACTACACCACCAACTACCGCTGACATGACGGAGCTCCATGACCGGCAGCTCGCGCTGCTCTGTACCCAGTGCACAGTCACCTTTTCTGAGGTAACTGAACCACCAACTATCGCTGACCTGGAGCACCACGATCGGCAGCTCGCGATGAAATGTGAAAGTGTCAGCATTCCCTGTACAGCCTGGAACACTGCATTTACGACCGTGGCTCATTTTCAATATCCTTCCAAATTTTCTTCTTTGTAATTCCCGTGGAAGTATACAGAGCAGCGCGCAACTAAACTAGTGTCTGAGATCTACGCGACCTACATTCAGAACACCAGCTGGTCTCAGATGAGTAGCCTGTATGTAAAGTTTGGGGCGTGACAAAGGTACAGACCAGAGCCAAATAAGGTACAGCCACCAAGTTGACATCAATTATTAGCTTCGTTGGGATTTGCCCGTTTTCAGAGGCAGTTTCAAATTGTGAGATTTTCAGAGGAAAGAAGTGTTCATGGGATTTTGAGGTTCTCTTTATGTGTATGTCGTTATTCAACTATGACATGGTAAACTCGGGTTTGCATTCTAACACCCCTTTAAGGGTTAAACTTTGAAGCTGCACTGTAATAGTAAGAGTCAACGTAAGTTAATAGGGCAATTGTGCTCCTTCAATTTACATCCACAAAAAGTGCTTGTTTTACCACTGACATGCTCAGATTATTAAGATTATTCTCAGATTCTATGTACAACATTATAGAAAGGATTCCTACAGAGATAGACCTTTTTGTTAAAGAGTAAGATCCCTTTAGTTTAAGATGAAACAGCCCTGCAATCACTATTACCAAACCCACCAGACGCCATTTAAATAAATGTTTTTATCATCGTAAAACACACTTCATACAAAGTCAAAAGCCATGAAGGTGCGCAATTGCCCATTAACTTACACTTTAGCTTGTTCGCCGCTGCTGACTGCAGCAGCCTTACCTAATACTGGACCAATTTCAAAGATTGTTGTACCCATCAGTCACTTAGACACAAAAACAGGGGTCCAGGTTGAAAAAAAATGAAATTTCCCTTTTAAGGCACAAATTTCATTCATTCAGTTTAGTCGCAACAGGCTGCCGTTTTCAGTGACAAAGCTCTAATAAACCCACTGTATGCTATGTACCCAGCCCCTAATGGCAGACAGTCAAAACATAGTGTAGCAATTAGGAGACCCAGATATTTTTCACAGGAGTTAGTGAAGACATCAGAGACTCACTAATCTTCTGCTTTTCACCAACACACATCTTCACTGCACAGTTTCTGCTCACTGGGATCACCTCTCTCTATCACAGTGAATGAACATACTGCACAGCAGTACTCTCCTATTCAGCAATGAGATGAGGCAAAATAGAAGTTACCAGAATGTGACTCCGGTTCTATAAGAACGTGTGTGGCACAGCTTCGATTCAGATCCCAAAGTCATTGAAAAGTTACTGTGGGGGGCATAATTAAAGCATGATACGGCCTTGATCATCTCTAGTTTTGTGGCGGTGAAATCAGCGGGTGAAATCCACCGCCAAACTGTAAATCAAAACTTACACCATAGGTATCTAATGTGGGACTGCCATTAACCCCTCGCGGCGACTATAAACGCAGCTTCAGACAAAAATTCACACCCCAAAGACTTTAAAATCGCTTGGGTTGGTATGATTTACATTGGTTATCAGGAAATATTCTACTTTGATAACAGACTTCCATGGGCAGTCCATCAATCACTAATGAGTCTTTATTTAACCAAGGCATTCTGCGATTCAATTCGCAATAATGACCAGCTCGCACGACATTATCCCGCTTATAACACGGTTTATTACACGGCTTATAACACAGCTTATTACACGGCTTATTACACGGCTACTCATACAGAGGTTACCAGCTGATGACACCTGCGTACCGGTTAACTTTACTGCTGGTGAGCACGGCTTTCTGGTGGAAACCAGGTGGCCCTGGGGAGTGAGCTAACCATGGAGCTAACTAATGCTCTGTTTACACTGTTCCCATTAGCTCTGTCAGCGATCGCCGTTTCCTCCAACCTCTCTCTTCCTTTGTGATCCACTAATCAGCATTATGAGCTCCGTATGAGGCTATTGATTTACAAACAACTGTGTTGATTTAAAAATGGTCTATTTGTCTATGATCAAAACTCTGTCCATGGCGACAGCCTGTTATTCTTAGCAACGGTCTATGATACAGAAATAACAGACTGCAGAATAAAGTATTTAATCAAGCCATGTAATAACCTTTATTACAGTAATGCGGGCATGCTGGTCCACAGTGGTGGAAGAAGTATTCAGATACCTTACACAAGTAAAAGTCCTGCATTGAAAATGATACTTTAGTAAAAGTATATCAGTATCATCAGGAAAATCTATTGTAAAAAGTATTGAAAGTAAAAGTATTAACATTTTAGAGACTAGAAACGATCCAAACAGTTCTCTCAATCAACTAAGTGTTTAATCAGCTAATCATTCAGCTGGACTTATATTGTTGGGTGGTTTAATTTATAATAAAGCATTGCATTTTATAAACTACATGTGTCTTGTGTGGAAATTTTTTTACTTTAAGTAACTAGTAACTAAAGCTGCGTCAGATGAATGTAGTGGAGTGAAAAGTACAGTATTTCTCTCTAAAATGTAGTGTTGTAGAAGTAGAAAATATCATGAAAAGAAAAGACTCAAGTAAAGTACACCTTAAATTTGTACTTAAAGCTACATTGTGTAAGAATTTCTCCCATCTAGCGGTGAAATTGTATATGACAACCAACTGAATATTACTTTCTAGCCCTTCCCATTCAGAGCGCGTTTTAACTCCTGCAGTGGCCGAACCCTAAATTAGCTCTTAGTATCTCCATCGTTTACACGCAGCTGTTCTAGCCACTCCAATATTAACTATGGTCTTGTTACTTTGCCTGTTGCGTTGTCGCTTTAATTCTCTTTTTCGCTTCCCTGGCGAGTAGTTTCCCCCTGGTATCCATCACGGTGCGGGGTGCTGAGTGGCTAATGCATTTTAAAGATGGAGGCGCTACATGGCGGCCATCATTCGAGCGACTCGCCCGTATGTATTCTGAATGATTCTGAATGTCAGATTCTACGCTTACGAGAATACTTTGATTAGTTGGTGGAAGCAATTACACATGAATGAGCACATATTTGGGAAAGAACAAAGGGTTTTTTGCTAAGAATCAACTCAAAAAATTACACAATGTAGGTTTAAGTACAGTACTTTAGTAAATGTACTTAGTTACATTCCACCACTGCTGGTCCACGTCCCTCATTTCACCCTCCTCCTCCCTCAGTCGTTTCAATGGTCATAAACACCGTCTCCTCCTACGTCTCTCTTTTCCGTGTTGCAGTAATTTCAGTATAAACATTTGTTTTTCAATATTCATTTGCTCCATCTTCGACATGAGCTGCTCATTGTTTGCAGGTCTTAAAGAAACTCGACACAGTAGCATAGAAACTAGCAACTAGCAATTTGGTGGTGTAATTGCAGAGCGATGGAGACATACCAGCGCAAGTATAAATGCTCACACGTACATTGATAAATCAGCCTTTAACAGTTACACTGACAGTCAGGAACGGGCACAAACAAATAAGACGATAATTTACAAGGTGCAGGCTCAATTAAAACACTTAACAGAGTTGAGAAGAGTCTTGAAGTTACAGAGAGGTATTTAGTGCATTTCTGTTGCTACTTATTTCGATCAAATATGTCATTTAAGTCAGCAACAAACTATTGTTTGAATTGAAAAATGTTTATAGCCAAAGATCCTTGTATTCTTGGCAGCTGAAAACAATGATTTCTATGCGGCTGATTGTAGACATTGGCTCTGGCCAACTCTTTGTATTTCTTTGGTTCATCCTGGCAGCAAGCTCCACTGTCCTTTGAAAAATAATAGGCAGCCTTGGGAATGTAATGAATGAAAGGACAAGACAGGCATGTCAGGCAATGACTTTCTCTCTAAATTACTTTTTTTTATTTTAGAGTTTACTTCTCTGAAGCAATGTCTCCTATTGACCGTTTCCCTTCGGGTCTTTTTTTTTTTTTTGAGTCTCTTTGTGTTCAACATAACATAAAAAAACATGAATTGAATGAAATTTGAATGAAATAAGTTTCTTTGTAAAAAGGAAGCACAATCAATAGCTGTTGCTGTCATTTGCGCGGCAGGAGAGACTTTGACTGTCAATGTCATTTGAAAGTGTGCACGGTTTGAATGGCAGCGGGGACGCAGCTGCTTTGAGGCTCTCAGTGAGACAGCGGGGTGAAGAACACAGAGAAATTAAACAGAAAGCACGGAGCTGCAGTCTGACTGACGATGGCTGTCACTTTGCCAGCAAGACACTGCACTTACGCTGCTGAGCCACCCACACAAAGTTCAACTGAAGTTTCCATTTTCAGATGTAGGTTTTCTAGGAGTATTATGGGAAATTACTGCTTGTTTATATGCATGTGTGTGTGTGTGTTTGTGTGTGTATGTGTGAGTGTGAGTCGCCGCTGCTGTACAGCCCGGTGTGTGTCCTGCTCCTGTGGTTGTGGGTCTAATTATCAGGCCTCAGACGGAGCCAGAGGCCAACAGGTGTCTGCTCTGGATCAAAGCCAATGAAAATAATTACCCAACTCTCCCCTCTCCTAGATAAGACTAACTGCCTCCCGCCTTGCACTCGGACACGCTCTTACCGCAGACCACATATCCGCAGCCCTTTTTACTTGGAGGCAAAATAGCACAATCAGTTATACATTTATGCTCTGTGGTGCGATGATGGCGGGCAGACAGACGGATGGATGGATGGACACCCTCATGCTTTGCGTTTGTGCATGCACATATGTCTGGGCACACAGAGAGCTAAGGGGTGAGCGCAGGCCGACAGATGCACAGCAAACGCCACTCCGTTGAATATATTATCTGTTCATCATTAACACGCAGCCAGGAAGCCAAGAGCAAACTTTAAAGGACAGACGCGCGCTCTATCAGAGCTCTGGCATTTTCATGGCCTCATTTCAAAGATGCTCTTTGAAGTCTCTTAACGAACTACATTCATGCCACATTTATCTAAAACTACCGCACGGCGATAAAACTGATCAGTTCATCAAAGACGGATCTCGATTTGATTTCACTCCGCCGGACTCGTCCCACTGTGACGTGACTAACCTGGACTCTGCGATTACATCTTTGGTCAAAAAGAGATATGCATGTGAAAAGATTTCCAACTGTGACCAGAAAAAAAAAGAAAACGCATGTCAAAGTTTGGAAAAAACATTTAATAAAATACCAAGTCATAATGTGAAAGTATTTAAAGCTGAAGCTGTCACACTGATTGCTCTAAAAATAAATGGTCCTGCATCCGTCATACTTCATACTTTCTGTGCGTGTTTGGGTCTAGATATAATTCATCTTTAAAGGAATACAAAGACAGCCCGAACACTGGTGGGACACCACACCTACGGGGACCTCAGTTGCATGAATGGAACTGCGTGCACTTCCACCCGACTGGTTCAAATCCACAGCTGTCCGCGGATGGGGACAGTATGTCCGAGCCGTCACGCACAACACCGCGTACTACACAGCGTAATATTGGATGGGAACTAACGCTGACATGTACAGGAAATGCAAAAAAACATTCATAAATTGAATTGTGACAGTTTTCAATTTGTTCATTCATATGAAAATGTTACAGGTTACCACTTCAGCTCCGCACAATAGTGCATGAGTGATACTTTATATGTATCCCCACAAATAGTTCCACACAGGGATACAGGGCCTCTGGCAACATGCACACTGGATGTGATGAATAAGTAAATTAACAAATGTCTGCCTTTACATTGTAACTGCTGTCCTTGAACCACTAAGGACACACTTTGTCTGACTACTTCCTTAATTTCACGATGAATATACATTTTCTCCATGTTTGTTTAAGGTAAAGGTGAAATTTGTATATAAAGTAGATGTAGCCAATGCAGGTGTCAGTGCTTCATTTTAATGTTAGGGTGGATTGAGAGTACATATGTTCTGTGCTTTTTATAACAAACATTGAATTGCTGTTTTGTGATCATTTCAGATTTTGCAAAGGGATGTTTGCAGCTTGGCTGATGCAGTTTTGGTGGGCCTGCTTGTAAGGTTAATCAAACTTGGTTAGCATGAATTAATTACATTAACATCCGGAGTGCTGAGGGGTCCTGAATTGCAGTCTGTGCTTTTACTGTGACTCATAGTTCATGGCCTGTGTGTTGTGTTGGTATCTATCTGTAGAGCCCTCAGAGGGCCAACCTGTGTAAGATAGGACAAAAGTTACGCTTTGTAACCCCAGTTCTACAAGGACAGGTGGAGCCCTCTGAACTTGTGGTCCCGCTCCTGAGTCACCCTACCTGCCAATACTCCTGTTTTTCCCAGGGTTTCTCCCGTATTTTAAGGCCATCTCCCGGCGCCCTCCCGTCCGTTGTATTCAAGGAGAATTACTGTAATTTGCGTGTCCCTTAACGTTTAATATAAATGAGCGTACACCGCCATGAACTGCAGCGACACACTGCCATGACTCGATGAACAAAGCAACTGTCTGTGGTTGTTCACATCTGTAACAGCAGGACAGTCAAATGTGTGTTATCTAAAACACTAAAGTCAGTTGAAATGTTGTCGGTAGTTAACGGTTACAAGCAGGCACAATAGTGAAGGACACGACATGCCGACTGATGTGGTGTTTAGAGCCGGGCTGGATCATAGAGTCTTTGGTTAAAACCATAAACTGTATGGTTAAAACAGATCAGTGATGCCATTTTGCGCTGTTCTCTGTAAAGTTTCCTGGAAATGATGTAATGTAGTGTTGTACGTGGAGTGAACACTGCGCCGCACTTGCTTGTAAGGAATAACGGAAGTAGCAGGCGAACCAGCTTCAGGGCGTGTCTCTCGTTTAGTGGCACAGGTGATACCCAATCAGCAGAGCCGTGTCTGTAAACTTGTGGTAATAAAAAGGCAGATCGCTTTTGCACACAACAGTGTGTTCAACGCACCTACTGGTACTGTGTAGGATTGATGCGTCTATCCTGATTGGTTGAACAAATACCTGCAGGGTTGAGCGGGCAGGCCTACAGAGCTAGCTTCATGTTCTGTATAAACTCTCTCTCTCTCTGCACATGTTATTTCCCCTCTGAAACCACAATGTGCTGTGTGACTTTAGTATCTTGGATCTTTTAAGGTTCATTTTATATTGTTGAATGTCAGTATTTATGTATTTTTGGATTAAAAAGCAGACGGAAGTTGTTACAGAAGAGATCAAATGTTTGTTAATGAAGCACCTCTCCTCACATTGTAAAGCGCACAGCTGGATGTTGTTGTTCCCAGAGTTACCAGTTACCACTAACCTGAGAAAGACATATTCTACATTTTGTGCTCCACATACCTGGAACAAATTGGAGCATACGCTGAAGCATGATGCTGCTGATGCTGAGTGCAGTGGAACAATTCAGAAATCTGATGAAAACCTGATTAACTCTGAACGTGAAATATTTTAAACATTCATTTAAAATGGATGTTTCAATCAACAGAATATTTAGTTTGTGCGTTTTTTCTCTCTTGGGTTTTACTTGTAAAAGATAAATCAGTATGTGTTTCTAAGTATCAGGTAAAAATGAGATGCTGTAAAAACGTGAAAGGATTAGGGCTGTGTGTGTGCGTGTGTGTGCATGTGTGTGTGTGTGCGCCTGCGTGCCGTTGTTGAGGACCTCACACCCGTCAGTCCTGGCTTAAAGTGGAACAGTGCAGCTCTGATTTCACAGTGGCGAGGCCGGGTTATGGCGGGATCAGGCATCACTGGAGGCTCGAGCATGACTGCCTGATCTGCCTGCGAGCCGAAATTCCTCCCCGGGGTCTGACTGCCAGGCTCAGCGCAGAGCAGTGTGACAGACATACTGCCGTCAGTGGCAGCCCACAGCGGACCAGAGCAATAGGAAGAACAAGGCCCAGGAGGTGTGCGTGTGTGTGTGTGTGTGGGCTTGTTAAACTATATTCGTGGGGTCCAAAAACTGTGAGTCCAGTATACTTGTAGGGTCCCGACAGCTTTGTGGGTCCAAAATGCTGGACCCCACAAGTTTAAAGGGCTGTTTGAGGGTTAAGTCTTGGTTTTAGGATTAGGGATAGAATTAGGTTATGGTTAGGGTGAGGGTAAGGGTTAAGTTTAGGCATTTAGTTGTGATGGTTAAGGTTAGGGTAAGGGGCTAGGGAATGCATTATATCAATGACGGGTCCCCACAAAGATAGTGCCACAAACCTGTGTGTGTGTGTGTGTGTGTGTGTGTGTGTGTGTATATAGTCCAAGCTCTGCCTGAGCTACTTGATACAGGCAGAAATGTGACGGGACCCCCCAATGAGACCTGAACTATCGGCCCTCATGGCTCAGGCCCAGAGGCTGCCAGGGGGAACTCTTAAGTCTCTCTGCTCTGTGATCATGTGATCAGAGCTGGAAGGAATTATATAAGGTTCTTTTTAGGTGGAAATATGCTGGAAATATGCTCTTACTTTATTGAAACTTTACCCAAGTGGTTGCAAAAACAAGTGGTTTAAGCTGCATTATTTTAAAGTGTTTCACATGTTCAAATGAAGCAAATATGGGTTGTTTCCACCTTGTAGTTGTTTGTTTGCAGAGACAAGATCACAGGATCAGAGTCAACCATGTCATAGTATTTACTGCAAATGTCCCCCACATTCCTTTTTATGAATTTTATGGAAGGCCAGTGTGCATAGCATAAGATTTCAACAAGTACAGTACTTAAAGGGAAACTTTGGTAAACCTGGACCCTATTTCCCCATGTGTCTGTGTGACTAATAGGAGACCATTTTTTGAATTTGGTTCAGTACTGAGCTAGAGCCCTACAGCTGGCAGCTGCGAAACGGAACTGCAATGTAATTCTTTGGTGTAATTGCGTCATACGTGATTTTACTTCTCCTTGAGCGAGACTTGACAAGACACAACAACAAACGAAAGGCAAGCGAAAGGTAAAAAAAACAAACTGTCTTATTCGTCAGTACGGTCCTTTCCATTAACGTGTCAGACACTTATAATAACAATGTCAAGAATAGCAAAAACATAAATCTTTTAGTGGACGTACATTGATGACGCGTTATTGCCCCAAAAGATTACATCGCAGCCCGTTTCGTGGCTGCAGCACTCTCGCTCAATATTGGACCAATTTCAAAAATTGTTGTCCCCATTAGTCACTAAAGCCCCTTTCCCACTGGACAGTAAAAAAAAACACTCACACCAACTAACATCGGCATTGATTCCAGGGACAAAGGACTGTGCAGTAGTCACAGGTGTTTATCGGCTCCAAGACTGACGGAAACCCGGGTAGACGCGCTGATTTTCACCCTGTTTCCCGCGCGATGCTTTAACTCTTTGTCATCTCAGCCAAGAATTCCATCCGTCTCTGTGCAAGCAGCACTCAAACATTATTTCAAATGAGGTTTTAAGAATAAAATACCTACTTGAGTAAAAGTAAAATAAATTTTTACCTAAAAATTACAAGAATGCGAAACATTACTGTCTTACTGTAACTAGAGAAAATGTAATCAGTTACCTCCACCCCTGAAAAAATAACAGTTGTAGAAGAAATACACGAGTACCAGTACAAGTACCAATAAATCAATGTGAAAATGTTCTAGTCTAGTACTTTACAAGTTAAAGTACTAGACAATTATCAGCAAAATGTACTTAAAGTGCCCATATTATGAAAAAATCACTTTCATTTGGGGTGTTATTTTGTGTCTTCCACACGCATACAAACTTGGAAAAAAACCATCCATGCTGTTTTGAGTGAGATACGTCTACGTCATCGGCTGAAACATTTGGTGTGTGCTAACCACTTTAGCTAATACCACATCAGCTAGCAGTTTCTCCAACTTCGGCCTGTACAAGGCAGGATTAGCCGGGAGACTTCTTCTAAACGAGGGCGCACTTCCAACTTTGCGTGAAAAACCTGCAGAACAGGGACGTGGAAGTAGTTCCATAGTGTTGTAGCAGTGTTTTGCCATTGAGAACGAGGTGGCTAACCGCTTACAAGATGGATAGATGGGATAGAAGTGTGATGCCTCACTCTGTAGCTAAAACAGAGAGCCCAACACACTGGGTGAAAAGAGGAGCTGCAGCAATGTGCAGTACAACAAAAATATGGTGTTTTTTGAAAATTAAAGGTGCCCTGCCACACGTATTTCATTACTTTGTGGTCATGTCTGAAGTTCTACCATGGACTCTGTAAACATTTTTGTGGAAAAAATGCCTTGGTTACCTTGTTTCAAGCCATTCTAGCGTGGTATAGAAAGCCTGCAGGAAGACTCGGCTCGATTTCTGCCAGTTCTCATTAATATTCAACAAGCTAAGCTGTTTGAATCTGATTGGCTAACAGCTAGCCAATGAGAGCCTGGCTGTCAGAATCCTTTACCCAGCCCAACTGGGCGAGCTAATGAATAGTAATGAGCTCAGGCAGTATGATGTCAGACTGACCAGCTTTTGTAATTGGTCTGATTTCTCTGCTTATTTCTTTTCAGTATCTAGAGCTGACGGAGGAGGCAGCAGTTCATTTTCACATTCACAACATAACATAAACACATATGGACCTAACATATTTCAAAAGATGCAAGTAAAAACGGTTTTGTATGGCAGCGCACCTTTAAACCATGTGAACCTATTCTGGTACAACTTCAAAATACAATTATGAACCTGAAAATGAGCATAATATGAGCTCTTTAAAATATCAAAAGTAAGGTGCTTGTTCTCCAGGCAACTGGCCTCTGTGACTGATTCTTTTTTTTTGGAGGTTGAATGCAGGTAAAATACTCATCAGTAAAAACACAGATGTTTTCAAAAAGTTACATATTGCGTTGGTTTAATCTAGTTAAGCTAGGGTATTTCAAAAATACTGAGGCATCTTATCTGTCCAGACTTGAGTTTGACTCAAAGTGACTGGCCTGCAGGTTTCACTGTTCATCTTAAATCGAAAAGACCCAGTCCTGCGTGTAAAACATGTAATACATAATAGCAATACCAGGAGCGACTGTGTGAGGGGCTTCTCAGTGGATTAGAGTTGCTGAGAAATTCTCCACAAGACAAAAAAAACATATGATGGTCCCAGCTCAGCAGTATATAAACATATTTTACAAGCAGCAGGGATGTTAATGCACTCCTGTTTTAATTAGAGAAACAAACACAAAGTGCTTTATCTCATCTAAACTAATTCAGGTTCCCTAATTTCAGTGGAATCACATAATAATTTCATACCAAAATGACTACTTTTTATGGATGTTTGGTTTTTCCTG
Source organism: Perca fluviatilis (assembly GCF_010015445.1). Taxonomy (NCBI): domain Eukaryota; kingdom Metazoa; phylum Chordata; class Actinopteri; order Perciformes; family Percidae; genus Perca; species Perca fluviatilis. The sequence continues at coordinate 2,985,195 of NC_053121.1, forward strand.
TTACTCTAAATTCCCACAGCTGATGGCAGCAACCAGAAAAGCATATATCACAAAGGAGTATGTCTTGGCTGTGTGCCTTTGCATGTCATTGTCCAGCTGGTGTGTTAAGTGAATGCAGTCTTTGGTGTGTCTACAGAGCCGATGAGAGAAGCTCCACAGCATCACCTCATGCCTGTCCAAACACCAGACTGCCCTTTTTAAAGAGAACATTTGAACACTTTTGCATATTAGTGAGCAATATATGTGCAATATACTTTATTTATTTTAAGCCATGAGATGCTTCGTGATATGGATGATGGTACCGTAGGTAACAGGACCATCCGCAACAGAAACTATTATATAACATCAGAAAGCGACAGACATAGATTCAAAATTTTATATTAATCTGACTGTTGAAGCGGTGTGGACATTATCGCTCAACCAGCCTGCCCATGTGTAAATGATGGATGGAGCGAGCTCGGCACATTTCGTGGCTCTCTCTGTGCGCCGTTGGTGGCGCCGTTTCCTTTGATGATTCCTTAAAAAGTCAATCGACCGGTGTGTGAGATGATGCTGTGTATCAGAGTGAGGAGCAGCGAGAGTGCGCGCAGCTTTCCGCTGTGTGTTCAGTGGGCTGATGCTGTGATTGTTTCTTTAATGTATGTTAACGATTGTTTGTGCTTTATCTCTTTTACACTCTCAGCGTTGCTCCTTCTAGCTTTATAACATTAACTGTGTAAGACTGCAGCTGATGTCTCTGATAGTGGCTTAGTCAAGTGCAAAGTAAGCAATATTTCTTTTAACTGTTACAATAGACTGTCTGACGACTTGAATTCACTGTAATGTGGCTGAAGTTTATTAATGACAAGATTTTTGATATCCAGAAACAGATGGGCGCTCGTCATGACCAGGTGGACAAACACTTTACATATGCATGACCTGAAGTATGGAGCCCTCAGGCTGTTGTAGTGTGAGGGGAGTTTTCTTTTTCTAAACATGTCCAAAGCATTCCAAATACAAAATAGGTTTAGTGTCAGCTTTCTTTTTAACTTCCAGGGATCGGTAATCGGTAACTTTCCCCTTTTAGTGTTCAGCTTAGTGCCGCGCCGTTGCAACTAGGGGCGTTGAAATTAATCATTGCATCGATGCGTCGCGATGCTGACTGGACGATTTTGCATCGATGCCGTGACAGACCATAATCGATTACTTGTTGATTTTTCCGGTCCCTGCTTTCTTTGTTTGTGGCCTTTTGTCTGTTGTCTGCCGTGTTCAGACTCCACTACATTCAGGAAGTGTCTTTTGTAACCCTGCTGTTGTCTTCCCAACGACCATGCAAACATTTTGGTCGACTTTTGTCGTTTTTTCCCGATGTTTTCGTCACTTTTGTCCAAGGTTTTGTCCAAAAAGGGGAGTTCATATATATCTGACTGCTTGAATTAGTTGATGCAAACCATGTGCAGCATATATAATAATATTGAGGAGGTGACGTATTGTGATGCATCGGTATATCGAACCGATTCGAGTCGTTGACAGGATAATTGTAATCCAATCGTGAGACCAGTGAAGATTCACACCTCTAACTGCAACCATAAACAACAGTGGCTTTGCTGCGTCATCCTCCCCAGCTCCACCCCCTGGTCAAGATAAATGGTCACATCCTGTTTAAAAAAACAAAACAAGATGGCGACGTCCAAATTGCCAAAAAACTCGAGGCTTTAAACGGTAGTCCACAAACCAATACTAGTACCAAACTAATTTTTACAGTCTATGATCTTTATATAGAGTCTATGGTAGAGGCATATCAAAATGGTTTGGTATTCATGTTTTCTTGTCGACCCTTTTATCCCTGGTGTTGTCTTCCTGTTGGCCTGCAAGTAAAGTTTTTTGTCACTTTTTCTGATGTTTTTGACGTTTTTGTTCTTTTTTCCCCACTTTCTAAAATCTTTTTTGTTAGACATTTTGTCAGTTTTTTTCAATGTTCTTGTATCTTTTTTTTTCTTGCTATAAAATTCTATAAAATTGAATAAAACACCCAAATTCAATGAAAGTAGTGAACTGATCATTTATTTTACGGAACCATCCACATTAGTTTGAATTTTTTTTTACAGTGTGTTTGAAAGAAAACCCAAATGTTCTGATATTAGAAACTTTTTGAAAACGCGTCAAATTTGACCTGAGGACACCAGGAGGCTTAAAACATTCATCCCAGTTCTAAACATACAAACATTTCCATCATCGTGCTGCCGTCAGCCCGCCAGCCAGTCATGGTGACACACACTACAATACCTGTCATAAGTGACATGTTGATGCTGATCGCTTTTCAGTGTGTGCCTGTACATTTATCTCTGTAGCAGCGACTAACAGTAGAAGTGATATATTCACAGTTTTATATTGTTTACAGCCTGCAGAGGCGGAAGAAATTGACATAAACCATCCATAATCACAATTCATTATGATGGGAACGTAAGGAGGGGAATGTCAAGTGGCACGTTTGCATGTGCACTTACTGTAAGCTCAGTATTCTTTCTTCCCTGGTGTTGTGGTCAGATTTGTTTATGGGAACATCTTGATGATCTGCTTTAAATGTGCGATATGTCATCTAATCACGAAGCCGAAGACGACGAATCTCAGAAGACTAATTCCTGTTTGGCTGTTTGTGTTCAGCCTGTTCATCTATCTGTATGAATGATTGAATACAACCATGATGTTTCTTTTGCACCGTCACTTTTCATTTTCATTAATTCCCCCGTCTTTGTTCTGCTCCTTTTGTCTGCCTCACTTTTCATTTTTTCCAAATCATTTCGTTCCTGTCTCCGTCTCGTTATCTTCTCCTCTCACGTCACTTCATGTTTCAGAGAAAGCAATAAAACAGAATGCACAAATATTTCTCTCATTATCACTCTTTGGGAACTGGAACATCTCATTTGCAGAACTATAAAGTAGAGAATAAAGAGATCTAATGCTGCAGATGTATTCAAAAACCTACAAAAAGAAACCCCTCCCATCTGGGTTTCTGTAACTGAAACCCGTGGGTAAATATCAGATTAATGTCAGTACTTTTGTCCTTTAGAAAAGCATTCTTTCTTATTGATCTCAGAGAGAAAAAAACATCTGAATAACATATACTTAATTGCACTGTCTATGATGAGTTCATTCATTCATTCTGTCAGCCAGTAAGCATCTGAAGTGTATACTTTTTGGGTGTTTTTTCTTCCTCTGTCCTTGTGGATGAGACAAAAAGACACATTGACCAAACAATCTGTTTATGTTGATGAAGCAGCAGATACACTTGTATACTACAGTAAACAGTGAGGTTGATATCAATGAGATAGAAATATAGCTTACTGTATGCTGCATAGTTTTCCTGTGAATCACTCGTGCATGTGGTAGCTGATCTGAACACAGCGCTGGAATGGCGGACTCTGCCACTACCAATAAAAACGACTATATAAAAACACCTTTTTACGTACATTGTATGGCTATTGCAGAAAAAATGTCAGCCATAAATATGATCAAAAATGGGGTTTGAGTTCATCAAGAACTCAAGGATTATAACTTTAAAGAGGGGCTTAACACCAGGCTGAAAGCAGTGTTTTGCTGCCGTCTCTGGTTGAAAGTGTCGAACCTTTTGCACCTGTAGCCACACCCAACAGTGATGTCACAGGGTCCTGGAGTACACCTGTGCATCACTGCAGCAGGAGGAGAAGTTCAGGGGGTGTGAAGCTGCTCATTAAGCCCCTGACACACCAACCTGACGACTGATCAGTCGGCTCCCCGAGGGCAAAAAAGTGCCTCGGAACACACCAAAGCGACGCCGTCTTGAGTGTACATTCTGCGCGTGCGCGCGAACCGGAAATGTCAACACGTCACGCGGGTCTGGCTTCTCCAGCCGATAGTAATGGAGGCTTGTGCGAAATACGATCTCGTATTTTAAAATAGTTCACTGAAACGTGTTTCTGAAAACATTTTAAGCGAGAAACAGGCCGTGCAGTTGCTGAATCTGTCTTCATTTCAGATCGAAAAAGGTCAGTTTAAAAGATTTTCATCAGATTTTTCCGGGTTAGTCCGACTGCTCGCCCTCCGACCCAGCAAGTCAGGTCGGCCAAAATAAAGGCCGACAGCTCCTCCGACAGACGACGGCACGGAACACACCGAACAGACTCGAGTCACTGACCTCGCCAGACTGTCCGACGGCCGATTATCGCGTTGGTGTGTCAGGGCCATTAAAGTCAGGTATTGACTAATCTCGCTTTGCCAGACCTTCCTCCACAGCTCTGCGGAGGAGGGTCTGGCAAGTCCACACAGCATTCCTGGATGGGAGAAAAACGTGCCCTGGTTTACTGGCATTTCTTCACACAATCACAATCGTCGCTAAGCGCCGAATGGAGCCACGGTGGCGCTGTAAAATAGCCTCGGGAAGGAACTTGTTTTGGTGGAACGTGTGTACGTTCAAAAGTTGTTTAGTCGTGCAACAGAAAACTCAGATTGGACAGATAGTCTAGCTAGCTGTCTGGATTTACCCTGCAGAGATCTGAGGACCAGTTAACCATAGTCCTCACAAATCCACCGGAGATTAGCGACATCCGGCCGTAAAGAGTGACATCTGGCAGAATTTCCGGCGGCATTTGAGAAATCCCGGAAATGGAACGTCGTGAATATAGACCAGGTATTGGCTCATAAACTCAAATATCGTGTTGAAGCAGGTATTTATAAAAACATTCAAACAATACCCAATGCTTTTCTTGTCTTGTTTTTTTTTTTCAGCTGCACAGATTTGTTTATCATCACAAATTAAGCGTGTATTATCCAGGATCCTACAAACTGAATGACATATAAATCATCTTTACTTCCTCTAATCAATTCTTTGTTGAGTGGCTTCTCCTCTTCAGACTCTGTAATTCACTCCTTTTAACTCCTGGACTCACCTTTCCCTTGCTTCCTTTCACACCTTTGCCTCTGATTTCTTGTCCTCCGCCTCCTCGAGCCCTGCCACTCCTCCACCTGTCACCACCATCCACTCCCAAATATACACCCCCCCACCTCTCTCTCTCTCTCTCTCTCTCTCTCTCTCTCTCTCTCTCTCTTTTCATCTCTCTCTCCCTCCTTTCAGCTTTTAATGTCAAATACATTAAAGAGCTTTCCTGGAATGATAAATGTTTTATTAGGCCTCACTCTCTCTGTTTTTTGAAGGGTAAATACAAAGAGGAAGTGAGGGAAATGTTCGTATCTCTGTCTCCCTCTTGACTTCATTTCCATATCTGTCTGCTCTCTCGTCCGCTGTGACCTCTCATCTCCACTCATCCCTCCTCCTCTTTCATCCAGTCTCTCCATTTCACTCCCTCGTCTCTCTGGACTGGAAACCAGCAGCTCTGCTCTTTGCTTCATAAAAGCCTGGTCATCATTTAAGAAAAGGAAAGAAAAAAAAAGAGTCCCATGATGGAGAAAACCCATTTCCATTCTTTTCACAGTTATAATACTGTTTAGTGCGTCAACAATTGTACTCAATAGGTGGACAAGTAAATCTTCAAGCGGCTCAAACACATTTACGAGCCAGTGGGGGTTGCTGGTTAGACTTAAAAAAAAGGACCTAACTGCTCTGCTGTACTGTTGCTGAATCTTACATTTAGCCTCTAGGCTCGTAGATGATTGTATTTCCTGCGCTGTAATAGCTGTCGGTCCTCTGGGACTGCGTGTGTGCTCCCTGTCTCTGGCACCCCGCGGCTGTGCGGCTGATTGCTCCTCCTTTCTTAAAAAAATGGGTCACGTTATGTGGGCTGCAGCTCGACACCTACTTCTACCTGTATTCAGGACAGCCGACTCGTAACGCTTGATGAAACCTGCCGCTGACAAAGAGGAGGAGGTGAAAACACAGAGAAGACATTAGGACTGGGCAAACTATTGATATTATATCGATAAATGAGGCTAGATATGTCTTTAATTTTGCATATCTTAATATCGTGATATGAGTGCTGTCTTTTCCTGGTTTTAAAGCCTACTTCACAGTAAAGTGATGTCCTTTTCCGAACTTACCAGACTGCTCTCGCTGTTTTATTATTTGCCTTTATCCACCTAGTCATTATATCCACATTACATCCATATACCCACTGATGATTATTTATTAAAAATCTTATTGTGTCTTATTGTGTAAATATTTTTGTGAAAGCACCAATAGTCACTTACATAGCTTACATAGCATACATAGCACTACAATATTGCCACAATGTTGATATATCTGGTCAAACATATTGTTATATTTTTTTCTCCATATCGCCCAGCTCAAGACATGCTAGCTGCGTGACTTTAAGGATGGCAAAGATACACATATTCATGTTCCCCCCAGCATGAATTGTAATAACTTTGTTGATCCCTTAAAGGTACATGTCGACAGGCATTGTCATTTCCACGCTTCCCATTCATTGTGTATGTAAACAGCTGGGAAATACATTCTGATTACGTCGCGGCAACTTTTGAGAAACAGGTGTCGAATTGCCTGCTCCCATCAGGTAGCCTACAAGTGAAGCGTTCGTCCAATCAGGTGCAGCCATCATGGTTGTAGGAGGCTGTAGCCTGTTTTCTCTGTTGGTCATTGAAGAGAAATTGATAGTGGCTAGTAGCAAGCCCATCAAACATCAAATGCTGGGAAGCGTAACGATCCCTCCCCTCAAAAAACGCCAGTGTGGACACATACCATAACTCGTCAAGGAACTTCAGTGTTGCTCATAAACCAAAACTTTGGTTAATGGCTAAATACGTGCACAACAAATGACATTCCCATCAGCCTCAGCTGCACTTTGCATTGTGCTAATTAGCAACTGTTAGCATGCTAACACACTAATCTGAGATGGTGAATGTTGCAAACATTATGCTTGCTAAACTTGCATGTTTAGCTCAAAGCATCTCTGACTACGTTTACATGCACAGTTTTTGCCCGTATTCCGAAAAAGACGATATTCTGACTAAGCTGTTTACATGGTACTAATATTCCAGTTTACATGTAACGTTACGTTAGCTGTGCAAAACACGACTTTTTCAAAGTTTACCAGCGGTGGCGAACTTGTTGGAACACAGCATCTCTTTTTCATTCCTTGAGCCAGCTTCTTGAAAAGGTCGGCGTAGCGATGTGTGCGCCTATCCAAAAACCTGTTGATATCCAAGTCTTTGATAATAGTAGCTGTGTTTCTCCTTCTTATCAGGTCTGCAGCCTTGCAAACTGTTGGCTGGTTGATATGTGTACAGCAACCATAGCAATGCACAGAGCTGACCATAAAGCTTAAACAGGCAAGAGGCCATAAACTTTGGTAAAAACCCTGAATGAGACGCATATTCTCAATGCACTCAATGTCCAAAGAATGCCTCTAAAACCCGAATAATACTGGAATATCCCACATGTCTTAATCGGAAAATGCTATATTCGGAAAAAGGCCTTATTCGGAATATCCAACCGGAATATGCTGTTTACATGACCTGTATCAAATATGGAATATTGTGATATTCGGAATAATAGTGGAATATTGGTGTGCATGTAAACGTACTGACTGTATCAGTACAGCCTCACAGAGCCGCTAGCATAGCTGTAGACCAGTGTTGCCAAGTCTTTTCCAATGAAAGCAGCTGGCACTAGCTCCAAAACTCGGAAAAGTTGCCAGATGAAGTCATGCGCGTATTTGCATATTGGTGACATCATCGCATAGCAGTTGCATTAAGCCTAGTGGCTGTGTTAGTTAACTGCCTGCTGCTCACGGCCAAAGAGGAAAGGGAGAGAGCTGTTGGCAGAAGAGCCCTGGACTGTGATTACTCTGAGCGATGGATGTGTACCGTATATAAAAATCTGCAAACAGCGTTTAAGGCGGAGCCCCGTTCATTCCTATGAGAGTCGCTCAGTGGCGCATGAAGCCAAAAAGTTCAACTTCTTCGTATAAAATTACCTGTATGTTCGGCGCTGCTTCCGCACCATAGTGCCCATAGAGCAGGCGCACTAGAGACCTCTGCCGGCCGAGCCGGCTATTTCCAGTTTAGCGCTCTGCTAACTTGAATAGGGATTAAATGATTTAATTGTGCTGCCCTTATACACTTTTGAAATGTTATCGGAATGGATGGCTCAAATTCTGATAGTGAAACAAATCATTTCGTGGTGGTTGTGATGCTCATTTTAAAATGTATCATAATGTATCCACTGATTTACAGATGTCTCTTTTGCCACGTAAGTCTATGAGAAAAAGTCTTTTTGGGCCCCATGGCATCACGTGACGGACATGGAAGTTGGAAATCCACTGTTTGGCTGCTATGTCAAATTGGCTTCAAAGCCTGGCGCACTACCTGGGGGCCTGCTCTGGGCAGCATGCATGGAAATGAATTACAATATAATATATCTCGCTTTTTAGAAATAAAGTCAGTAAAAGGGTCTGAAAAGTTACTAAATCTAGCGAGAAAGTCGCCAAGTTGGCAACACTGCTGTAGACTCTCAGGCTTGATTCTCATTTTATCAACTTTAAAATCAAAGTGTTGCACCTTTCACCCACTGATCTGCTGGCTGCTGGGTACCAGAAACCGATGAAAGCTTGACACGAAGCATCCGAGCACAGTTTCCACTCTCTACACTGTCAGTGATCCCTCCCCCTCTATTTGCACTCACACATCCTCCACATGTTTTTTCACATTTGCTGCAAAACCAAATGTTTCTCAGCTGTGTTCCATTCAATCCCGGAAGGTTGACATATTTCCTTTCCAGCTTCATTTGTGCCATAATTGCTCTGGCCTTATCCATTAATACATGCACACAAAAACCCGGGAGACCACCACTCAGAGCAGCTCTACAGCATCGAAGCCATTTCCTCCATTTCCCCTCAGTTATACACTATTAGGCTATAGGGGGATTGGTATGCTGGCTAGGCCAGGGCTAATGATGCATGGAGCTGTAGCCCCTGGTTCGACGTCACAGACCAAAAGAAACCAGCCAGGCGCTTGTGTACGGCGCTCCACGCTGCACTAATCGGTCATCCCCCGAAACATTAAGCCCGTCAAAGTGGGTAATGGATTGGCCCAATTAACATAGAGCTTTGATGGAGAACACACCTGTTTATACATTCAACTCCTACACATTTTTCATTTACTCAAAGTTGTCTGGGAGTCTCTCTTATCAAGGTGAATGCATTTTAAACTGGAAGTGGAGTCCTCCCTGCCGTCCGCAGACAATTAGAGTTTACTGATTATTCTGAGTAACGGCACCAACAATGGATTTACTCAAACAAAAGAGCTGAAATAATGGCTCACACCACCTTCACAATTATAAAAAGGTTCTCCTCAGCCTCGTTCCCCATCCTCACTGATGTCACAATTCATTGTGTGTGTGTGTGTGTGTGTGTGTGTGTGTGTGTGTGTGTGTGTGTGTGTGTGTGTGTGTGTGTGTGTGTGTGTTTTTAGTGTGTCTGACCCTGGAGTTCAAGGACAGTCTTCTATGTGTTGCCTCTGGCTGCTCCTGTCTGTACCCAAGTGGTGTTTATTTAAGGAGCTCATCTACCCACACACACACACACACACACACACACACACACACACACACACACACACACACACACACACATACACACAGACACACACAGATACACTAGCCTAACCTTTTGCTCTGAAACACATCACCCCCAGTTCTAGGCGGAAAAAAACCCAAAAACTGTCTGGAGTTTCTATCCTCTGTTTCCAATAATGTACTCCAACACACACACACACACACACACACACACACACACACACACACACACACACACACACACACACACACACACACACACACACACACACACACACACACACACACACACACACAGTGTCCTAAAGCTCACAGTATGTCCTGCAACCCTGCCTCCCATCCTACTGGATTAATTACTCTCCTCCCTGCCTGTGATCCCCGAGAGCGTCTGAGCCGTGTTAGCTGGCCTCTGCTTCTCGCTGGTGGGCACGGAGATGGCAGCGCTCACCCATTCATCACCGTGACTTTGGGAAGGGAGACACGAGGGATGGGGTGCAGAGTAGGAGAGAGAGAGAGAGAGAGGGGGAGAGGCTGGAAGTGAAGGTGAGAGAAAGGTGGTGGGAGAATGGGAGCGGAAAAAGCCAGGTCCCTTCTGACCGAGGCCCTGATTAAAAATTAAAAGTGTTGCCGTTTCGCTGGTTCCAGAGGTCCAGATTTGTATGGATTGCTGAGGTTATTCTCAGTGGAGGAGGAGGAAGAGGAGAAGGAGGAGGAAGAGGAGGAGGAGGAGGAGGAGGAGGAGGAGGGAGTGAGGCGGCTGAAGAGGAGCACCGGGGCTGTGGGAGTGTAGGATCAGGATGGGGCGAGGGAAAGTATGGGATGAGACACATCTTTACCTGGAGATAAATAGCCTAACATCGCGCAGCGCTGGGACTCTTCGTATTGTTTCCGCGCAAAAAAAACGTTGCCACATTCATTTTTTATTCTGCTGGAGAAGTCTTTTTCACAGTAGATGGATGAAGGCCGGTGTGGGAGGGGAGGAGAGGGGGAGGAAGGGGAGGGCAGCACTGAAGGTTAGAGCAGCTCTAATTAATGGAGACAAAAAGGAAAGTAAAGACAGATAGAAGAGAGAAAGAGAGAGAGAGAGAGTGTGTGTGTGTGTGTGTGTGTGTGTGTGTGTGTGTGTGTGTGTGTGTGTGTGTGTGTGTGTCTGAGGGTGGGACAAACACAGGGGTCCTGTTCAGCTTGTGGGATGATAGAGAGATGTGAGAAAGGAGGCAGTGAAGAAGAGAGAGAGAGGATGGGGGAGAGGAGGAGGTGAGGAGAGGGGGTGAGGTGTGTCTCAGCCATTCAGGCAGCGTAGGCGTTTGTCTTTCATCTCCTCTCTCACATAAACAACAAAGAGGCTCTGAGAGGGTTTCCCCCCCCCCCTCCATCATGTACAATACAATACATTTCTTATCTCTCACCTATTTATAGTAGCGCAGGTTGAAAAGTGACATGCACTCCATTTAATTAGGCACTTGTTTAACTCAGTGAAGTAAACACGGCTCAGAAACCCAACTCCGTATCAGCAAACAAGAGACTCAGCTGTATATGGGTGTGATCTGACAGCAGAAGAAGGAGAGGAAGAAGAAGTTGAGTACGTGCAAGTTTAAGTTTTAAGTTTAAGTTTTTCCAGCTGTGAAAAAGAAGGAGAAGATCATTACTGCATAGTACAAAGACTAAGACTACAAGGAAAAAGCAAGTGCTGCTTGGTGCAAAGTCAAACAGTAATGGGAGGAAGTGCTGGATGCTTATTTACATAATGTTTTATGTCAACAGCAGCAAGAGCAGCAGCGATGATGTAACCTCATCAAGACTCTCACAGCCGCCTGAAGGCAAAAGTTCTGGTGTGGCAGACATAGCACAATTTAATTTTTTTGAGCACTAAAATGATTTAAATCGTGATATTTATTTCTATTTTACTACTGTTTTACCCCACCGATCTGGCTGTTCTATTTACTTACTCTAATCTATGTTAACTGTGGAGACTAACTGTGGAGACTTTCTGCAATCTGACGGAGTCATGTGCTCTAACGTCTTTCTTTAAGAATACGTTTTTATCCATCTGCCCAGTACTTTTGTCCCGCACCTGCGCTGGTTGCCTGGCAACTAGAGGATGGATACCCGACCCGAGCTTGACGGTACCCGACGGGCCGGGCCGGATTCAGACAGATATTTCGAAATGATGTTTAGGTATGGGTCGGGCTCGGTCACACTAGTGCGATAAGGCATTTGTTGTAAAATTGTGCTGCGGCTCCTTTAAAATAGCTCTGTGTGTGTGTGTGTGTGTGTGTGTGTGTGTGTGTGTGTGTGTGTGTGTGTGTGTGTGTGTGTGTGTGGAAAGTGGGCAGAAGACAGATAGAGAAAGAGGAAGCAGACGTGTACCTAGATGTGACCGGAGCAGAGTTGGTGGAATAAGTTTTGTAGCGGTGTTCGAAATAAACTCCAGACTGAAAGCCAAGTTCATTCATTGCTGTCACGGATAGACCAGGAATCAAACTGAAGGTGAGTAAAGTTGAGCTTTATTGCAAAATCCAACAGGAGGAACAGAGAGCAGGAACAAACTGGCAGATCTTCGACAGGTAAGTACTTTGCAGGATAACAGTAGTCTGCGAGAGTGAGTCTAAGTGTCTTGCTACAAACGAGACCAGACAAGGAGTGAGTGTGTGTGTGCTGCTTATAAAGGTGGTGGACTAATGAGGTGCAGGTGGTGAACTGATGATGTGGTGTAATGAAGTGCAGGTGTGTGTAATCAGTACTGAGGAGATTGTGAGCAGATGAGGGGAGTGAGTGACGGCGGATGAGTGAGTGCTGGTGACGGTGGGACCCTGACAGTACCCCCCCCCTCCCAAGGAGGCTCCCGACGACTGAGAAGAGGGGCGAACACGGCGACGAGGTCTGCCCCGACCCCTGGGGGCGGGGCGATCAGGATGGTCAGCATGGAACTGGACGAGGAGAGCGGGGTCCAAGATGTCGCACCGTGGTACCCACGACCTCTCCTCAGGACCGTAGTCCTCCCAGTCGACCAAATACTCGAGGCGAGGACCTCGCCGCCATGAGTCCATGATGGTGCGGACTCGATAGATCGCCTCCTCGTCGACAGGAACGGGAGGAGGAGGCACCTCGGTGTCAGGGTCTGTGGAAGGAGGAGAGACAGGGTCAGTGAAGGGCTTCAAAAGAGAGACATGAAATGATGGTGAGATTCTGTAATGAGGTGGAAGGTTTAGCCTGTAGGTGACGTCGTTCAGCTGCCTCTGTACAGTGAAAGGTCCGATGTATCGTGGACTCAGCTTACGGCAAGGTAGGCGGAGGCGGAGGTCCCGAGTAGAAAGCCACACCTTTTGGCCAGGTTAATATTGAGGGGTTTCGGACCGACGTCGGTCTGCTTGTGTCTTATGCTGGCGTACTGCTTGTTGGAGATGTACGTGGGCCGAATCCCACACCTTTTCACTGTTCTGGAACCAGTAGTTCACGGCAGGCACCTCTGAGGGCTCACCCGACCAGGGAAAGAGAGGTGGTTGGTATCCCAGGATGCACTGGAATGGGGTGAGTCCTGTAGTGGTCTGACGAAGGGAGTTTTGGGCGTATTCTGCCCAGGGGAGGAAACGACTCCAGCTGTCCTGGTTCTGGTGGCAGTATGTCTGTAGATACCGTCTGATTTCCTGGATCTTCCGTTCAGCTTGTCCATTAGTCTGGGGATGATATCCTGAAGACAGGCTGACTGTAACCCCGAGGAGCTTGAAGAAAGCTTGCCAAACTCTGGAGATGAATTGCGGTCCTCTGTCCGATACGATGTCCTCAGGAATGCCGAAGTTCCGAAACACATGGCCGAAGAGAGCCTCTGCGGTCACGAGAGCAGTAGGGAGTCCGGGTAGGGAATCAACTTACACCCCTTGGAGAATCTGTCCACTACAACAAGGATACAGGTGTGGCCGTTGGATCGGGGAAGGTCGGTCATGAAATAGATTCCCAGATGGGACCATGGGCGCCGTGGAACAGGAAGTGGCATGAGCTTGCCTGCTGGTAGTCGTCTGGGAGTGTTGGTTATGGCGCAAACTGAGCAGCCTGAGACATACCGAGATACATCCTGGGAGATAGACGGCCACCAGTACCGTTGACTGAGGAGCGAGAGGGTACGCCTGCTACCTGGATGTCCTGAACCCAGAGCAGTGTGAGCAGAGTCTAGCAGGGTGGTCCGAAACTGACGAGGGACGAAGGTTACTCCTTCGGGGCCACCCGGCGGAGCGGGACGGAGAAGGTTCGCCTGAGTGATCTGCTCATCAATGTCCCAGATGATTGGGCTGACGAACATGGTTGGAGGGAGGATGGGTTCAGGTTGGAGCTCCTCTGATGCTGACTGGTGAAGACGAGAGAGAGAGCATCCGCCTTGCCGTTCTTACTGCCCGGTCGGTAGGTAATGTGGAAGTCAAAGCGAGTGAAGAAAAGGGCCCAACGAGCTTGGCGGGGATTTAACCGTTTTGCCTCTCTGATGTATTCCAGGTTGCGATGATCAGTTATGACTTCAAACTGGTTATCGGGTCCCTCCAACCAATGCCTCAATTCTTCTAGGGCCAGTTTTATGGCCAGCAGCTCCCGATTTCCGATATCGTAGTTCTGCTCTGCTGGGGAAAGCTTCTTGGAAAAGAAGGCACATGGATGGAGTCTGGGAGGTGTTCCCTGGCGCTGAGAAAGCACCGCACCAACACCGGTGGAGGATGCGTCGACCTCGACAACAAAGGGTAGTTCTGGGTTGGGATGAGCCAGGATGGGGGCAGTAGCAAAGGCGTCCTTAAGGAGTGTAAAGGCGGAGAGGGCATCTGGAGACAGGGACAGGGTTTTGGGCTGCCCCTTGAGGGCCGAGGTTAGAGAAGCGCTGATGAGACTGTAGTTATTGATGAATCTCCTATAGAAGTTGGCGAAGCCGAGAAACCGCTGGAGGTCCTTTACAGTAGAGGGATGAGGCCAGTTTCGAATGGTGTCCACCTTTCTCTGATCCATCTGGACACCTTGTTGGTCGATGATGTAGCCCAGGAACTGCACCGAGGGGGTGTGGAACTCACATTTCTCCAGTTTCAGGTACAGTTCGTATTCTCTGAGTTTCTCCAGAACCAGACGGACGTGTTGTCGATGTTCAGAGAGGGAGGAGGAATACACGAGAATGTCGTCTATGTAGACCACAACGAAGTTGTTGAGGAACTCCCGGAGAACTTCATTCATGAACCCCTGGAAGACAGCTGGAGCGTTGGCCAGTCCGAAGGGCATGACCTGGTATTCATAGTGTCCAGAGGGTGTGACAAATGCCGTCTTCTATTAGTCTCCTTTACGAATGCGGACCAGATTGTATGCACTGCGTAGGTCTAGTTTGGTGAAGATGCGGGCTCCAGGCAGCTGCTCCAGTGCGGCAGGGACCAGAGGAAGGGGATATCTGAACTTCACTGTTTGTGAGTTGAGGGATCTGTAGTCTATGCACGGCCTCAAACCCCGTCCTTCTTGGCCACAAAGAAGAAGCTGGAAGTGGCAGGGGAGGTAGACGGGCGAATGAACTGCTGCTGGAGTGCTTGCTTCACATACTCCTCCATGGCTCTCTGTTCTGGAATGGAGAGGGGATAGACCCGGCCCTTAGGAGGAATGGCTCCAGGTTGTAGGTCGATGGCGCAGTCCCAAGGTCGATGAGGAGGTAGCTTAGTAGCCAGCTGTTTACTGAACACATCCTTGTAGTCCTCGTAGTCAACGGGTAGTTCCACTTGGTGTTAGACCTTGGGACTTTCGATGGAGGTGGAGCAAACTGGAAACCAGGGTTTCATGACAGGGCTGGAATGGGGAATCCTCTGCAGTGGTGTGACACATGTATGAAAACAGCCCTCTCCCCACTGGATGATCTCACCGGTTGTCCAGTCGATGGTGGGTTGATGTTGCACTAACCATGGCCGTCCCAAGATGAGCTCAGCAGTGGAATCTTCCAGTACCATAAACGTGATTTCTTCGGAATGTAGGCTGCCTATACGGAGCGTCAGTGTGGGGGAGAAGTGGCGATTCACCACTTCTCCCCCACACTGACGCGTATTTCCAGCGGTTTTCCTTGGATGGTGTGGACTTTCAATTCCTGACTGCTCCGACGTTTTCGGACCCCTCACGTTTGTAGGAGTGAAGTGGAGCTGAAGTTCCCCGCTGAGCCAGAGTCAATGAGGGCTTGCGCTGTGACACAGAGACGTGTAGTCAATACTTGTACTGGAGTATGAATCAGATTTTCTATCGTTGGAGGGAGTTGAATGGAACTCACCACTGGGCGCTGGGGCCGAACGGGGCAGTCACTGATAAAGTGTTTGCCGTCTCCACAGTATAGACAGAGCCTGAGTCGTCTACGGCGCTGATGCTCAGTAGGTGACAAACGGTTGGAATCAACCTGCATGGGCTCGGTGGCTGGGGAAACAGCAGTCGGCACCACGAGCGAAGGAGAAACAGCAGTGGCAGAGTCTTCGCAGGCAGACAAACGTTGGGAAACATGAACAGTCTTCTGAATAAGGCTCTCCAGTCCTATCGTGTCATCATATACCACCACTAGCTGGCGAACATCAGGATTGAGTCCATGTCTGAAGGCGGTGATAAGAGCGGTCTCATTCTAACCGCTAGTTGCGAAACTGAAGAGCATAGGTACTCACTGAAGATTGTCCTTGGTGAAGCCGATAGAGTTGGTCATGAACGGTGAGATCTGCCGCCACCTGCTTGAAAACTTCTTTGAAGTGTTGAATAAAGTTCGACAAGGATGTCACCATGTGGGATTTCGAATTCCGCAGCGACTGGGCCCCACTGGAGAGCTCGGCCCGACAACAGGGAGATCACGAAAGCCACTCGGGCCGTATCGTTGTTGAATAGATGAGCTTGCATCTGGAAATACAGCGACACTTGGAGCAGGAAGCCGCTGCAATCCTCCGCTTCTCCAGAGAACGTCGCTGGTCTGGCAATGGGACTCGCCGCGGCAGCAGCAGCAGCTGAAGCAGCGGGTGATTGCGGAAGTAGATGCCGCTGTGCTGAGAGGAGAATCTCATCAGGAACGGTGGGTGGATTAACAGGCGGAGAAGGAAGGAGGGACTGACGCACCGCCTGCACCAGCTCCGTGAATGGATCTCGAGCTGGATTCTCCACGGGTTCCGTTGGGTTTTGCATGATGGTCTGGTCTTCTGTCACGGATAGACCAGGAGTCAAGCTGAAGGTGAGTAAAGTTGAGCTTTATTGCAAAATCCAACAGGAGGAACAGAGAGCAGGAACAAACTGGCAGATCTTCGACAGGTAAGTACTTTGAACTGATGATGTGGTGTAATGAAGTGCAGGTGTCTGTAATCAGTACTGAGGAGATTGTGAGCGGATGAGGGGAGTGAGTGACGGGGGGGGAGTGAGTGCTGGTGACGGTGGGACCCTGACAATTGCCTCCCCAGAAACGGGATTTTAACCCCGACGTTATTCATTTTATAACGTCGGCCCTGGAGGTAACGAGTCTCCCCTGGTTTTCTTATTAACGGGCGCTTGTTGCCCTGTGTGCGCTCATCTGTTGACATTCCTGAATGCCTCCCTACAGTTGCTTAATAAAAGCTTTCCACACAAACAAATGTACATTAGTGCATTAGTATGAGAAAAAAATTAGATTTTTACTGGGTCGGGCTCGGGTCGGGCTCGGACATAAATATCTTAATGCCTGTCGGGCTCGGGCCGGGTTTGGTTACTGCTCTGTTGGACGCGGGCCGGGCTCGGACAGAAAAATGTGGCCCGATCCGCACTCTACTGGCAACGTAAATGAAACCACAAATTGTACTTTTTCCGTTTCTGTTCATATGCAGAATAAACAAATGAGATTCAACATGTTAATTAATGAGCACAAAGGCTCAGTCATTTCTAAATCTCTCATTCTCACACCATTGTCTCGAGGACCCAAAATAAATCCTCGCAAATCTTTTGTTGAGCTCAACTTTTGGAAACTTTGACATGCAAAATTCAATAGCAAGCCATGTTTGACAGTTCAAACATGTCATTTGAATGAACAGAGAGCCCAAAATGAAGATATTGTAGTTGATGTGTTGCATCATCCACTGTTAACCCTCCTCTGTTGGAGTATGAACTGCTCCTCCACAGAAGAGGTAGCCTATGGTTTACAGACGGTTGATCGACAGGTGATGACACAATTACGTCTTTTATTTTCCCTTTAGCGGCCCAAAACGACAAGCTTTCTCATTGATAGTTAGCCAGCAAGCTCTGAGAGCTGGTTTCCCTCAATTCAATAACACTTAACTGAATGACACAATGTTCAAACCTCAGAACAAAATGCCAAGCGGGAGCAAACGGCACGGTAAACAGAAAATACAGAGAAACTCAGACAGCAATTGTGACTATTAGCATGGCGACTAGCATGGCTTTCTAGTGTTTTATCCATTAGCATAAGAATAGCAAGCCTATTTTCCAAATGACTGACTTCTTCTTTAAAGAAAACGTGTATTATTATTATTAGCAGTAATAGGGGAAGCAATATTTCCTAAATTTTTTAGACTTAATTTTCCTTTTGTTTTATCGTATCTTCATGTGACAAAGTGAGTTTCTAAGATTGTTTTTTTTGTTTTTGGTCATTTTTGCCTTTAATAGATAGGACAGCTCAAACATGAAAGGGGAGAGAGAGGGGGGAAGACACGCAGGAAACTGTCACAGGTCGGACTCCAACCATGGACCTTCTATGTGTGCCTGCTCAATTCTGGCCCCTACGCTCTTTTCTCTTTATTTGCTCCCTTTGGGATCCATATTTAAAAAATATGATGTGTCGTTTCACTGCTATGCAGATTACATTCAGATTTATGTTCCCATTAAACGGGTAGGAAAAAATTCACCTGAGCATCTGTCAGCTTGTCTAGACGAAATAAAGAAGTGGATGTCTACTAATTTCTTAAAATTAAATGAAAATAAAACGGAACTTATACTTTTTGGTCCTCCTAAAAGTAGCCTAAATCATATCCCTGAAGCGTTTACACTCTCTATACCTATAAATACTTGTGTGAAAAATCTTGGTGTTTCAATAGATAGTTCTTTGAAATTGGATAAACAAATTAACTCTGTTGTCAGTTCGTGTTTCTTTCATTTACGTATGCTGACTAAAGTTAAGCCGTTTTTATGTCCTCAAGCTTTTGAATGGGTGATACATGCATTTTTATCATCCCGACTGGACTACTGTAATGCTTTATATTACGGAATAAATTCTACAACTTTAACACGTCTTCAAACAGTCCAGAATGCGGCAGCGAGACTTTTAAAAGGCATTCGTGAATACGAACACATCACTCCAATTTTAGCTTCCCTTCACTGGTTGCCGGTTTCGGTCTTAGGGTCGATTTTAAAATTCTTTTATTTGTTTATAAGTGTCTTAACAATCAAGCTCCCCTTTATTTATCGCGAGCTCCTAGAGCAATACACTCCTTCCAGGGATCTTAGGTCAGGTACACAGAAACTTTTATCCATACCACGGTACAGGTTAAAACACAGAGGTTATCGTGCCTTTGCCATTGCTGGCCCGACACTATGGAATAGCTTGCCCTCTCATATTCGCTCTGCTTCTGACTTGTCAGTTTTCAAGTCACTCTTGAAAACACACTTCTATTCAATTGCTTTTAATAGTGTTTAATTTTTTTTTAATTTTTCTTGTTTTGTCTGTCGTGTGATATTCTATTGCTCTGTAAAGCACATTGGTCAGCTTGTCTGTATAAATAGTGCTGTATAAATAAACTTTGACTTGACTTGACTTGCTCTAACAACTGAGCTAACCGGCCACACACCACTACGGTATTGACTGCAGTTCCACTTTACGTCTCATTATTGCAGTTGTTGTCTGAGGTTTGCTTTTGTTTCCTAATCCTTATCTTCTCTGCTGCTCTTAGTTGTACATTTCCCCCTGATGTCTTCCACACAAATTCTTTCGTCACCTTGCTGCATTTAAAAGGGAGATTACGCCATGACAATTTTCAGGAGATGCAATGTTGCGGTAAATTACAGCAGTGAAACACATTTGAATGTCCTGTTGAAAGGCTTTAACCAGATTGCGATTGCGTTTGTTGCTCTAAAGGATGTTTGTGCTGCACAGTGGTACTAAGCCAAATGCATTTTTCTGATGTCAAAATACAGCATGGGGATCTGTGCTCTGTAGTTTTGCTGATTGAATTTGGTGCCAATCATGCTTGTGTTTTAAAAACCACAGAGATGCATGTACTTCCTTCATCAATGTTAATTTGCTGGTTTATTATAATTTGTCAGCCACTGTGCCATCGTGCTTAAGAAAAAACATTTGCTTGCGCATTAAAAGGGGTTCATGGGCAAGAAGGGATTTCTTTCTGTTTGAGATCAGAAGTCCTCCTCTTTCCCTTTTTTGGTTGACAGATTAAGTGTTTGTCTCTTTGGTTTCATAAACTGACATGATTCCAAACTCTCAGGATGTCTGATGTGTTTGTTGGAGGAGACTCCAGGGGCGCTAAACTCATTTACTGGGGATGGTGCCATATCAATATTTTATTGCAATGTAGTAAAACAGTCAAAGAAAAAAGAAATACTGCAACATGTCACCAGCAACTGGAGCCACAATTTTGTGGTGATAATGACAGAAGAGTACTCACTTTGGTGTTTGGCGCCCTATCATCCAGCTGCCAGTCAGCGATGTTGATTTTAGCTTCAGATGACTCGGAATAATTAACCGCACTGGTGACAGCTGCTGTGACCACAATTTCATATCATGAGTTTGAAAAGCTCCCAAACAGTGGTTTATGTCTGTATGACCTCTTTCGAGTCTATATTATAAACAATATTACTGTAGCTGTGTCAATTTCTCATTGTCTCTTTTAATTGATTGAAGAGCATGCTCCCTCACCTGCTTCCCACAACACTGACTGTGTTGCAATTCAGAGATGTAAAACTGCTGAGAATTGAAGTGGAAATAGAGCCATGGGTCTAGATCTCTGAGCACTAGGTAACAGAAAAACTGCGAAGAAAAACTAACAATCTCGCCCTGACATACCGTCGGCTTAGCACACATTTGCATACTTAAATATGCAGCAGACGCACAGCTGCATACCAGTGGGGTCGTGCATCTGGCTGCCTACATATCTGCATTTTAAATTAGCTAGTTTTAGACCGCCGCGTCATTTCACATAATTAATATCAGTATGGTTGAAAATACAGGTTCAGGTTACTTAACTTTTATTTTATTTATAATTAGGTAGATTTCTTTTGCAGCAAGAAAATTACATCCGTCATGACACACAACTAGGGAAACGTACTAAAACCACAGCGTTGACAGAAAATCTGTTCAACCAGAGTGTCCAAGGTGTAGACATTCTTCACATCTGCTCACTATTGTGTAGGATACTCACAGATTTACACGATAAACAAAGCACATTACGGCTTTGTCAGGTCAGGCCCTAATGTTCTCTAACTAGTGCTGTCAAATGATTAAAATATTTAATCGCGATTAATCGCATTAATGTCATAGTTAACTCGCAATTAATCGCACATTTTTATCTATTCTAAATGTCCCTTGATTTCTTTTTGTCCCATTATTATTGTTTCTCATTTTAATGCTCTTATCAACATGGAAAAGTGGATGGGCTTGCTTTGTGCTTTTGTCGCCTGGCTTTGACGAGGGGGGGGGGGAGAATTGGCATCAGCTGTGTGCTCGGCCATCAGCTGTGTGCTCGGCCATCAAGTGGTATTTCAGACTGGACGTGCTGCGATGATAGCTCAGTTCACAACGACAAAACACACACATCAATTTGGTCTTGTCAATGGAACCATTTGGCAACGTTTTAAAAGTAAATGTTCCATTCAGAATCTTATTGGCGTCCATTTCGGCGTCTCGCGCTCGCCATCCACTCAAAATGTAACGTTAGCCTACTGCTCTTTGGTCGGCTCGCAAGCCCAAACAAGTGTGTGCGGCGTGCCTGTTGTTGTGTTTCCGGTCCAGCTAGATCCGGTGTGGTGTTGCAGCATGTGAAAAAACTACAAAGTTTGCTAGGCCAAAAATTAATCTCGCGATAAAAAAATTGACACCGTTAAAATGGGTTTGCGTTAACGCCGTTAATAACGCGTTTAACTGACAGCACTATCTCTAGCATAACAAAAGTTGTTATTAGAAAGAGATAGTTATGGTGCTTAACACATGTGTTGGCAGATTGTTTCCATCTATGCAGCTCTAGTGCTTTTACAGTTTTGCTGCAGCAACTAAACAAAAGCTTGACTTCTTGTTTCTGAGTTGCCTGTGTGGGATGTTTGAATGAGGCTGAAGAGCACTTGTTGCATGTGGTGTTCAGATTTTGGTCCTCTTCAGAGAACCTGTTTTATTTTCACTTTCTGTGGGTCACCGACACTTTTCCAGCAGATAAAGCTGAACGGTATTTTATCATTTAGTGCCTGATTTCTAGTTTCTTCTTGACTAATTAGCACAGTATCACTTCAGAACGTCACTTAAACTTGATATTTATCCATGTGAGTGCTGGTGGTCTCTGTTCCACTGCCACTGTGATAGCAGCAGTACTACCCCTGAGAAACACCACTATAGTTGTGTTGAATTTCATTTGCAGTTTGGGCTTTTCACGTGATGGCATATCTGAATTAAGCTCCTGCGATGCTTTGTTCTCTCAGTGTGTCATTTTTTTTTTTTACAACCATTTTTCACAGCAGCTTCTTTTTGTGTTTCTGCATTTCACACTAAACTTCAGGGTTGCATCACCGTTTCTAAATGCAGACAAAGTCTTGACATAAAGTGTTAACAGACACAAGATCACAGCAGGTAAAAAGAAAAGGTACAAAGAATCTAAAACTATCTAGGAGCATGAAAGAAAGCAGCTGAAGGCTGATCTGCTGTCAGCTACAACATGAGAGCTTTATTAGGCTACACTAGCGCAGTGCCCGTTCCCAACATGCCTATTGGAAACGGCCAAGGACCCGAAAGCACTTAATATGAAACTGCAGGCCTATACTCCTGACTTACTGTGTACTTGTACTTCAGAGGGAAACATACATTTACCTGAAAGAGAACGTTGCAGATTCAGATTCACAAAATACCACAATTAAAATGCGATGTATTGAACTATCCAGCATTATATTAGAGTTGAAAATCTCCACCTTGAAGTGCATTGTGCTGAGTGATAATGCCTCTCTTTGTACTTTAACTAAACATTGGAATGCAGAACTCGCACTGTGCGGTCACAGGTGGTTTTATATGGCATAAGTAAAGTGCATCGTGAATGAGATGTGTGTTGTTTTTTTTTTGTAACTTGTTTTTTATCAAACTCAACCTGTTCAATCAGTCGCGGTTCGGCTGTGTGTCCCCTGTTTCATCATTTGCATGTAGAGTAGACAGCAATGAGTTTTTGGTGGATGATCAGTTTTTGGCAAGACACCTGTGGCCACTGAACTGCATTCAATTAGCGTTGTACGGATTCAGCAACTCCCCACCCCCGCTGCTGTACTGTGCATGTGTGGGGCAACAGGTTCTCACTCCCATCTCGTCAAATATGGACGCTTGGTCAGGTGCCTTTGTCGTTGTTATTGACGCAAAAAGTCTCCTTTAGCGTTATATAACGCGCTTTAAGTAAACGAGCTTGGTCGTGACTATTGGCGTCCCTTTTGACGCAGTTATGTTAAGAAAAAGCTCGTGGGTTGGCTTACGTTTCCGTGACACGCGGGAACGGGACGGTTGAGTTTAGGAAAAGGTCGTGGGTGGGCTTACGCGGGATGGTTAAAGAAGAAAACGACTTTAGGAAACGTGACAAGTGGGACAAGAACCCCAGTCTTCTGGGTGAAAGTCCTGTGTCTGACCCATCCACCCCCCCAACCAACCTACTTATGTGCAATTCCCCCCTTACATACTACTCTCTAAACCCCATGTAGCTGCCTGCTCTCCCCGGTACGTTCTACAAACACGCTGAAGGAAGCCTTTTTCGTCGCTTCAGATGATGACAGCCAGTGTCCAAACGTCCGTATTTTACGAATTCGGAGTGAGAACGGGTTGTGTGGGGCACGCAAACAGATATCCCAATTTATAGATAGATAGATGCATAGGCGCCGATACAGAATGCCAGTAGGCAACATTCATTTATAATTAAACTTTGCAGTTGGTGCTAAGTGGAGCGTCTGTCATAGTGTGATTGGTTATGTCGCTGTCAGTGCCCGGCTCCATATCCTATCCACCAATCACAGCGTCTCTCGGATGAAAACACTTCTTTTAGTGACCCCCCCCTCCATTCCCCCACTTAGTGCATGATGCATCTTCAATATATACCCGTGTTTTACCTCTTCTCTGGTTATGCAACTGTTTAGAAAGATGCCAAGTTTTTTAAGGTCAGGTAGAATGAATCTAGCTCTGTTAATCCAGTTGGTTTCGATAGCCAGGCCCAGGCCTACTAATTCATGTTTAGGCCTAGGTTACTAGACAAGTGGTGTTGATTCTTAATTTCCCACGAAGCTGATTGTGGTTACGTGTCAGTTCAACTTTTCATCTCCAATCCTATCTGTATTTGTGAGAAATGGCGCTGTCCTGAGTTGAAAGATAGCCTACTTTCTTATCGAGTTAATAGGCGTGTGTGTTCGTGTCAACTGCTGTCCATTTCCTAAGGTTCTGAAATGCAAACATTTTTTGACTACTATGCCCGTGAGCACCCACGGAGGAAAACATAAATCGGCGCCTATGGATAGATGTAAAAAATGTGTTGTAAAGCTGATAAATATTGAGAAACCTAACTAGATTGTATGTTCTCTTTATGATTCTCCATGAAGAGGAGTTAGTGTCAAATGATTTTATGAATTTTAAATGAGCAAAATGCAAAGTTGCATGTCTTAGCTCATTCTTCTTCTTTGTTTCTGCCTGGCATCCTTTGTGGTCGTCAGTGAGATCGGGGATTCTTCCACTTTACACTTAAAAACAGCAGTACACTGATGCATTCTCTGTCATCTTCTGAAGTCTAGCTCCGCCAGCTGTCTGATTTGCTTTGCACTCGCTCTTTTTCGACTTGTTGCCGTGTTTCCCAAAATTCCTTTTGTTTCTGAGACAGCTGCCTCCTTTCTCTTCACAAACTCCAAAGTGCTCTGCTCTTTCTTTACTCTGATAACTTTCCCACTTTTACTGTTTCTCAGTCGATCTGTCAAACACCAGTTGTTAAATTTAGCATAAATCGATTCCTGCTCCCTCATTTTAATAGCCTCTGGCCATTTCAACTTTTTCCCGCTGATCTTTTTCCTCCTTGGCTGCCTGGTTTTCTGTGCCCTCCGGACCACGCATTCCAGTCCTGATAAGTCCCTCCTCAGTGACAGCTAAACCGATAACCTGTGAGCTGGAGTTTGCAGCCTGTTGCTGAACTGCAACATTTCCTTCCCTTCCTGTATCTCACAGCCTTAGTTAAGGTTACTTTCTTCCAGCCACAAAAAGCTCAGCTAGAGCTTTTCTTCTTTTATTAGTGCTGCCGGTAAAAAAGCTCCACATTTTCATGTTCCACATCAAAGTCTGTTGACATGCTATTTCTCCCTGAGGCCATCCTTCCTTTCACAAAGTTAAGGCTGAAGTTGAAATACCCCTGCTGAAAATGGAATGGTCCGTTAATTTGGAACTAGAAGTTTCTAGTCTGGTCCTTCAAACGCGCTGATTCAGTGTTATGAGTCACATTTGAACCCACATTGTCACGAGGAAGAGATACAGTAAACACTGCAGCCCTTACACTGCACTCTGCAGGCTGTAATGAAACTGTCATTGATGTCCTTCATCCCGCAGGGGTTCAGGCAGTCAATTATAAACACAATCTCTCTCTCACACACACACACACACACACACACACACACACACACACACACACACACACACACACACACACACACACACACACACACACACACACACACACATACATACACACTCATGACAAGGATAAGTCATCTTCAAGTAATCTTGCAGCAGCAGTACACCACAGTACATCTCACGTACTGTGTATCATTATAGCAGAAAAGAACTGATATAACTCAGTATTAATTATTAAAACAGCAAAGCACTGGCCTTTCTAATCTTTTATTAAATTCAGCTTGTATTAATTAAGAAGGAAGGTAGGATTTGTTCTCAGCCATGCACATGCACACTCGCAAGCATCAAGGGGGTCGAGTGTAACTTAATGAGTGTAGTAAGTTGTGTTTTAATATTAACCTCTGATATTGCAGGGTTCACATTGACTCCAACAGCGCTGTGAGAGCAGCGGAGCCTCTGGCTGCAGGCCGGACACAGGGGACGGGTATCTGACATGATAGTTCTAACGTCGTTTTTTAATCCGCTGAAAGTCCTTTGTCTTGTAGCGACTCTGCGGCTCCACATTCGCAATCCCTCCCGCACCCGCACTGTTTTTTTTTTTTTACTCCATCTCTTTCTCTCCATCTCTCACACTTCTTGTTTCTCTCTCTCTAACTCACACTGTGCACCCATCTGTTTCAAGAACTTCAAAAACACTCTGTATCCCCTCGCTGCTTTTCTTTATCACTTCACTTCAGTACAGTCCATTGCTCTTTTATGTCTTTAAAGCCCGACTTCAAAAAGGGAAAGAATCTCATCTTTCCTTACCATTTAACCACCTTGTGAAATGGCAATGCTAATATTTCTTCTGTAACATTTGCCCCTGTTTGAAAGCGAGATGTGCAGAATTAAGCCGATGCATGGGCGTGATGCGTTGCGAGCATAAAAGATGGACTGAGGGCGAATGAGTGGGAGTGCATTCATCCTAAACCACAGGATCTACTTAGAGATGCATATTGGATTAATAGAGCGAGGATGCTTGATTTGGAGTGGAGTACTCAAGCTGTGTTTGTCGTGACCTTTCTCATCTCCTCTCAGATTGTCTCCACTCTGGATGAGCTGCTGGCTCGAGCTGTGGGTTTGTGTGGCGGTGTGTGTTTGTGTGTCCTGTCTCTCGGTCTCGGCCTGCGTGCTGGAAATGAATCCGTTATTGGAATAGCCTTTCACTTCTGAGTGGTAGTGAGATTCCTCTGAGTCCGCAGATGTATCCTACTGTATGTGTGTTTTGTCTGCGAGGCGAGCGTTTGATTGGGGTGTCAGGTCTCTCTAACCCGTGGCTGAGTTTTGGCGAGAGGTGTGCGATGTGTCTCGCAGCTCTGGCACTGCTTGACTCCAGCTGCCTTTGAACGCAGCTTCAAAGCCTGCCTCGCTGAATGTTTCTCTCCACGCGTTCTGGCACTATTCACTAACCCCCCCTCCTCCTCCTTCTACCCTCCAGCTCTCTGCTGGGTTTTTCCCGTTCACTTTTGCCCTCTCGTCCTTCACACCTTCACTGTGTCCTCTCCTCTGCTGTACACCGTGTCCTCTGACCGCGCCCGTTTGCCGCTCTGAGATCGAGCACGACTCAACTTTGACCTGGGCAAGGACCGCAGCGCCAGAGATCAATGGAGACTATGGTGGAAGACAGAAATATGAAGGCAGAGCAAGCAGTCTGGCGTAATCTGTATCAGGAGGGGCCGGCAGTATTGGTCTGTGTGCATGTCCAGTGCTTCCTGTCTTTTATTAGGATATAAGAGGATGTGGCTCATTGTTCCTGCCTGGGCTTATTTTACAATCACTTACAATGAGGTGATGTATTTTATGGACATTGAGATCATTGAGTCCAAAATAAAACCATGAAGCATCCCATTCCCAGAATGAAGAGAGTCAAGACGGTCAAGCCCAGTGTTTGGTGGACCGGGTACACCTTGTTCACTTAATAGCCTACAAATCATCCACAGGATCAATTACACATCACATGAGTTGGCCCCCCCCGACACAGCATTTGTTCCTGGGGAGATGGATCCGTGCGTTCCACCTCCTGTGCGCCATGGATGTCTGAGCCTCAGCAACTACTAACTATAAAGATACAATTTGCCTGTTCCTAGAATTAGCACAACACTTTGCGATGGTTAGCTTGGTTAGCTGTGACAATATACTGTATGCTAAATGTACCTGCCTGGGTGCGTTTGGAGATGCCTGATGAAATTCGACGTTGTTGATCCGGCATCATTTATTTTGGTGCCAGTTTTTGGTGTAGCTGATCGCTTACTGCCACAGTTTACAAAGTTATTGAAAGCAAAACTATCGAGAAAAGGCACAACTCCGGTTGTCGACGAGTCTCGAAGCTCGCGTCCGAGTCAAGTCTGAAGTCTTTTGGGTCGAGTCCGAGTCAAGTCTAAAGTCAGCTGTTTGTGCAACTTAAGTGCGACTCGAGTCCGAGTCTCAGACTCAAGTCCAAATCTCTGTTGCACGATCCGAATTTTCGTCAAAACTTGCCTTTTTCAGCGTGTAACGTTGCTCAGAGCTTCCGGTTCCTCGCCGCGACCGGAGTTTAAAGTAAACGCAAAGAAAGCGGTAAGTGAGGGACATCCGGTGGAACTTATCCGGTAAATGAGCCATCGTCGAACCACACTACCTTCCCAGTCATTTTGTTTTTCCGAGTCTTTAGTTTTGCCTTTGTGTTGGATTTTTTCTTTTGGATCTTCTTGCTGCTGGTTGACAGATATTGATATTGAGATTCTAGTGCTTGTCTACCTCTGGACACGTTCTGTTCAGCAGTTCTTTTTTTAAATAATAAATCCTCAAAGATCCTTCTGCTGCCTTCTTGTTTTTCCAGTCCGTGTTTTGGGTCCAAACCTGCTATTTCTAAGTTGTGACACACTTACAGTATGTAAAGGAATTAACCATTTTGAGTAAATTGTTATACAGTTAAATTTGAAAATGCTCTGCTCTTTAGAAGAAGTATGGTATTAATAACGGTCCAAAATTATGTGAAATTGCATTTTTCTTATTGAAAAACTTAACATTCGTGAATAAAGAAGCTGATGCTCTGCCTGACCTGACAATATGCTCCATTCAGTAAAGATGTATTATTCTCACTGATAATACCAGCATTTAGTTGGATGTTTGTGGCATTTATACAATTATTCTTTGGGGGCAAAATACCCAGGTTATTATAAATTGGATTTACCCTTTGTGCATTATTTTTAATTGAACAAAAAAAACATCAATTCAAAATAAACAAAACTGTTGGTATTTTGAAAATGTGACATCAGACCGACCTCTTCAGTTCATTTGTTTATGGGGAGCAGACTACAGGTAATAAGACCAGTGGATGGATTTTCATTGTTTAATTGTTTATCCAGCTGTGGAGTAACATTTCCCAGAAGCTCATTGGCAGGCAGATAAATGAGTGAAAACCAAAAATCTGCCTGTGTGTGTGTATAGCTGTAGTCCTGACACCTGACTCACACCTTGCCCTCCTGCTACGGTTTGCCAAATGTTCGCCCACACTGTCGCCACCTGGCTACTGCTGTGCACTGTGTGATTGCGTTGTGTACGTCTGTGTGCATGCATGTATGTGTGTGAGACAGGGTGCTCCCTAACAGATGGAGTAACCTAATACATGCCTCATTTCTGCCCCGCTGTCCATTGGCCCTCATGGTCTGCTGGTGATGCTATCTGGGCCTTACCAGCATCCTGTCTGCTTTGTTCCTGGAATCAGCCCCACCACCCCCTCCCCGCCCTGCCTCGCCGCCGCCGCCGTCCCATAAGCGCAGGGCACCCGGATTCAGACACACGCCGGTCCCGCAATAGCAGCTGGTGAGGTGGAGCAGCTCTCCGGTTACCTGGGGCAGGTCGCTCTGTAGGAGCTGAGTGAAATGTGTCTGGAAAGACAACATATTGTTTACACAGTCAATGAACAGATGCTGCTTTTGTTGCAAACATGCAGGCATAAATAAAATCATCATTGAATGCAAAAGCATGCTGGGAGGTTTGTGGGAGTGTCAGCCTGTGCACGTCTGTATCAAGATTATAATAGCTTGGAATTTTCAATTAGTTTTTATTTCATTTTAGTTTTGACTTTTGGATTTCATTTTAGTTTAGTTTGAGTTAGTTTTCAGAGTGTGTTTGCAAGTTTTAGTTTATTTTTTTATATATATATATATATATATATATATATATATATATATATATATATATATATATATATATATATATATATATATATATATATATATATATTTTTTTTAGTAGTTTTATTTTGTTTTTGTTAGGGCCAGGTAGGCTATATATAATGTTTCAGAATTATGTAGCTACACACACATACAAAATACATTGTTGGAGCAAGGCCATGATATTTAATGTTTAATCTTTGCGCTACTTTAGTGTCCGATGTGCATAAACAATTACAGCACAGCACCATCTCAAATTCATGCTGTCTCCTTTAGTGAAATATCATAGCTTAGAAACTGAAATGATTTACGTTCATAGTTTTTTAACCTGGCAATATAGTTTAGTTTAGTTTTAATTTTTCTTGAAGGTTTTAGTTTTTATTTAGTTTCAGTTAAATAAAAATATTCTTCACTGCTCATTTTCGTTTTAGTTTACTGAAATAGCCCTGTTCTGTATGCTTAATGTAAACCCTTATTACTGACTGCTGGCACATTAAAAGACATTTTGACCACTGTTGGCTTTATAAAGCCCCTTCAATCAGTCTTAAGTTCGCAATCAATAAGCCTTTGTGGCACTTTGGAGATACAAGGTTTCCAGCTCTCTCACACACACCCACACACACACACACACCCCACACACACACACACACACACACACACACACACACACACACACACACACACACACACACACACACACACACACACACACACACACACACACACACACACACACACACGCTGTGCTGGCATGTGTTTCTGTGAATGGCCCTCCGGCCCTCCTGCCAGTCCTGGACAGGTACTGTTTCTATCACCGGGACCAGGTGGAAGCGGCTTCTCCATCCATCTCTGTGGCGGCTAGAGGTGACACTCCCTCTGCCAAATGGATTAGTCTCATTGGCTGGGTAATTTATTGATGTTTTCCTCCCCTGGGCATAATAGGTGTATGGGCCGCTGATTGATGAGGGCGCATGTCTGCCTCCGCAGCATGTCAACCAGAGTCAGTCAGTCAGTCAGTCTGGTGTGTTATGAGCTTCAGAGTTGACTTCTGCAACACCCAGACTGACGGCCTCACGGACATCAAATATGCTCATTTGACAGGCCATTCATAGATTATGTGAAAAGCCTGTTTTATCTCAGAGCAGGAGTCACTTAGAGCTTTGAGGTGTCAGAAACAAGTGACCTCACTGTGACACAGATTTATTAGAGTTCTTTTACACTTTAGACTACCTGGAATCTGCAGGACTTGATCACACTTTAATCGGGGGCTTTGATTGATGACATGATGGAGAAAGTAGGTGTTATGATAAAACGTTCACGATGTAACACTGCAGATTTACGGTATCAATGACAATGTGATAGAGTGCCTGATTAAGTTCAAGTTCAATTTTATTTATTAGCACGAGTAAACATAGGATCTGCCAAATATCTATTCTGAAGCTGTATGGGGAGCTCTACAGAGAAACCTGCCAGCAAAAAGCCAGAAAACAGTGAAGAAATTGCCAAAACTGCATAGTGCCCCTTTGAGTAAGCACTTGAAGGTCTCAGCGGTCCGAGCAGTTCTTATTTAAATAGGTAAACTATTCCAGAGATTTGGAGCAGCCACTGAAAAGTTTTTAACCTGGATCTGGGAAAATCGAGGAGCATCTGATTGGACGACTTCAGGGCGTTGACAGGAGTGCGAATATGTAAAAGTTCCGATAAGCAAGAAGGCGACAACCCATTTAAAATCTTAAAAAAACAAGCAATAAAATCTTAAAATCAATCCTGAAACGGACAGGAAGCCAGTGGAGCGAGGCTAAAACTGGGGGTAATGTCCTCACGGTTTGCGGTCCCAGTTAGAGGCCGAGCAGCTGCATTAATCTGGACTAACTGTAACCGACGAAGAGATGACGATCCAATCCTACGTATAAAGAGTCGCAGTAGTCTAGTCGAGACGTAATAAATGCATGAATTACTCTTTTGAAATGTTTGCGTGGCAGTTAGGGCTTCACAGTCGCACCTGGAAGAAACCGGCTTTTACAACAGAACTAATCAGTTTTTCAAATTTAAAAGCACTGTCAATCACACCCAGATTCCTGGCAGATGGACGAATGTAAGATCCTAAATTACTAAGAGCATCTACACAGGCACTTAAATCCTCACAACAACCTCAGTCTTATTTTCTTTAAGACTGTTGTATATTGGAGTTAATTTAGCGGATATCCATATTTTAATTTTAATGCACAAGGAAGATAAGAGGCCTAAACTCCCTGGAGTAAACAGTATCTGGCTGGTGAAAATAAGTGGGCAGAGTTAGAAGAGGAGAGGCGTTTCCCTCTGTACTGCTGATGTGTCTGTAAAAAGCCTTCGGTCTCAGAGGACAAACAGCTCTCCAGCCTTGTGTCTCCATCTGTGACACTGACAAAATAAATGCTACTGCTAATTTTAAGCATGGCCTAATATGTTTCTGCGGGCTCCCGCTTTGGTAATGTGTGCTCTTGACCTCCTGCAGTTGTATCCAGAATGTCACCGCCCCCCCTGACATACAGCCCTTTCTCCCCTCCATTAGAGGATACCTGATCCTGCGCAGGCTTTCACTGATAAAAGAGAGCGAGCAGCATGCGCAGGAAATGGGCTCCCAGTGGTTCTTGCCATGACCCAGGCTACTTAGAGCCATTGAATTGCATTTATGAAGAGCCCTCTAGTCTTTCTCTTCACCATTACAAAGTGGCTCTCCTCTCCTCTTAAGGGTGTAAGAGATACTACAGGTTGCAGCAGAATCACAGGGTCAGATGTAAGAGGCTTTCACAGAAACCGAGAAAAGGACAAGCAAATAGCTTTGAGGAGGATGTGCATTTTCTCACCCCAGTAACTAAATATTGTTTGAATTACCAGGAATAGAGTACTTAGTATTTCTACATAGTGTGTGTTTTTCTGTGCGTGTGTGTGGGTGGTGTGTCTTACCACCTCCCAGTCTGTCTCCTTGTCTCGACTTGCAATCTGTACATCTGTCTGCTTATTGATCACAGAGGGAAATGCCTCGCAGTCGCAGCAGGACAGCCGTAGCCTGGAAATCTAAACAGATGTGCGCTGCTCCCGAGTATCCTCTCACACTCACCCAAACATCCTCAAATGTTTTTTTTATAACCCTTTTTCACCCAGCAACTGTTTCGCTATGCATGTATGCTGTTTTCACCCAGTTTCAAATTCACTCACACACACACACACACACACACACACACACACACACACACACACACACACACACACACACACACACACACACTGACATTTACAACCACAGGCTGCCTTTATGTAGTTTGCAGTTTGCTATTGTATTGCAGAATAATAGTGTATTGAAATTTGCCTACCTTCTTCAAGATTCTCTTGAGCCAGTCATTATTTAATAGCAACTTACAGTGACGCAGTGAAAATGTACAAGGCAACATCATAGAATTTTCACAGATCTATATGTGTGTGTGTGTGTATATATAAAAAAATATATACAGTATATATATATATATATATAAAAATATATATATATAAAACAATATCTATATATATATATATACTTTTTCTTTTCAAAAGCCATAACCATTTTGAACTCACACATGCACTGACTTCACAGTCTAACCCTCTAAGACTTTCTTCTACTCACCTACTGTGCAATACTTAATATTTAATAGTATTGATAATATTGAATACTGTGCAATTCCATTACTGTACAATATCGGTATACTGTGCAATATCATTACTCTCATTG
Organism: Perca fluviatilis; assembly: GCF_010015445.1. Taxonomy (NCBI): domain Eukaryota; kingdom Metazoa; phylum Chordata; class Actinopteri; order Perciformes; family Percidae; genus Perca; species Perca fluviatilis. The sequence goes on from NC_053121.1 coordinate 3,018,428, forward strand.
TCCAATATCTATTACTCATTGAATATGATCACCACTATTGGGCAATATTCAAATAATGTGCAATAAGCCACACTGCATATCACACATAAAACCATATTTATTTTTGTATATGTATATATGATCTCAGAACTGTGCACCTTACCCCTCTTTTTTTTTCACTACTTATTTTATTCCATGTTGTTATATTTATTTTACGTACATGTTGGCACTGGAATAAACACTGGAAACAGAATGAATTGATACTGTACTATACTAAAGTGCTACTAAGTGCATTAGTAACCCCAAAAAGCAAAGTTAGTTTAAGGTGTTCATAACAATGTTTTGCCTTGTGTATTGCAGTATTAAGTGTTTGTGCTGTCTGTGTTTATTCACCCCAAACAGTGATCTCGTGACGCTGTGTACTGTAGATAGCGTCCGTGCATATGCAGTATGTACTGACTGAGCTCAAAGATTACCAGAAAATCCATTTCTTTCTATTATTTTCCCCTTTCATTTTCTATTTAAGTTCCAACAAGTCCTCTTAACCAAACAACCACATCGCTTATTCCTACCCTCGAGTACAACACGTTTCATAAATAAGCGGCCTGAGCGGAGGCAGGAAATGCGACCCTCAGGAGCATTTTCCGTCCTCACAGCATGGTTTTAAAGACATCGTTAACATTGTGAAACGGTCGCAGTTGGGTTACATTTAGGCACAAAGAAGGTGGTTAAATTGGGAAAAGAATTACGGTTTGGGTTAAAATCACTTCACTTTTGTGTGATACATGACGTAATTACACACTTGGCGCAGAACGTGACTTTAGTTTCAAACGGATTTCAAAACGGGACGCGAACGCCAGCCTCCTGGGTCAAAGTCCTGTGGTTGTTTAACCCTTCCACCTACCCTCCCACCCATCCTTAAGGGACTTTCTGGGTCTTAATAGCCTACCACGCAACATGTCTTCCTGCTTGGCTCCCGTCAAAATTATTACAGCGGCGCCACCTAACAATAAACATAAATATGGGCCGTAATTCCTGCTTGACAATCTTATAAGTTAATGAATTGGGCCATAAAGCTTTAAAATATGAAAACATTTTCATCTCATATGGATGTGTCTTCGCCTCAATTCACACCACCCAGAATTAATTTGCGTCTGTTCAGATAGTGTTAATTCTTCTTTCAAAAGTTAGATAAAAATGCACCCAGCAGCAGTTAGTCAGAGAGACGGAGGGATGTTCATTTCCTTTGCTCAGATATTGTCATTTTCTCATACGGACCTCCTCATGTGCCTGAAATTGCACACAGAAAAACACATTACGCGTTCCACACGAAATAGACGGAGGTGTCACATGTTTCCTCAGTCCTGTCCGAGGACCCACAGCTCCGCGTGGGCTGACAAGCCTCATTTGACCTCGGAGGAGCATGAAGAGAAAGAAATTAAACTATCCAAGCAAGAAAAAAAATGAAATAACAAAGATGAAATGGCTAGCTTTTGTAGCACAAAAAAGTAATAACTTCCTCTAACGTCCCCTGAACCAGTGCTTCCCCCCCACCCCCCAACCCGCCCTCTCAAAGCAGTTGTGGCTATCACTCTCAACAAAGTGATGTAGTGGACTAGCTGCGTTATAAATGGGATTCCGGCATCCCCAGCTATTCTCCTGTCCAAAGCTTCATTTCACTTCCTCTCAGCTCCCCTGCTAAGTTCAGTAATGGAGCTTTAAATCCCCTCTGTTGTCGGGTCCCCACTCATTTTGCTACCGGGTCGATGATAGAGCTCTCGCTTTCTTGTGCCACCTTGTTGATAAGACTTCACTTTGTGCCTTGAAACGCCACTGATTATTTTCCCTTCTCACATCGGGCCACGTGCCCCTCCCTGGTGTCCCCATGCTCTGTATGCTTTCCTACCCGCACACATCCTCATGCCTCTCCCGCTTGACTAATATATTGAGATTTTCTCTTTTAAAGGGACTTTTTGAAGATTCTGTAGCTCTGTTCTCACCGTGCTTTGGTTGTATTCAAAGGTCTAACCAAAGATCTTGCTTTTCGTCTGTTGCAGAAGCATTGCTCTCTTTATATTCCAAGCCATCGTCTATTATTGCAGTATTGTGTGTGTGTGTTTGTGTGTGTGTTTGTGTCCTGTGCGTGTCTGAGCAGTCCTATTAGAGAAAACAACAGATCGAGAAAAAATGTCAAAAGGGAAAGAGAGGCTGTGCGTGGGAAGTTTTCTCTGACTGTGATCATTAAGGATTGGGATGGATGTTTGCGGGGGCATTTATTCGAGTGTTTGATTTCGAGCTAAATTGCTGCCTATTTTTTGACAGCTTAGCGTAGTTGTTGTGATTACTGAGGCATATCATTACCTGCTGAATGCAACAGATTTCTGAAAAGGTGGCCTGACTTTCACCCCGTCTGACTCTTTTTCGTGTTGCCGTCTTGCTTTTCTTGCAGAGGCCTTTGACCTGGTGCTGCGTCACGGCCGTAACTTCACCCTGGCCATGCTGAAGTCCGAGTTCCCAGGTCTGGGAGGTGGAGCCCAGAGCTCCGTGGGGCAGCTCTTCCTGGACATGTCGCTCTACATCCTGGGCTCTGACTCCACAGTGGACCACATGGTGGCGGTGCTCTACGGCCGCCTCTTCCCGCTGGCATACCGCCGCCTGCTGGGCGGCAGCGGATCCTCTTTGTCTGAGGAGTGTGTAAAAGGAGCCTGGAAGGAGTCCGAAGCATTTGGCCCTTATCCCAAACTGATGATGACCCGTCTGTCTCGCTCCCTCCTGGCCACGCGAGTCTTTCTGCAGGCGCTGAACCTGGGCATCGAGGTTGTCAACACCACCGACCACCTGCGGCCCAGCCGGGACTGTAGCCGGGCCCTGCTGAGGCTGTGGTACTGCCCGCACTGCCAGGGCATGCTGGGGCCGCCAGCCTGCAGAGGCTTCTGTCAGGCGGTGATGCACGGCTGCCTGGGGGGAGCGGCCGAGGTGCAGCCTCACTGGAGGACCTATGTGGACGGATTGGGGAAGCTGGCCGGTGCCATGAGGGGCGAGCAGGACATGGAGGCTGTTGTTCTTAGACTGCCTTCAATGATCAAACTGGCTCTCAAGCACGCTGTGAACGAACGCACCCGCCTCACTGCCCTGGTGAGTCCAGTACACACATACAGTGCACACATACACACAGCACTGCATTGAAAAATACAAGGGGCTGCATTGGTGTGAGTGTGTTCCTAGAGATGAGATTGACGGCTCTAGACCCAAATCTGAAAGATTAAGGGTCTGGCGGTGAGTAATGAAAATGGCCCAACTCGAGGGGCGGCACCAAGCATGCAATTTAAAATCTCACTGCACGCAATTGGATAACGCTACGACCAATCACAACAACCACCAGTGGGTTTTCGCTAAGCCCTTAGCTACCAGCGGAGCTAACTGGTAGAATAAACTCTTGCCGTATCCGGCCTGCAAAACAGTAAAAACGTCCTTCTTGCCATGGAACGATTCGAGCGCCCTCTTCTGTTCCTCTTTTAGATAAAAAGCCAAGTCTAACTCGTTCATTGTGGCGGCCAAAGCCGTTTCAAACAACTGGTGTTCATCCGTAGCCATCTTGCAACGTTTACCAATGACTTCGACGTCGCAGCGCTGTCGTCATCTGTTTAGCTCGCCTCTGGCCCGTCTATATCAGATACACCGATGTGATTGGTGCAGCTCGGCTACAAGGGCATAGCAGAGAATGTCTAATAAGGGGCGTAGACGGGCTCTGGGCCTAGTTAATGAGCATCATTACTGAATACCAGAGTGACTCGCTGAGCAAATTCAAATTGTGCTCCAGGGTACCAAAACACTGCACTGCTTACAGTTCACAACACTTCCAGATATGGATGTAATAATGTTATAACATTCATCTTATCCTCCGTCTTGACAATTGAAAAAAAAATGAAGAAGAACATGAAATAAATACCACATTCATTTCAGGTCAGAAGACTTTTATTGAGTCAGGGAGGATGAGTTATCCAGGCTACATTTTTTTTTCACTCCAACAAAGAAGACATTACCTTGTAAAAAGAAATCTCAAACGACTAGACACAGCTACAACGGACGCAAACTCAGAGCAAAACATGCACCTTGGACTGAACTAAATACAGAGCGGGAAACAATAGCAAGGAAAGGGAGGGAGGCAGTCAGACAGACAGCGCTCTCAGCACGTCTCGCTAAAACTCACTCCTCAGCAGCGGTGACCCGTTATGTGTGGTTTCAACTCCAATAAAACCGTCAAGTTTGTTCTTAGCCAGTCAGGGGGAGTGCTCATGAAATATGAAGACCTTTTTCTGCCAGAGTTACAGAGCTGGATGTGCTTTGCTTCTGTATATCTGCTGAACTTTTCACTCTCACACCCTGAATCCCCGCGGTGACCAGGTTTCCACTCAGAACCCATCATTTATTAACACACAGGTTGACCTCACTTGCTCTACAGCGTGAGGGCGTGGCTGCATCCATGAATAGCTGACTTAGGGGAAATTGCTCACTGTGTGTGTGTGTGTGTGTGTAAAGTGTAAGGGAAAGACATATCAAACCATTTCCACCCTCAGTATGAATGTACAAACATTCTCAGGTAAAACCATCCATGTTTCAGCACTTCAACAGTAACCCTAGTACTTTCTTACACCTGGTTGCCAATACGCCAGATGTCGTTATTATCAATGAGGAGTCCAGTGAGGTGGACATTTTGGAGGTAGGCTGCACCTTTGATTCCAGCATGGAGGAGGCTTTCTACACCAAGGTAGTTAAATAATCCCAAACCACTCCTAAACACCATCTCAGAGCTAGGCTATAGGTGCGGACTACTCGTTTTCATATTTGGTAGCCTAGGACACGAAGACAAGAGGTCTTCATGTGGACATAAATAAATGGTTAAAATGTGTCTGTGTGTGTGTGTCTGGTTGTGTGTCTGGTTGTGTGTGTGTGTGTGTGTGTGTGTGTGTGTGTGTGTGCGTGTGTGTGTGTGTGTGTGTGATCCTTATCCAAAATTAAACAAATCCTGTGTAGGTTAATGTAAGACTGCATTTCCAGTCACCACAGATGACTTTACACTGTGTTCATAGTTCTGACTCTGGTTCCAGCATGTGGGATTAAAGCTGCTGCGGTCGTGTAGTGTTCAGCACAGTGACAGGGTCGTGTTTCTGTGTGTGTGTGTGTGTGTGTGTGTTTGTGTGTGTGTGTGTGTGTGAGAGAGAGTGTTTGAATGTAATCTTGCAGAGACAGTCCTTGCTCAGTGGTGTCATTGAAGGGACAGAGGCATCGCTTCCCTAAATGCTAATTTTGTCTCGCTGAGGAGTCGAGGGAGATCACCCAAAATTAGACAACACCTCATTACTGCGCCTCAAATAACTTTGGAATTTGTGTGAATGGATTTAGGCATTACAGGACTACTGCTCTGTTTAAAAAATATATATATATATATTTTAACTGTAAAACTAGAATTAACTATAGAGACAGAGCGCATTTAAGTCCCGCCCCCCACCGGAGGGAAAAACAGCTCGCCGCTCTCCACTGATTCGTATTGCGTGAAGGTGCCTCCTCCGTCGGCCAGTTAACAACAGGAAAAAGCCTCAAAGCTGATGTGTGGTGATATTCACTGCCAACAATGTAAAGAACCCATAACTAAGTTTTTATAAGCTGCCAACCCCCCAAAAACTGAGCTTTTAGGAAGACAAAAGTGGATACAGACGTGAGCATCAGGAAGAATGGAAAGGATGTGGGATCCTGACACTAAGCTAACGATACAGTATGCCCGACATTACGTGTGTAACAATATAGCTAGCCTGAAACTAGTCTATAGCTTCTGGGATTGCTCCAATACTGTTGGAAATTCCGCCGGATTTCACTGTTTTCAGCCGGATGTCTGTCCCCTTCCTCTTCCTTTGTGTTGGCGTTTCTGAGGACTATGGTTAACCGCTCCTCAGATCTCTGCAGGGGAAATCCAGACAGCTAGCTAGACTATCCAATCTGAGTTTTCTGTTGCACGACTAAAACTACTTTTGAAAGAAGTTCCTTCCCGAGGCTATTATGCAGAGGCATCTGGCGATTAGCACCGCCCAAGGCGATTGTGATTGGTTTAAAGATTTGCCAATAAACCAGAGCACGTTTTTCTCCCACCCTGGAATGCTGTGTGGACTAGCCAGACCCTCTTTTGCGGCGCTGTGGAGGAAGATCTGGCAAAGCGAGACTAGCCTGAGACTGACATTTAGATATTTGACTTGGTAACAAAATGCTTGGTGCAAACGTATTGGCATATCGTTAGCTTAGTGTCAGAATCCCAGTCTTCCTATTCCTCCTGCTGATTCCTCACGTCTGTATCAAGTCAAGTCAAGTCGAGTCAAGTCAAGTCAAGTCAAGTGGGTTTTATTGTCATTTCAACCATATATACTGTAGCCTATATAGTGAAACGAAACGTTTCACCATGGATCAAGTGGTGTTACATATTTAAAATATATGAAAAACGGCATTATATAAAAACAACATTATATACAAGCGACATTCGAGACAGGCTACATTTAGTGCACACACATTATATACTTTACATCAGAGACTTTCAACAGGGGGTCTGGGACCCCTAGGGGGTCCTCAGAGTCACTGCAGGGGGCCTCCAAATTATTGTAAATGTTTGAAAGTTTTAAAAAAAATTGAAAAGTCTTAACATGAATCCAACATATTATCAGCACATATAAATCCCCACTTCTTGCTAGCCTATAAGGTAGTCACTAAGGCCATCCACAGATACAGTTAATCCCAAGGATTCACTGTTCCACATGTATGTTTAACATTAATACATGATTTATAAAATCATGCCAACAATTATTATTTGAATAGCTTAGTATTCTATGCAAAAAAGGTATTTATGAAGGCTTTAGGCCGCCCTACACATTATTGTAGGCCCAGTTTAATATGCAACATCATTTTATACAATATATGTAGTAGGGGGTCCCTGCTCCATCTGTCTTTCAGTTAAGGGGTCCTTGGCTTAAAAAATGTTGAAGACTCCTGCTTTACATAAAGTGCAATTACTACTTAAAGTAGAGCATTTAAGACAGACTAGGGACAGAACAGACAACAAAAGACAGGGCATTAGTAGACTTGTAACAGAGCACTGATTGAGGTAGGATATGTAGAGTTTTAGCAGCATAAATGTAAATAAAAGCTCAGTTTTTCGGTTCGACAGCTTATAAAAACGTAAGTTATGGGTTCTTTACATTGTTGTTAGTGCATCCCACCACACAGCAGCTGTTCTCTTGTTTGCTTGCAGAGGCACCTTCACACAAGACAAGTCAATGGAGAGCGGCGAGTTGTTTTCCCCTCCGGTGGGCGTAGCTTTCCGTGTATGACGGGATGCGCTCTGTCTCCATAAATGGTCTATGCACTGTATAAAAACAAACCACTTCATTTTTTTCACTTACATTATTGTTACATTGTAATGCAGTATTGAGCACAAACGTTATGAAATATAATAACAACAGCAGATTGTTTTAAACCGATTATCCACGATTTCTCATCTCTTGTGTGTTTTCTGCTACAAGAACATGGCTGGAAGAAAATATTTTCTTCTATCTTCTCACAGTGAACGCAACTGCATATCATCATGTGGTAGAAATTTGTGCATCGCGCACCAGAAGTAATAAGACGTAGACAGAGGTTTTGTATTATGCTGTGGTATTTTGATTTATATTTGCATTTTAAAACCAAACACTAACATTAAGTAGTGTAGCATTTTCATGTGATTATAGCAATTATTCAGACGGATGTTGCCATATCTGTCTGAACGGGTCAATGTTCCTCACATTCGGCAAGTGCTCGACTTTGGAGACCAGGCATATGGATATAGAAATGTTTAGTGATGACAGATGAATGTAATTTGACTCCTCGACAAAAACAAGATAAAGAAAAGAGACAGGGAGGAGGAAATAGAAAGCATGCACGTGGATGAGCGAGAGAGAGTAAATGACAGAAGCAGAGAGGCAAAACTTGATTTGGTTTAGCTAGTGAATTGTATGTCAGTAACTACACTGCAGAGTCTCTGCCAACAGAGCCATGGTGTGGCTGGGTTGATGGGGGGCTGCCAGCATGCATTGCAGTCACAGTGTCTTTTTTATACCACCACTGGGGGGCGCCAACATCAGAAATGTTCAAATCCTACAGAGTGACCATAAAATGTGTGTGTGTGTGTGTGTGTGTGTGTGTGTGTGTGTGTGTGTGTGTGGTGGGGGGGGGGGGGGGTTTTTTTAAACCGAATAATAACAATAATAATAACAAAGGTGAAATAAAAGTTTATTTTTTTTAATATAATAAATACCAAATGCGATAATATTCAGTGCGAACTTAGTTGGATTTTGGAGCATTCTTAACAAAAATTTTCAAAACACAAACACTGCCCCTCTACTCTACTGACAAAAGTGTCTTGTCTACTTTCTAGTTTGAAGCCGCTACACGTACTCTAAATTCATTTTAAATTGACACTATGTCTAAATGGTAAATTTATACATACTAAATGGTAAATTCATACATACAAGTATGTATGATTTGTGGCTCTAAAAATGGCGTCTGTTTTTGTAAATCCTAGCTTGTCTAGCGTGTGGCTGTTAATTGGAAACCTTAGTAATCTTCCAGTGATACTTTAATATTTTGCACAGCAACATAATGGATCTATGTCTTGTTGAGTGGTTTCATGTGATTGTGAAAGCTGCCGCTGTGGTCGGTATCTCTCAGTTAACCCCCCCACAACACCACCCCTCCGATGAGAGTGTAGACCCCTGTTACTGTTACTGAGGGTGACAAACAGTCACTTCTATCTCAGTAAAAGAGTCCTCGAGGTGTGAGGGAGAGAGACATCTTCTCTCCTCTATGTCGGCCTGACGTATGCAACTCCGCTGGGGAGATGACCACTCATCGCCTGCCAGCTCGCTCCCAGGAATGTTAACATTCGTTCCCTCCATCCGGTGCAACTCCAGCGTGAATCAACCAATGTTCAGAGAGACGGAGAGGGCAGCCAAGAGCCCTGCAGCTTCAATCTATTCCCCTGTCAACTTCCCACCCCTCTCCTGGAGTTTGATGTCATCCACCTCCGTTTCTGCATCTCATCTTCAACATCCTTCTCTCTCTCGCGCTCTTTCATCCCCCCCCATTTATTTCTTTTCCTCTGATTCTTATGGGCTGCTTTGAGAGAAGATGCATGATTTATGAAGCTCTATTTTTACCGGTTACTGAGTAGAAAGAGAGGAGAGAACCAGCGACAAAGAGAGGGAGAGAGAAAAAGAAAGGGGAGAATGGAGGGGAGAGTGTGAAGAGCGAGCCCAAGGGGAAGGAGAACAGGAGAGTGTGGAGGAGACATCCATCACCCTGCGACCCCTTGGATGAAAACGAAGAAGGGAAGTAGGTTGAGACAGAAATATGATGGATCTGACCAAAAGTAGAGGAGATATACTGCAGAGTACACGAGTTGTGCGTCGCTACACACTCGACACAGTTGGCTGCTTAGTTATAGGTCTAAAATCACATATCTCTTTGTGTGCCTGTAACATTTCATGACAATAACACACTTTTCATCAGCTCTCTTTTTTGTTGTGTACAAATAGCTCAAGAAGACCAAATCACATCCCAAATGTCTGCTGCATTTCTATTACTTATTAATCCATTCTAAACATGTAGGCTAGTTGTAAAGTTGTAAAGTCCATTTGAGCTGTCAAACATGCAGTGAATCATGTTTATAAATGTTGCATATCATCCACGTTATTATTTATCGAGTCATATGTTTCATTTGAATTATAGAAGACCCTAAAGGCCGAAAAAGAAACATTGTGTTTGTTGTGCTACATTTTAAATTAACTTCTAAAAGCATACGAAAATTCAATTTAGATTCAGCTGTTTTCTAGACAAATACGCCAGCAGCCGGTTAGCCTAGCTTAGCTTAAAGACTGAAAACGGGAGGAGGGGGGACTGTTAGCCTGATAGCCTCTGTCCAAAGCAGTGGTGTAGTCTAATTTATTGTAGTGGGTATACTGTACCACATGCATGTACATATATATTTATTTTTAACCGTCCATCTATCTCGCTACGCACACACTACGCAGTGAGCTGAGTGAGATGGGGGTTGATAAAAGGTGAGAAAAGTCTCTCGGCATGTTCTGCAACGTTGTTCAGTTTAGAATAGAATAGAATAGAACAGAATACACTTTATTGTCCCCAAGGGTAAATTTGTCTTGGACACAGTGCCACATCCGTTGCTTCACAACACAGACAATATGTAATTTAAAAACATTCTCAAGTTAGAAAAAAAAAAAAAAAAAAAAAATACAAATACAGTAAGATAAAATCAACATAAAAGTGAGATCAGCAGAGCGTCCTAAGACACAAGAACACAAAAGATGGACACACATGACAGCACAGACAGCACAACCTCCTGAGAATTAACTGTAATAATTAAAGTGCAAAGTGCAAAAAGGGCTGGTGTATTTACTGCACCCCTGCTCTGCTGGACTAATATTTACAAATTTGCTACTACTTACTCGACCCGTATTTATATTACAAAACTATGTTGGTATGTATCATCGCACATTTGTAAGTGGGCATACAGAAATCCTGGAGCTTTCCTAGTGGGTATACAGCGTCTACCTGCGTATCACGTAGACTACACCACTGGTCCAAAGGTAGCAACATCCACCTCCCAGCACCTCTGAAGCTCACTCATTTCACACGTTCTTCTTTTGTTTGTGTAATCCGTACTAAAACTATAATTTTCCCTTTAACAGGGGGTAGTGTGCCAGACTATTTCTTGGCCAGCTAAGCTAACCGGCTGCTGGCTCTAACTTTATATTTTCCATTCAAACATTCAGAGAGTTATTGCTCTTCTCATCTAACTTTAGACAAGAATGTTAATAATAAACATATTATCCAGAATGTCTAACTTTTCCTACTAACTAAGTGGTGTTACCTACTGATCGTCATTTGTATGCTGTATAATTATTTATAAATTGGTTACAAATCTAAATCACACATTTTGCATTACATCCATTGAACTAAAGAGCCATTTATCAAATCTTCATTGTTCTCCCAATGCAATGCATACAATGTGTCCCCCCCCCCCATTGCATCTTTTTAGGGGATATTTACACCGGTTTTCCATCCTACTTTAAAGAAAACATCATGTACCTACTTTAGACCCAAAGATGCATCAGAACAGTGTTTATAAAATGGAAAAGCCATCAAGCTTAAATACAGTAGCTTTTCTCAGCTCTGAATGCTTCGGGAACTGCAGGACTCCATTTTCCTTACAAGCAGCTCTCTAACCTTAATACACCAACAACTAATGTCTCGTTTTAAATTAGACTCCAATCTGTCATTGGAACAGGTCATCTATTTTAGTGAATCAAGCTCACTATTTAGTCACCTACTGTATATGTTTTAGTATTGGCAGTTATAGGTTTTATCATGCAGGAAAACTTTGACTTTGTGCCAAAAAAAATAAGAACAAATTATTATTTTCAAAATATTTGGGGATTTTGTTGATCTCATTAACGTGAGGTCGAGATTCCTGAAGCGGTGGATTCACTAAATATGCGTGCTGAGCCGAAAACTGCCTGAGTGAGATTTAAAGATTAGACTGAAAGAAAACGAGCTCTACCTGAAACTCTGTGGGAGTACATGTGTTGTGTTTTACATTTTTTCCTCAATTACTTTGGCTCATTTCTGAAAAACAGTGTTTACATTCTCAAAGCTCCAGGTGCATTTGTCAAAACAGCTTATATGGTACAGCACAACACCAGAGCTCACCTGCAAAGTCATAACTCGCCCAAAACTAAAGCTAACAAAAAACCGTTCCCTGATGACATTTGCATGGTTGAAGCTTACATTATCCCACACAATTACAGAAGTTGTCAAGTCATGCCTTACCTAGTCTATATCCACGGCGTTCCACTCCCGGGATTGGTCTGTTGCCGCCGGGAATTCCGCCGGATGTCCGGCTTTACGGCCGGATGTGCGCTACTTTCCTCTTTCTTTGTGTTGGCGTTCTAACCTCTGGTGGATTTATGAGGAATATGGTTAACTAATCCTCAGATCTCTGCAGGGTAAATCCAGACAGCTAGCTAGACTATCTGTCCAATCTGAGTTTTCTGTTGCACGACTAAAACTACTTTTGAATGTACACATGTTCCACCAAAACAAGTTCCTTCCCGAGGCTATTTTGCAGAGGGACTGTCGCTCCGTGCGGTGCTTAGCGCTGCCCAAGACGATTGTGATTGGTTTAAAGAAATGCCAGTAAACCAGAGCACGTTTTTCTCCCATCCAGGAATGCTGTGTGGACTAGCCAGACCCTCCTGTGCAGCGCTGTGGAGGAAGGTCTGGCAAAGCGAGACTCAGCCTTACCAAACGGGTCTCATTCTCATGATAAGATCTCTGTAGAGGGTGTCCAAGAACATCAGGAGTTTCTGGGTGTTGTATGGGCCAATATTGGGAATGTGCGCACTCACACCATTCTCTGATATTGTAGCACACATGGTAATATTGCCCCCGCGTTGGCCTGGCACATCCTTTGGCCAGATTGGAACCAGCCTCATCCACACACACCGTAAGGGTGTGAGGGATTACACTTCCTTCCAGCTCCATTATTCTCTATATTACTATAAACTAAAAATATACATATATTCAATTGGTAATTGTGCCAGTTGTAGACAATTGTACTTGATGTGCTAAAACGTTTGCAATTTGTTTAAAAGAACAAGAAATTCAAACTGATGCGAACAACCATCAGTGGTTTGGAGATTTCTCGGATAGTGCTAACTTTGCATTAAAAGTCATAGTCATAATTTACAGAATGACACCTGTCATGAATACTCAAAAATGACTCCTTCAGGTTCATGACAGGTGTCATGTCATAATAATGACGGTGTCATGTGAGTTTTATGCACACCCCTTCAAATAAAGTGTTCCCAAACTTTTTATAGTTAAAATGAGTTGGCGAGAAGTAATGGATAAACATCCAGCTCACTCCAAGTGGTAGCAGGCTAATACAAATGCAAGGTCGCTTACAATTCAATTGTAACAATATCCACAGAAATGGTGTTGAATCACATCCGCTTTAAAATCTGAACACGTACTGGTGTCTGTAAAGGTGGGTTTTTTTAACATATAGTGAGACTTTACCCTCATTTCCACTTCACTGGGAGAATGTGAAAGGGCTTCAGCTGAAATAGGATGCCTATAATATGTGTATTTCACCAGAAGTCAGTTTTTATGCTGATGGCAACAATGCTGGGAGGAGGAGGTGGAGGATGAGGGCTAAGTGCTGACTCTCCTGAGCCTGAACTTCCCTGGAAGACAAACATTACTCACCAAATATTCTCCAACATGTTGTTAAAGCTGTGCATGGCACCTTGCCACCTTTGTAATGCTGATAGTATCATTTTCTTCCTCAAACTGCTTATTAATAACTCCTTGTGATTAGGATTAGTGTATAGCTAACCACATGCATTGCCACTGACTTGTTTGGAGTTTATCTTTACCCCATGTTTGCACAAGCACAGCGCCACATGGAACCTGAGATGCTGTGTGTGTGTGTGTGTGTGTGTGTGTGTGTGTGTGTGTGTGTGTGTGCGTCTGTGTGTGTGTGTAGTATTGCTGGCCGTCAGCACCTCTCTCTCTTGGAGAGGCGGGCTGCTCAGTGCAGATAAAAGTGTGCAGATCCATCCGAGCTCTCACGCTGAGGCAGGCTTTATCTGCAGACTCTCCTGTTGGTTGTGTTAGTCCAGCCCTGGGTGATATTAATACACCCACTAATGAGCCCCCTTCCTTGAAGAATCCGGAAACAATCGACGCGGGTTGGGGGGAAGGCGGCGGAAGGGCCTGCATGCTGAATCAGTCTCTCCCCTGTGCCAAAACTCCCCTACGGCTTCCCGGGAACGCACAAACAAAAAGAGGAACGCAGCTCCAATCACATTAATCATGGCCTGTGGGAGCACCGGCACTCGCTGCAGGGGCAGGAGAACGAGAGAATTACACGAGAGGACGAGAAGGAGGTGGCAGAGACAATGGGCTAAAGGGTGTGTGTGTGTGTGTGTGAGAGAGAGAGAGAGAGAGAGAGAGAGATTTCTCCCAAGTACACAGTAGGAGAGTATTAGTGGAGATGGCTAGTCAGGGACGCTGGGTATTAGTGATTGCCTGGTGCAGGAGAACTCAACCATCTGTGACTATCAGTACTGTGTGTGTGTGTGTGTGTGTGTGTGTGTGTGTGTGTGTGTGTGTGTGTGTGTGTGTGTGTGTGTGTGTGTGTGTGTGTGTGTGTGATCGCTCTGTGTTACAGCTGATCAGCATTTCTGTGTGCAGGCACAGGAGAACGTGAGAATTACACGGAAGGGAGAAGAATGAGATGGCAGACACAATGGGCTGAAGCGTGTGTGTGTGTGTTTGCCATTAGTATATTATGTAGGAGAGCATGTTTATTATGTAAATGGTGTTAGGTGCATTATGTTCAAATGAATAATTGCATAAAATGATACATTTTTGTTTATGCAGGGAAATCTGTGTGTGTGTGTGTGTGTGTGTGTGTGTGTGTGTGTGTGTGTGTGTGTGTGTGTGTGTGTGTGTGTGTGTGTGTGTGTGCGTGCGTGTGTGCGTGGCCTCGGTTGCCACCAGATAAAGATGTCTAGTGCTGCTCTATCAGGTCACATCAGTATTCAGCAGCAGTGGTGCCAGCCTTTTCACTTAAAGGAGAGCTGGGCACAATTAGCTGTTAACATTACATGGCAGAATTAAGCCTTGGACAGTATCCCCGGGGGAAATTAAACCACGGGCAAATCGTTAAACCACAAGCTAAACATTAACAGCCATTTGCATTTTTATTGCACCTGAAAAGAATGTGCCAGGTCCATTATCTCTGAGAGACAGAGAGGGACTTCTTATTTATTATTGTTATGTTGTCCCGTGTGGGAACACAATGGCATTTATAAGGGGAAAGAAAAACCAAACACGAGGCCTTATTTTTACACTTGCGTTTTTTTGGAGTGTTATGATTATAAATTCGAACAAGGCGAACACGGCTGGCAGAGGATACAATGACTTGTTTGTTATGCAAATCCCCCTGCTTTCATCCCTCCCAAAAATAAACAAACCAAAACAGATGACAATTTGCGGAGGGGCTCAGCTGGGTAAGGCCGGCAGTTTGGCTGTTGACAGGTTCTTACTGTCTGCAGTGTCATTGCTATTAAGAGTTTGAATAAACAGGCTTAGGGCCAGGAACCGGGAGCAATGAAACATGAGTGGTAAAGAGGTTTTTTGGGGGGGGGGACCTGAATTCCCTCACTCAATCCTGGTTTCTCATTTTCTCCCCTCTCCTCTCCCCTGTGCAGGTGAGCGGGATGTGTGGACACACTCCTCCGCGGGCCGCTCGCTCGGTAGGATCCCCTCCTGCACAGCCTCCCGCTGCCCCCGCAGCCCGCAACAGGCAGCCCTCATCCTCGGACTCTGATGAGACTCTGGCGGGCCTCCGTAGGTGAGGACATCACGAGCCGTAATACCGGAGCGATATATATATGTCTGAGGGTCGCTGGTTCAAGTCCCAGTACGGACCAAAGTACTGAGTGTGGATTGGTAGCTGGAGAGATGCCTGTGTGTAGTGATTTCTAACAAACAGAGTGTAAATTGTAATTTCCCCACTGGGGATCTATAAATTAAAATAAATTATATAAGTCCTCTAAACCACCCGATAATATAGGTTGTTTATTCCTACCATTAGTCTAAGGCTACGTTTAGACGGAAACAATCGGAAGAGAAAACGCAAAAGTGACGTTGCGTTCTCACTTTGTATTCCACATTTACACGAGTGCATATGGTGACGCAAAAGTGTGTGAAATTCGATGTAGTATGCACACCAGGCGGCTAGGTGGTAGTGTGAAGCACTGGCACACAACACCACCAAGCGCCTGCGTAGAGCCTTCCTTCTACTTCTCTCCCTGGTCGCGCCAACTATTTTGTCTGGTCAGACGAGGAGGTGGAGTTATTGCTCAAAACAATGCACACAGGCACACACGGCACACACACACGGCACACACACGGCACACACACGGCACACACACAGCACACACACACGGCACACACACGGCACACACACAGCACACACACACAGCACACAACGGCAACAATGGCACACACACCACGGCACACACACACACGGCACACACGCGGCACACACACACACGGCACAGCACACACACGGCAACACACACGGCACACACACACGCAGCACACACGGCACACGGCACACACAACGGCACACACACGCATACGGCACACACACGGCACACAAAACACGGCACACACACGGCACACAATAAAAACGCAGCACACACACGGCACACACACACGGCACACACACACACACACACACACGGCACACACACACGGCACACACACGCAGCGCCGGCCCGAGCCTTTTTGGGGCCCTAAGCAGAATTTGATTTGGGGGCCCCCCCTCCCCACCACGCGGAGTCACCTGTGCTTGACGATTATTGACACAAATGTCACGCTATAATGTTACATTATAAATTAATACAGTGAGGTTATGTATTAATACAGTGACAGAGTATGAACTACTGTCCCCCTGGGCACAGATTCATAAGGACCCTCCCCCCTACTCTATTTGTGCAAAAGTGGGTGCAAACCGTGAGGGGGGGGCGTCTGGGGGTGCTCCCCCAGAAAATTTTGAATGTGATAGATGTGATTTCCTGTATTCTGGTGCATTTTTGGGATGGTCAGCTTGAGAAGGGCAATACCTAAATTTGTTCAGATTCATAGCCTTTTGCTTTTTGACTTAATAAGGTAGTGACCTCACACAACTACTTGGGCTTCAGGGCCAAACAACACGTTCAATCCCACAGGACTTCATGTTCTCTATTCATCCTGATAGGGATGCATATTTAGATTTTTTGTCCTGACCGATAGCCCGCCCGTGTTAACCGCTTATTAACCGTTAACAATCAGCCGACTAAGTCCAAGTCCACCCTTCTGGGAGAGTTAGCAACCACATCAATTAGTTTAGCTGCATGGTTGTCAGCTGTGGGTTTGCCAGACATACACTGTGTTAGTAGGAAGTAGGGCTGGGCGATATGCCGCACAGTGTGTTTTTACCTTTTAGATGGGAACGCAACGGTGGAGTTTTTTTTAAGATTTTCACTTTTTTGTGTTTTTAAGCCCCAAAAACACGGTCGCTGTCTAAACGAAAGGCACATCTGATCAAAATATTTTGTCGTTTTCACCCACAAGCAAATTCGTGTAAACAGGGCCTAATACAACCCACAGGAGCGTTTTCATAAATTAGCGTCGCTAGCGGGGGCAGACTAGAGGGCGCCGCCTTTATAAACGTAAATTTATGTTGTAATTGCTGCTTGAACGACTTATGTGGGCGTTTTTGGGGGGAGGACAGTCTTGATAACATCCCTGACACTGTGGACAGGTTTCCTCCTATTTCAGGCCTTCTCCTCTTGAGTTTGAACAGGCTTAAATGAGCATCGTGATAATGCCCAGCGTGGCTGCTGGCCTCGGCAGTACAATGGCCATATTAATGTCAATTAGGAATAGAAACACTGCTTATTCTTGACTCTTTTACACTCTCTTTCTCAAGGGGGATCTCATCGACTTGCTTTCACTGCTATCAAGCTCAATTCCCCCTCTTTTCCTGTCTCTGCCTCTTCTTCTTTGTGTTTCTTCCCTTGTGACTCTCCTTCTCTCGCTGTAGGACAATTTATCTTTCCGCTTTCTTCTCCTTGCTGACGTGTGAGAGTCATATCCAGATTAACTGAAGTTTTATCCTTTGTCTCTCTCTATGTTGAACATTTCCTTTCTTTGCCTACCCCAGGGAGTTCATATCCGACTTGAAGGGCTTCAGCTCCTTCTACAGTGGTCTTGGGGAGGCGCTGTGCAGCCGTGAGCCCGCTCCAGCGAACCACTCCCTCTGCTGGAATGGGCAGGAGATGACAGACAGGTATTTCAGTGTCTCATTTGCCTGTTTTGATTTATTAGCTATAAAACACACTGCTAACCCTATAGACAGTCCCACTCCCCAGCACAGGCTACAGCCTGCGGGATGCTCCTGCTCAGCCTTATTGCCTTTCTAGACCAGGGGTATTCAACGTTTTTTTAAAACAAGGACCCCTTAACTGAAAGAGAGACGGAGCAGGGACCCCCTACTACATACAGTATATTGTATAAAATAAAGTTGCATAACAAAGTGGGCCTACAATAACATGAAGCCTTTATACGTACCTTTTTTTTGTGCATACTATGCTATTGAAATAGCCTAATAATTGTTGATATGATTATTTTAAATCATGTTCAAATGTAAAAAATACAGTGTGGAATGTGGACGACCTTACCTATAGGCCAGTAAGCCTATCATCAGTGGGGATTTATATTTGTTGATAATATGTTGGATTCATGTTAATACTTTTCAATTTTTGAAAAAAAAACTTAATTTGGAGTCCACCCTGCATTGACTCTGAGGACCCCCTAAGGGTCCCGGACCCCCTGTTGAAGCTCCCTGTTCTAAACGATCAGTTATATAGCCTGCTCTGATTTCTAAATCCCCATCACTCCAGCAGCACATTTCCAGTGGGAGAGTGTAGGTGAGCTGAAGGGTAAGTTTCCTCAGAGCTGATGAGCTTCACACGAGGGCCCCAACTCTCCCACTGAGTGTGAGTGTAAATCTTGACTTTGGCTCTATGGGATGTTATTAATGTCAGGCGTGCTGTCACCTTCTTCTCGCTTAGTTAATTGCTGTTTCGATCGTTCTCCCCTCCTTCATCCAACATCTCCTGTGCACCCTGCAGAACCTCATTTAGTTTGCGCAATATTTCACTTCACCCCTGTCCTTTGGCTCCACACATCATATCTTCCCACTTTTTCTGCCCGCGCCGTCAGCTGGCCCCAATTTCAATTTGGCTTAGATAGTTATAGATAACATCCTTTTTTTTGCTTTGTAAATTATGTGTGGAATTTAATCAATGCAGAGGCACACAATTCGAGACGACATGTTTTACCTCTTGTTCCCAAGGAGGACTGAGAATAAATTCTGAGCTTTCTCAAACTGCTGAAAGAGAGTCTTGAAAAGAGTCTCAATCTGAGGGGAGACATCAGGTTGGCATGGGGGCAGAGCTGTCCTCGGGGGACGATTACAAGCTGGACCAAACAGCGTGATGGGAAGGTGCAGGGAGGCAGGAAAGGAGAGGAAATGATGGAGAGATTACAATGTCTCCAGGCAAGCAATTCTCTGTGTGTCATCTGGGAGGGCATATGCCTGCAAAATTCACTCGGGATACATTTTCACTCCTAGATTTGTTCTGGATCATCTTCCATTATCCTCCCAGATAGGACATTCTCCAGAGCCAAACATGACATTTATTCTCATATTGTCTCATGCAGATAAATTTAGATTGGGTGGGTGCATGGGGGGGGGACATAAGCGCTGGAGGGGTCGGGTACTGAATGTCTCCAATACTTATTCTTTTTTCTTTTGAGCTAAATGTGGCGCTTTTTATCAGGCGTGTTTACCATCCCACCTGGAGCCAAGATCAGAGGAGCACCACTTCTCACCACATCAAAGCGCGTTACACTGATAACTGTAATAACAGATAGGATGCCGTGTCAACTCAAAACATTGAATTTCCATTCCTCTTTTGGATCTAACTCGTGCGCGTGTGATAAGTGATAAAAGATTAGATGCTATGTCAACTGTGAACATTTAATTCAGGGACTGTATGAAAATGAATGGGGGATGAAAATGGGGAAGGTATTGTTATTTTCCGATTGGCTGAACGTAGAGTAGTATTTAATGTTATCATCCTTAAAAGAAATTTCCATCATTCCTGATCATAGTTACATAAAATGTTACAACAAAAAGATGACGTTCACTTATACTGTAGTTCAGAGATCCCTAGGGGGTCCTCAGAGTCACTGCAGGGGGGCCTCTTTTGAAAGTTTTTTTAAAAATTGTAAAGTCTTAACATGAATCCAACATATTATCAGCACATATAAATCCCCACTTCTTACTAGCCTATATTTAAGGTAGTCACTAAGGCCATCCACAGATACAGTTAATCCCAAGGATTCACTGTTCCACATGTATGTTTAACATTAATACATGATTTATAAAATCATGCCAACAATTATTATTTGAATAGCTTAGTATTCTATGCAAAAAAGGTATTTATGAAGGCTTTAGGCCACCCTACACGTTATTTTAGGCCCAGTTTAATATGCAACATCATTTTATACAATATATGTAGTAGGGGGTCCCTGCTCCATCTGTCTTTCAGTTAAGGGGTCCTTGGCCTAAAAAAATGTTGAAGACTCCTGCTGTAGTTCAGAAAGGAGAACTTTGCCACATGCAAAGGATAACAGTTCTGTCTCTGTATCAGGGTTTTATTATAATGTGTTAATGTATTTTTCAGGAACAATGCACATTTATCAACATCACTGTAAATGTGCCAGTGTTATCCAAAAGGCTCATTTTCAGCTGTAGTCCCCTAGGACAGCTTTACTTTGAGCTATCTTAGTTCAGCTTGTCAACGGTCTAACTTTTGCTAATAAGGACTAAACACAGAGTACAGCTGAGGCTGATGGGAATCTCATTAGTTTTGCAGATATTTGGTCAAAAACCAAAGTATTGGACACATTATATTTTAGAGGAAAAGTGGACACACTTAATCTTGAGTGGGAAAATGTAAGTATTGATTGTGCAGTAAAATGTTCCCTGTTATTGTTTTCCTATTATATCTGATGTTTCTGGATGAATATTCCTGCTGCATTTATGTGCATGTTGCACTTTACTGCTGTAGATGTTAAGGTTGTGCTCATTGTAACTCCTTTATACACTCATTGGTAGTTTAATACACAGTAATGCATCATATTCTATAAGATCATCATATGTTTGTAGCGTTGCTGTCCTGTCAGAACCACGTATCTCTAAAAAGTTCATAGTGCCAGAAAAACAGCCCTGTTTTCAGCTTTGTGACGATGCATTTTCCAGCTGATCCAAGCTGATTCCAGCTGATAATTTGTAGCCAGGGGGTCTAGCAGTTCTCCGTTGATTTGTGAGCTGGAAAAACCAAACTCTGGCTGGGCCAATCATATGGTGTATAGAGTCAGTGGGCGGGGCTTATGGCTGCTGCTGCTGGTGAACAGTGGTCTTCTGGAAGACTTGGAGTTCAGCTTTTCTTTGAGAAAAGAACAAAGAACGGCACTGAAGTCATTCTTAAAAAAGGAAGATGTGTTCGGAGTTTTGCTGACCGGATACGGCAAAAGTTTAATCTATCAACTAGCTTCACTACCTTCTTCGTTGCTCTGGTTGGTTGTAGCGCTATCCTATTACGTGCAGAGGGAATTTGAAAGACAACCGTTTATCCCGCCCCTCGGATTGAGCCCTGTCAATGGTGAGTTCCCAGACCCAACATCTGGATGTGGGTCTGGTTTGTCAGGCTAAAAGACTTTATAAGAAGAAGGAGAATTTTCTTAACACATGAAGGATCCTTCAGTTTAACGTTCAACATCATCACATCTGGAGATACATGGTCTTCAGTGGACAGAAAGGGGATAAAAAAAATCTGTAAAGTAACTAAAGCTGTCAGACAATTGTAGTGCACTAAAACGTATAATATTTCCCTCTAAACTGTATATTCCCTCTGTATAAAGTAGCATTAAATAAAAAATACTCAAGTTAAGTACAATTACCTCAAATGTGTACTTAAGTACAGTACTTGAATAAATGTTACCTTAGTTACTTTCCACCACTGGAAAAGTCGGAGGTCTGGGGACATCTGTACTAAATTTCATTGTAATCCATCCGGGGCTAAGTTCGGCCGGCATCCAGGCTAGGTATCGCCTCAGCTCGCTTGGAACCTCAACGGAGGTGATACTAAATAAAGTACCTGTTGGCAGGTACCAGGGACTTTTTTTCATTATGGAAAACAAAAAAAGGCGAGCAGAGTCCAGGCGAGTCGAGCAGGAACCATGTCATGGAAAAACGCCATTAGTCAAGACGAGGGTTGAAAGAAAACATGAATACCCCTGGAGAGGGCTTTGCTTTTTCTTTTACAAAGTGGAAGATGCCACCAGCCAAATAATGTTCATACAGCCCCTTACACCTATTTTTACGATATCATCTAAATTAGACTTTTGTTTTGCTGAGGATAACGTTCAGCCTGAAGAAGTAAAGTGTATTAACAGTAAAAGCCCGCACACCCTGACCTTTGACCACGTCTGTGTCTTTGGCAATGGAAGTGTGATCAGGTGGTGTGAAAAGCGTCAGACTCCATCATATATTTTCCTTCAACACCTCCCTCTGCTGTGTGCTCTGCTGTGAGCGACATCTCATTCAGACTGGACCTAATGGCATGGTAATTGGTGTTAGATTGGATTAGGTTATCACTGGAGTTAACTGACCGTGATCGGCTCTGCTAGCTGCGAACAATAACACACAAACGATCAGATAACACACGAGAGCTGATAACTGAGACTATCAGTGAAAAGAAAAAATTATTTAACGGAGACACGCGCTATATTATGTCTCGGTAAAATGAGATGACTGGCATCTATCGTGTGAAACACTAACCTGCCTGGGCTCCTTATCGTCACTCAAAATCTCCCTCTCTAAATCCTTCTTCCTTGACCCATATTTCCTTTTTTTTCTCTCCTTAATGGATCACACATCTCTCTCCATTATTAATGTGATAATTAGCAGCAGGGAGAGAGAGTGAGATCATGGCTAATAAGAAGAATAAATAACTGGGGAAATGTAATTTGAATTTAATGAAAAGTCTTGCTTAGGGGAGAGCAAAAGACTGATGAATGGAGATGGCAGGTGAAGGGTGTGTGTGTGTGTGTGTGTGTGTGTGTGTGTGTGTGTGTGTGTGTGTGTGTGTGTCGGGGGGTGCTCAGGGCAGTGTCACAGAGATAAGAACAGAGTATGACCTCATGCTTCCTGACCTTTTTCTTCATTACTTCTCTCTGAAAATCTTTTTTCTCCCACTTTGGCCCACTTGTCCTTCATCCTTCCAACATTTGCAGCAATATATACCAGGTGGCATTTACACTGAGATGTGACCTGTGCCCTCAGCACCATTCATATACCTTTGTGGCGCCTGGGGGGGGAGACATGTTGACTCGCGTTCATCTTTAACACGCTTGTCTCATTGCTTAGCCTCCTCCTCAGAGCTGGGATGGCGTGGCGGGAAGGGGTTAATTCCTGGCATTGCCGAGAGCAAAGAAACACCTGCAGGATTGTCTCAGACTCACCAACTCCTCCTCTTGATAACATGCGCAGGTGTCAACAGAGTCGTGTTTCCTCAGTTACACGGAGAGACATGTAAGCACCTGCCTGGAGGCTGCTGGGAACTAAATATACCCTCGCTGCTAAAGCAGGACCACATCTACATCTGTGCTAATGTCCTCTCATTAACATCAGATAGGATTAAAAGCCGCTAATTGACCACTATAATGTGCATGCAATTAATTATCAGCCAGACTCTGTGTAACATGCAGTTAAACTCCTTTGAGGATGTTTTTACCTCGTGGCAAAACTCAAAAGTTGAAAACATTTAACTCAGCACTTTGAACGTAAATACTTTCTTTCTAAGAAGTATGCAGTCTCCACAGCTTTTGTTGAAAATATAACATAAAAATGAAACATAAAAAAAATGTATCCCCTGTTTAACTTTATAGGCGTAATGTCTTCAGCAAGGGAAAAAGTCAGTCCTTTGGACAGGGTTGAGTTACAAATTAACTTTCCAGTTCTGCAGATCGGCCCCTAAACAAAAAAAACCAGAGCTGTCATTCATCTCATCAACACTAGATGGGGATAAGCGCCTTGTTTGGAGTGATGGAGCAACAGTCAGTTCATTATAGTTTACACTCATGAAGCTTACAGTGAGGTCTCTAAATTCAGTAAAAACTCCTCTAAACAATCCGAAACATAACAGCTGAGTCCATTTTCTTTCTATCCTTCCCAGGTTTCCTGGGCCGGGCCAGAAGCGACCGCATCCCGGCTCCGAGTCCCGAAGCAACAAGCCCCCTGAGCCGATCATCAGCCAGATCATAGACAAACTCAAACACATCAACCAGGTCAGCTGTGTGCATGCACCACTTGTCATAGTTCCTGTGAGTTCTTGCATTAAAACTTGTGTGTCTTTTTTTTACGGTAAGTTTGAACACTTTCTCTCTTTGTGCACACACGTTGCTCTTTCCCTGTGTGGAGGCGAAATGGTTTACCTAACTCTTAGTTCTACCTCTTGGTTCACAATTGGACATTGATTTCCAAGCTGCTACAGGTCTGAACAGAACAAGTGAAGGTGTGACATGAAGATGCCTTGTGTTGTAATGCACATATTAGAGAGGACCGCCGCTGACAATCGGTGTTTCCACTGGGGTCCTGCTATGGTTAGAGGGTAGTCACCACTGTCCTACAAAGGCCACAGAAGTAAGAACATCAGTAAATGCAATGAGAAAACATGACTACAATTGTTGTCTATCCTGCAAAAAGATAGCAAGTTCTTTTGTTCTTGTAATTTAATTTGATATTTAGGGGCCATCCACACGGAAACGCTTTTTGGTGTAAACGTACACGTTTTGCATCGTTTTGGCCGATCGAATCCTGTAAACGCACTGCCTGAAGACTCACTTTTTGGAAACCTGGTCCCAGGGTGAAACATTTTTCGAAGCCGCATACTTGCGTATTGATGATGTCATCGCCACACCCCTCGACCTCTTATCCCGCGACGTCGTCTCTTAACAACAACAACAACGATTCACTATCGGTCCCCACAAACAATTCTGGTTTCCTTGCACTAGCCATTTTCGTCGTTTTCTTCTTGTGTTTGGTTTCTTCTTCTACTGTCTGTTTATACACAGCGTGCAAGCTTTATGCGCATGCTCCGCCTCTTCTTCTCCGTTTTTTGGTGTATTTCTGTAGCAGAAACAGCGCCACCTATAGGCCTGGAATATGAAGTAGCGTGTTGAGTCATATACAAATGGATCCGTTTGGACGCTAATATTCTTGAAACAATGCCAGGGAAGACGGGGGGGGAAAAGCTTGTTTTGCTACATGTGGACGTGGCCTTAATCTGAAATGACACATAGCAAGATTTATGATAATGATAAAGTGAAGTTACCTCATCAAATTCCTCTGTCATTCGTCGGATGATCTCAGAGTTCTGCATGTTGCGAAACCTTTCTCCACTGACGACACCGGATACACACAGAGGAGTTAGACAGAAAATAATTTGACACTACGTGAAGTAGACCAGCTCAGGGAGAAGATAGTACCAACATATGTCTGTAGGACACACAGATTAAAATTTTTTGCTCAATGTGTTTAAAAAGGGCAAATCATGGAGTAGGATAACTCGAAAACAGACGCACACATACCTTTACATCCCGAGCACTGGATGAAGAAATTGATGAGATCTAGTAGCGCAACATTCCTATCATGTTTGTTAAGACTCAATCCAGTCATCAACGAAAGAAGGATGGAAAATTTTAAAGAAAATCAATTAAAGGTCCTATGACATGCTGCTTTTTGGATGCTTTTATATAGACCTTAGTGGTCCCCTAATACTGTATCTGAAGTCTCTTTTATATAGACCTTAGTGGTCCCCTAATACTGTATCTGAAGTCTCTTTTATATAGACCTTAGTGGTCCCCTAATACTGTATCTGAAGTCTCTTTTATATAGGCCTTAGTGGTCCCCTAATACTGTATCTGAAGTCTCTTTTATATAGGCCTTAGTGGTCCCCTAATACTGTATCTGAAGTCTCTTTTATATAGGCCTTAGTGGTCCCCTAATACTGTATCTGAAGTCTCTTTATATAGACCTTAGTGGTCCCCTAATACTGTATCTGAAGTCTCTTTTATATAGACCTTAGTGGTCCCCTAATACTGTATCTGAAGTCTCTTTTTATATAGGCCTTAGTGGTCCCTATAATACTGTATCTGAAGTCTCTTTTATATAGACCTTAGTGGTCCCCTAATACTGTATCTGAAGTCTCTTTTATATAGGCCTTAGTGGTCCCCTTAATACTGTATCTGAAGTCTCTTTTATATAGACCTTAGTGGTCCCCTAATACTGTATCTGAAGTCTCTTTTATATAGACCTTAGTGGTCCCCTAATACTGTATCTGAAGTCTCTTTTATATAGGCCTTAGTGGTCCCCTAATACTGTATCTGAAGTCTCTTTTATATAGGCCTTATTTTTTTTTTTTTTTTTTTTTTTTTATAATTTTTTTTTTTTTTTTTTTTTTTTTTTTTTTTTTTTTTTTTTTTTTTTTTTTTTTTTTTTTTTTTTTTTTTTTTATTTTTTTTTATTTTTTTTTTTTTTTTTTTTTTTTTATATTTTTTTTTTTTTTTTTTTTTTTTTTTTTTTTTTTTTTTTTTTTTTTTTTTTTGTTTTGGGGTTTTTTAAAACAAAAAGAAGTATTTATTTTTAGTAATAAAAATAATTAGATTTGTGTTGTAAAAGGAGGGGGGGTGCGATTTTGCATAGAGAAAAAAAAAGGAAAAAAAAAAAATTTTTTATTTTTTTTTTTTTTTTTTTTTTTTAAAAAAAAATATAAATTTTTTATTATTTTTGTATCAAATTAAAAAAAAAAATAAAAAAAAAAGATACAGGAGAGTGATAATACACACATAGCAGCCAATAAAATTTGTTGTTCAATATCCTCTCAAGGATCACTGTCCCGTTGAAGGGACACTGTATATACAATATATTGTGCAGCCCGTTTTGTCAATGCCTTGCTCTTTTTAAACACAATAAAATGCTATTGACGGAAACATGTCTGAACCAATGTTATATAGTTGTTATTTTGTGTCTCATCTGCACTGCTCAAACAACCTCTTATTGGACACAAATGCACCAAAATAGGAATCAGACGAGGAATCCACAGTAAGCCCAAGCTGTTGTCAAGGCCGAAGCCCCCTTTTTTGGGTCACTGCAGTCGCCATGGAAACCACCTTTTGGAGTGGGATGGCTGAGTGCAGAGATCTAGGCTCAAAGTATGCCTCTGTAGGTTGATGTATCAGCCCACAGATCTGTCTGTATTTCCTGGTCCCTTGGGGTTACGCTTGTAGCTGGCTGTCAACACCGCTGACCACCTACAACCCCCACACACACACACACACACACACACACACACACACACACACACACACACACACACATGCCATCTCCCCTCTGTAAAGTGTATTTGTGTGTGTGTTAGTGGTTTTTTTCTGCATGTATGTGTTTGAGCTCCTGAGTGCTGCAGGCCTGTCACAGTGGATTACAATCCTTCTCTCGTGTTTAAACAACCTGAGAGATCCAAAGAGCAACTGTGCCCCCTCCCCGCGCCCCCCGACAACCAGAGACCCTCAAGAAAAATACAGAAGGTTGTGGTTTGAGACACCGTCATTTTCTTCAATTACTCATGCTGTATTACCTCATGAGTGCTTCGTCCTGCTGTAAGTAAGAGGAGCGATACTTGAACAGGAGTATGAGGTGTTTACTTACCCCCTACCCTCTTCAAAACCCCGCACGGGATTCATCCTAGATCTCACACTAAATGCTTTATGCAGGTTTAAAAGATGATTCCAGTTAGAACTGCAAAAGATGAATCGATTAATCAATTAGTTGTCAACTATTAAATTAATCACCAACTGTTTTGATAATTGATAATTTTCCTGAAAAAAAAAAACCAAGTAGAAATTCTCTGATTCCAGCTTCTTTAAGAAGTGGAATAGAATATTTTCTAGCTTCTTCTCTCCTCTGTGACAGGAAACTGAATATCTTTGAGTTGGGGACAAAACAAGACATTTGAGGACGTCATCTTGGGCTTTTGGGAAACACTGATCCACATTTTTCACCATTTTCTGACATTTTAGAGACCAAACAACTAATCGATTTCAGTTTACTGTACACAAATGTGGGTAATATATTCATAGTTTAGTCTTTAATACTCTTTACAGAACAACTTTGACTTTTGTACAGTTTGGGTAATAATTTTACTCTTCTGACTTCTTTTTAGCAATGTTGCAACATTCCCATGCCTCAGCAGTTCATTTGTTGAGTATGATGTTTTTTTTTTTTTAAATACCAATAGGAATGGTGGCCAAAACTACACAAATTATAACCCAGTGTAGTTGTGAGTTTTTATTGTAATAAACTGGAATCATCCTTTAATCTTAAAAACACAGGAAATGTACACATACACACGCTAATGTAATAAGCCTTTCAAAACTTCCTGCTCTGACAGGGACAGCCATTTGGACGCATGTGATTACAAGCAGAGCTGCTGCAGAGCAGACTGTTTACCATGTGGATCAGGTTCCTGATAGGCTTTTGATGAGATTTTTGCAAGAAAATGCAGTTTGGTGAAATGACTGAGCTCATTGTGTTACACATTCAGACAATCCCAGAAACATGGACACAGGCAAACTCTCTCTCTCTCTGTGTGATCAGATGCTCTTAGTAACCTAGTCTGGATCAACCAAAGAACATTTCCAGGATAATTGCCTGACATCCTGCGCGTGTTCCTCACCTTCCGCTCTCTGTGTGTAGCCGTTCTCAAACTCCGTCAACAAACTTTGAGCTAGCGAGCTACATTTCGCATGATTTTGTGCAACAAGGCAGGCCTGCTTGGTTCTTTCAGGAAATTATTGTAAAGATTTACAAAGAAGATGTTTACGGCATTTAAATTTACGCTCTAACTGGGACGTTTTGGGACCGAAATGGGAGGATTGCTACAGACAAAATACACACGGCGATACACTGGTAAGAGCAAATTACGTTTTACCGCGTATCCAGCGAATTGACATAGCTCACGTTACTGTATTGTGTCAACAGTTAACTTCATTTAATATTGTATGTGGCGTTTTCTTTTGCGGGGTTCAAATGTTCAAAACAAGTTCCTTCCCGAGACTATTCTGCTTGAGCTGTCGCTGCGTCTGGAACTTAGCGCCGCCCAAGACAATTGTGATTGGTTTAAAGGTGCTCTAAGCGATGTCACGCGTTTTTTAGGCTACAACATTTTTTGTCATATGCATCAAACATCTCCTCACTATCTGCTAGCTGCCTGTCCCCTGAACACACTGTAAAAAAAAAAAAGCGGTCTCTGTAGACAGCCCAGGCTCCACAAACGGCAACAACAACAATCTGCGGCAACCTGCACCACCAAACATAACAAACAGTGTTCCAGCGTTCCAGCCAATAACCGACAAGAAGGATTTGGGGGTTGGGAGGTTAGTGCGCGGAAGCACGGAAAGGAGGGGCGAGCTAGCCTTGTTTTGTTTGAAAATACTTTGAACATCAACAAGAAGTGCCGTCGCCCAACATCGCTTAGCGCACCTTTAAAGAAATGTAAACAACCCAAAGCAGTTTTTTTTCTCCTGTCCCAGATCGTATGTGTGGAGTATCCAGACCTTACTCCACAGCGCTGTAGAGATAGGTCTCGCAATGCGAGACTACCAGTAACCTAATACTCGTTTCTCATTGGCTCCCATGTGGTGCTGATGACGCGGCATACATGTGAACATTTATTGGGGGTTGGATTCTGTTTACGTAAACGCCTGATATTTATGCAGATTGACTATCCACATGGGAGCTTTTAATCCCATTTCTGATGACCGTACAGCAGAGTCAAGCACATTTCTGCTTGAACTCCAACTTCCCTTTAGATCTCGACATCAATGTGCTGGATTAACATCTGACAAAAAAAACTGACTGAGCTTGATTGCATATTTCATGTGCAGTAAAACTCTTTATGACTCATAGCCATTTGTGCAGAAATCAGATTACACAAATATTTGTACTACAAATCATCACTATGCTGGTGTACACAATATAATAATAACGCTTCACATGATGCAATATAAAACAATAGTCCTGTAATAAAAACTACCCATGTGAAGTTTCCAATATAAAAGTGTTCTGAGAGAGCTCACTCAACTTTATGGTAACTTTTGAGGTTTCAATTTATGGTGTTTATGTATCATTTTCCATTATATTGTAAGTTGTTGTTTTGTCTAACCATTTGTATATCCATTTTGGACATAACAAACAATGACAATAGACACCAATGTATTGTTCACTAAGTAACAACAAGACTAAGAGGCTACAGCCATTCTAGTGGTTCAGTGAGGTGATACTTAGGCAAGGCAGTGCTTTAAAGGACCAGTGTGTAAAGTTTTTAGTTGTTCATTATCAAAAATCTGTGTTGCCCGTTCACAAACTTGTCCTTTTTCATGAATATTGACCACCACCATCAACTCCAAGTATTCCTTTTGGCTTGAAATTTTACATTTGCGTTTGCATGAACTGGGGTAGACGCTCCATATTCACGCTCCATCTTGAAATACGTTAGCCAGTAAGGGACATACAGGACATACTGCTCCGCCTTTCGCGTTTTCGCTGTCACATGATAAACTCGCAGGTGCTGCTAATGCTGCTAACGGGTATCGTAGCTTCCTGGCCCCGGCAAGTTTGAAGAAGGAAACATGGCGGACCGCACGTATTCAAAATCAAAATTTCAGGAACAGGAGTCTTCTTCTTCTCCCAGAACAAGAAAAAGGATGTTGAAAAGAGAAAGAGACTGGCATCATCATAAAAAAGAGTGAACATTGGAGCTGCCTTCCAAAGATGGAAAGACCTGATGAAGGAAAAGGGGATCGAAAGAGACGCCCAACGGCTACCGTAGCTGTAATACGTACTTTGAACTGCGTGGCGCGAGAGAGTTGATTGCGATATATGATCTCAACGCTAGATGGGAGAAGAGATGAAAAGTTAATGGGTCATCAAAGTTATTACAATTCATCCTAAGGGGACCATGAATGATTGTACAAAATGTCATCAATAAATCCCAAAAGATGTGGAGACATTTCACTCAAAACCTCATGATGGAGCTAGTTGAAAAGTCAAATCAAATAAACAGAAAATCAAATATCACAATATTTTTGACCAAATACCTCAC
This sequence comes from Perca fluviatilis, assembly GCF_010015445.1. Taxonomy (NCBI): domain Eukaryota; kingdom Metazoa; phylum Chordata; class Actinopteri; order Perciformes; family Percidae; genus Perca; species Perca fluviatilis. The sequence continues at coordinate 3,049,420 of NC_053121.1, forward strand.
TATCGATATTGCTGTGATATTTTAGGGTTGACTATTGGTGCTTTTTGATAAATAATCTTCAGTAATGGGGATATAATGACTAAGTGGGTAAAGGTAAAAATAATAGAACAGCTGCAACAGTCTGGTAACACAGAAAAGTACATCACTTTACTGTAATGCAGCCTTTAAAACAAGGAAAAGACAACACTTATTCCATATTACGATATCCAAAATCTAAGATGATATCTCGTCTCATATCACGATATCGATATAATATCGATATATTGCCCAGCTTTACACCAAAGTTATTAGGATACATCATCTGGAAACCATGAACTTCTTTACAAAATGTTGTGTCATTCCAGCTAGTAGATATTGAGATATTTCTCTGGATCAGTGAAAGTTTTGACCTGATGACACCACATTAAAATCATCTCATCAGAGGATCACCAAGTCATTAGGATTTCACCTCAGGGAACCATGAATCTCTGTACAGATTTTCACGGCAATCCATCCAACGCTTGTCGAGGTATCAAAGTAGTGGGCTGACCGATCCATAGATCCATGATGCTAGCGTGACAACAAACATATCTGCCAGTAGAGAAGGCAGCTGTCAGAGGAAAAACCCTTATACTTGCTTTATAATCCTGCTAAATGTTTATTGACTACACACAGTATTTCACGGTCCTAGCTGCTCTGAGCCGGCATGTTGTAAACAACCTCTGAAAGCACTGGAGAAAGTGATGTTGTTTAGTTAAAAGCAGTTTTACAAGGTCTCCGCCTCCCTGCCAGTTGAAAGACCACCAGCTCTGGATGTTGCAGGGCTAAAAGCAAATGGATTAATTAACCATCTGATATGAGAGTAGGCCGCAACTCACAGATAATTACTTTCATCTGCCCTGTTTATATGTGGAGTGTATGAGTGCAGGCCAACAATGAGATAGTATGTGTAATGTTCCTGGAAGTCAACCAGCAGAGTGCCATGCTGATTAAAAACTGCAGTATTTCAGTCTCATGATGCCGTCTGTGTGTTTGAGCATCGTGTACAGTGTGTTCCGAGCTGCAGACTGAAGAATGTGCACATTATTGTACTTTTTATATGCATTCAGCTCCACATTCAAGACATGGGTCACTCACATACTGCTCTTTACAAGTCCTATAAGACTCTTTTATCCTGCACAGGTTTTCCATTTGAATGAACATTATTCTCCTTTTGGTGCAAACGGTGAGCACAATCAACGGTTCTTCCAGCTTGGGCTGACCCACTCTCTAACCACGGATCAGTCCCAGCCCACAGTATGCGTAGACTATGTCATAAAATATAGGGGCTACTCTCTTAAACAGCGAGGGGAACATGGGACCCCTCAAAAGAATCCACTTTCTTCCAACTTTAATCCCCCTGATGTTTCATTCCTCCGCTCCTAAGTGCTCCGTGACGATGGCCCTGTGTAATGAAACTATGCGGCGGAAATGTGTCATTTCTCACGTTGTCAGTGTTGATCAGAGAATCAGCAGATACAGAGACAGTCTGGCAGGGAGAGCCTTGCCTTTGTGCCTTTGTGAGGCTAAACTAAACACCAGAAGAAGAAGAAAAAAAAAACCTCAGTGCCGGTCGCCTCAGCTTGTAAAACAACGTTTTCTCACGCCTAAAGCAGCTGATGTCATGACTGAGCCATAGCCAAGTTTAAAGTGAACTGTGCACTATAAATGGATAAAGAGAAATGGCTTTCTCCTTCGGTTATTGCTTCTCGACTTGGAATCTTTAAACAGTGCAGGACTGTGAGGAGCCGTGGACATTTCTGTACATGCTTACGCTGTGTAACAAATTCCTGTGCGAGGTCCTGTCTGAGTGCTGTGCCCTGTATATGCAGCGTGTTAAAGCTGATAAAGAGCACACATCGACACGCTTTCCTCAGCTGTGACGTCAAGTCGACGGTTTTCTGTGATGCCAGTCTGACAAAGTCTCGCTGTTTTCTTAATGAGAACTTTGCCGTTACTGTGGCACTGCATTAATGCTCCCATTTTGCAAAAATCAAGTCCGTTCCCTTGTGCAGAGACAATCGTGGAGGCAGCACTCTTAAATTAGAACATTATTTTGGTGATGTGTTCTTGTTCTGAGATGAGTTTGTTTTTCTGAACATCTGTTTAACTTCCCAGCGTATCGTGTTTCTCCTCTGAACGACTAATCTCACAGGAGATGGTTGAGCTAGTGGCAAAATGGAGCAATTATGTGATTGGTCTTTGATTACAGAGCATTTCCCACTCATTTGTCAGATGAGTTTGCCATTTGGAGGGTCAGACCTCCTGGGACTATTCTGACAGCCTCTTCTTGGCTATATGACACTCTTTGTAGGGATACATTTGGAATACCAAAGATATGAAAGACATCTTTGTGAAGATTTTTATGAATCCCCCTCGGCAAAACACAATTATTTCATCTTACACTGTTAAAATTGCTCTGTCATTTGAAGAATAACAAACGTTGCGTGCCAAAGTTTTTTGTTTTTGCACCTTATTCCCATGTTTCAGCCTTCACACACCATCATTCTGTTGCCTTTCTTTCCATCTCCCCAGCTGTGCTGAGTTGTGTGTGACAGACTCCAGCTCTGTCGCCCTTCCCTCCTCCAGCCCCCCCCTTTCTCCCCCTCTCCTAAACCCCTAGACCCCCCCCCCCACCCCTCCAGCTTCCCAGTCTAATTGAAGCCAGAACCTGGGAAAATCCTGCAGGTAGGACAGGAATCCAGGGTGGAAAATAAACCAGATCCCGAGCGCCACAAATTCCATCACGCAGTCTCACTTCCTCCGAGCCACCAGAGCCTGGGCAGCGTGTGCTCGACACCTCGTGCATGCTCGTACAGAATACGCTCTTTAATATATAACTCGCACACACACTTGAGCTCGGACAGTTTTTACCGTGCACACTCGCAGCAGTTAATCTTACACACACGTAGTTAGGAATATGACTACAGCAGATACATTTCCAGTTGCACAGCAGTGACACAGTCGCTATGAAATAAAGCAACGCTTCAAATACGCTTTGAAATGTGTGAACAAACACAGTGCTGGGTGTATTATAATTACAGTAGAGATAAAATGGAAGCTGCTTCATGACACGGCGACAAGCGGTGGCCTTCTCCCGCAGGGTGTGCTTACTATCAGACTAATAGACACCATGGGTGTTGGACTAGGCCTGCTGTTTTGTAAACTTACACTTGCTAACCTAGCCATTATGCACGCTCCAGTCAAAGAATCTGACTTGTGTTTGATGTTATTTACTGAGGGTTTTTGAAGCGTTATTTAATATACCCCCTCGGGGGCCTTTGTCCTCTCGCCTTCCTAGTTTTTATGTGTGTGAAGTACGACTGCCCTGGAAGCGGAGGAGGAAGGAGAGTTGTTACGCTGCTATATTTGTGTGCGGGGATAAGCCATGAGGGTTCTTTAAATGAAGTGTGACACCTGGTGTAAACCTCCACAGAGCTGCAGGGCGCTGGTAGGGGCAGAGTCGGTATCCCTGTTAGAGCACCACACACGCATGTTATCCTTTTCGCTTTCCGGAGACTCCTGACTTCATGGTAGGTTTAGGATTTGAGGAGTTATGAGGAGTTATGGTTGCTTAACTTTAGGAATCCAACCCTCAGATACCTAACGCCCCCACCCCTACCTACATACACACACTCACCCACCCCTCTCCCACCCCGGCTTTCTCCCCTGCTGGCTGGGAGGTCAGACAGAGCATGTGAGGGCCCTTTTCCTCCCAATTAGTCTGCCTGCTAATGAGGCCCAACCATCCCTTCTACCACTGCTGCCACCCATTCCTCCTTACCTCCATACCTCCACCTCTCCCTGTCCGTCCCCCCCCACCATCAGCCCTGAGGCCCGAGGCAGGGTCGCCTCTCTCTACCCATTGCGCCCCTTTTGCTCCCAAACCACTACCACCCCACTGGGTGTAATTATCACGCAGCCGGCTTATAAAAACCTGGCTGCACAAGCCAGGCACCCGGCTCGCTAACCAGGAACCACAGCACACACACACACACACACACACACACACACACACACACACACACACACACACACACACACACACACACACACACACACACACACACACACACACACACACACACACACACACACAGAGGTAAAAATGGTGTGTGCTGTGGGCTTTTCATTCTCTCAATCTAATATTTTTTAGCTTTTTGTTGAACTGTCAGCGAGCACAGACATGAACAGCTGAGTCTTCCTGCTGCGGTCTCTCATCTGATCCACACATCCTGGGCTTGTTGTCACTGGGCACAGTCACGTGTTACAGTCCCCCCTGAATGGGGCCAAAGGTCACACTTCCTGTTTCCTGTCTCTGCTAGGTCATCAGAGGGTCTCCCCTTGAGGGTCAGAGACCTCCTCTGTTCCTCCTCTGCCTTTTGTTTGGGCCGGGGGGGGGGACACAGCAGAGTTAAGGCTCCTCTCCGGACCTGTCAAAGTGTTAGCACTCCCAAACTTTATCATTCCCTCACATGCTCCTTTTTCATCCTGCTAGACACCCATACCTTGTCGGTATGAGGTACTTCCCCTGACCCCCACTTTGCTATTTTCCAGCACTCTCAAGCCATTTGCTCTGTTTTTCTGTAAGCTTTTAGATAAACTAGCTGACAGCGGAACAGCTGCTTGTAGCCTTGCAGCCCACTGAAGCTCATGCAAACACAGGCCACTCCACCCTCTGTTATAGGCTTACCCAGGCGAGCGTCTGCCGGCTCCCGCTAGGTGTGATCACGGGGCACGCAGTGACAGTCTGCTGATGTTGAAATGGAAGGTTTCTTAGCAACACATGACTTTGGGAACCACTGCGATAACGTGTAAAGCAGACGAGCAGCAGACAAAAAGAGATTGTCTGGGGGGCGTAATCTGATTTAGCAACCAGCGGCCTGTGCAGGAAGGGGACTTTTTAAACTATTAAACCCCATGCAGACAATCAGGAACATTCACAGACATAAGTTAAGATTTTCATTTGGTTAGCCTCAAAAAAAGATTGAAAATTGTTGTCATACCAGATAGATTTAATACTAAGGGGACTTAACCCTGTGTATTCCTGCGCTGCTTTCATCTGAACTGAGAATGTCTGGATAAACAGAAGACACAATGGTTTATTCTTCTAGAAGATGAACTGGCAACACTTTATTTAATCTACTATTTTTAATATATGACGAGGGTTTAAGAGTTTTCATTAGCTTTCAAAGATGATCTACCAGAGGAACAAAGTCACTGCCAACAGAATCTAAACATTCATTCAGGATTCAGTCCTAACTAGAAAAATCTGGATATGGCCTCGTGGGCTTAGCCAGAAAGGTGGAGTGGACACACGCCCAGTTTAACACTCGACTTGAGAGCTCCTTTTTGTCTTCTCTGTGTGTTCTGTTCCAACTTGAATTAACATCAGGAAATTATATCCCGTCTACATTTACTGTCTGTGGCTGGGCTCCCGTTGCGTGACATACCCGGCCGCGGACAGATAGAGGAAGGCAAGACAAGGAAAGAATCGGAGAGAAGAATGCGAGTGCATACGTCCCCCGCCTCTTTACGTTACAGATTCGATAAAAGTTGAGTAATGAGTGCGGGTAGGACTGCAGGGCAGGCTTCGTCGTCCGAAAACGTCCGCTCTTCCTGTCAGCGTGCTGAGGAGCTTTCCATGACTCACTCTGTGGAAAGTGCCTCCTGTCATTCCTCTGTCTGCCTGTCTTTCTCCCATGGTGTCCCTCATTCATTCCCGCTCTCCTGGCCCTCTTCTCCAAACAGCACGTCTGCAAACTTGATACGAGCGCAGCAGCTCAGTATACATGTGGGGATTAGGTGTAAGGAAAGTCCATTTCCTTCATTTGTCATGAAAAATAGTCTGTGCTGAAAAGTCATGTGTGTTTGTCTACACACTGACCCGGGCACCTCCGCTGATTTAATAATAGAGCCTACAGTCTGCTGTACAGTTTTTGGCTTTGCAGGAGCTCAAAGATAAATAGGAGATAATTAGAGCTGCAGCGTGTTTCTAACCAGAGCTCTGAATGCCTAAAGTATGCACGTTACATGATAGAAAAAGACTGATTACTTCGCTCACTCGGCACCGTTAAAAATGAAAGGATAACTTCAGTTTATTTCGGGATTCATGTTCTTAGTTTGGCCACATTTTTTATTGGGGATGATAAGATTGTAATAAACAAAGTAAATCACTTAGACTTGGGAATTGCAACACTGCTAAAAGGAACTCTTAACAGGGCAAGAAACACAAGCAGTGAGATGAAAGGCTGTAAACTAAACCCCGGGTTAGCCAAACTTATTTGGAGGAGAAACAAAGTCAAGTTATATACCAGCTGACAGATAGATTTTCTCGTGAACTTTGACCTGCTGTATTTTCTATAGGTCGCTTGAATACAACCTGATTGTCGAAACACTCGTTTCTTGCCCTACTTTGTTATAGCAATACTGCCCCTGTTTTCAGATCTCAGCAATTGCCAAATGATGGTCATAACTAACTGCTAAACTAAGCAGTCGTGTTTCTGCCCGCCTGATGAATTCACACTCCTTTTATGTCTGGTTTCCACTAGGGGTGTGAATTTTCACTGGTCTTACGATACGATTCGGGGTCAGCCCAATGGTCCCACGTTTCTAAGAATTTATTTTCACTGAAAATTAGGCCCTATGTTCCCACAACCATATGTTCCCACATTTCTAGGACATTTTTAAAATTAGGTCTTGTGTTCCTACATCTCCCTTCAATTTAAGCCCTATCCTCCCACAAGATTTTTTTAGGGTTAGGGTCAGGGTTAGGGGGTTAGGGTTAGGGGATAAAATCTGATACAAATTTATGAAAAAGGAAATGTGGGATCATAGGGCCTAATTTTGAAAATAATCTTAGAAATGTAGGAACATAGGCCTGTGGGAACATAGGCACACTCCCTTCAAATCGATTCAATATTACGATGCATTACGATGCGTCCCCTCCTCAATAATATATATTGCTAAACATGGTTTTCATTGACACATTCATGCAGTCAGATATGGATGAACTCCCCCTGTTTTTTTTTGTTTTTTTTTAAAGACACTTCCTGAATGTAGTGGAGTCTGTACACAGCAGCCAACAGACAAAAGGCAAAAACACAAAAAAGCAGGGACTGGAAAATCAACAAGATACATCAGTAGGCAATAATCAATTATGGTCTGTCACGGCTTCGTTGCACAATCGTCCACACCCGCATCGCCAGGCGTCACTAATTAATTTCAACACCCCTAGTTTCCACCAACTCCTGAGGGAAATATATGGCTCTTTAGCTGCTAAATCCTCCACTACTGTCCTACTGTCGTCAGTTCTGATATCGTCCCGTCTGTTGTCTGTCTGTCACCTTGTCGCGTTTTTATGTGTTACACTCCGTACGTGGTGCTTTAATCCCCCCTGCCCTTATATGGACCCAGGGTCTCACTAAAACAGGGTGAATGGTTACGGTAGGACAACAGTAAATGCACTGAATGTAAATCTAAATCTGAATCTAACATATGGTGTATTTAAAAATATATTGCTTTATTAAAAATAAAGTTGTAGAAAGAAAGAAAAAAAAAATGTCATTAGCTATTTGCTAACTTTGTCTATGTGGTGTTTGGTGCAGCTAGCACACAATGAGTTTTAAGAGCTTTTTTTCTGCTGAAAACAGCTAACTTCTACGAGATAAATGAGTGCGTTGAGAGTGAACCAAAAACAGTAAAGGTGATGGTGATAAATCCAAAGTAATGAGCTGAAAGACGTAAAAAGCTATGCGAGCTGAGGGGAACTGCCAAGTTGTACTTTCCTGTGGGTTTTTGTCACTAAATCTATCTGACCAATTGTTTATAAAAAAGGTTTTTGATTAAAGCAGCTTAGTAACTGTATGATTGTAAACCCAAAGATCAGGTCACATGTTTTCATCACTACGTTCGAGTAAAAACAGCACGTGATGACATGTGCATTTTAAGCCTTCAACTCAGAGCAATTATGGAAACCATCAACATTTTGACAGTGAAACCATGGCTTTTGTTTTGAACGTATATGGCAAGAATACTCTGCTTGGGAACCTAAGCCGTAAGTTCTGCAGATTAGATTTGTAGACAAGATGTGTTGAGGCATTGATAGAAAGATCCAGAGCAGCAGATTCCGTCTGGGCCCAGTCATGAGCAGCTTGCCCAGACATGTCCTGTGCGCCGAGAGGAGGACATAACACAGGGCCTGATCCCAATCACACACACTGACAACAAGACCCTTTTTTTCTATACGCTTTCCATCTTCATTACTCATCATCTCCCTGTTTCACTCCCAACATCGCTCCTCACTCATATTTCTTTCCCTATCTTCAGATCTTGTCCTTTTTCCTGTGACTTGTGAACCAGGCTCTTCTTCTTGCCAGCTCGTGTAAAAGACCCGCAGCTGATGATCAGTGAGGGCAGGTTGATTTCCTAGCAGTGTGGGTCGACCAGCGGCCGGGCTCAGAGGCTCAGCTGCAGCTGTCGTGTGTGTCGAACAGTGACCCTGGGTGGAGTTCATGTCATATGTGGGAGGCAGTGACAGACTTGCGGTTTCTGTGTCTCTGTCTGGGCTGGCCTGCATTGAGCAATCGGCCACATGTTTGGGCTTTGTGTGCAGCTTTTGAACCCGTGTTTCCTTGGTGTGACTTGCGCTTTTGTGTAAAGGGGAGGTAAACCGCGTGGCCTCTGGGATGCCTATAGCCGTCCTGATTACACGTTCTGTGTGTCCAGCTGCCCGTCCAAGCCAGCTCCCGATGCAACTCTCAAAACACAGAGAGGAGAGAGACGAGTGAGAGCGCCAGATTCCCTCGCCTAATGGAAAACATACTGAGCATTTCTCTTTTATTTGTTTCCTCCCTGCTTCCCTTTTGCTTGGGTTTCTTCTTTTTTTTTTTTCATTGCAGAAGATTCCAGCCCAGAGCGACTTGAGGTTTCTCCCTCTTGTGGTAAATCTGGAGGCTCTTGCCGGATCACGCTGTGGCTCAGCCATGCCAAAAGCGCAGCATCACTTTCGACACAAACATACATCCCACCCCTCCCCGCTACCGCAGCCGTGGCATAGGCAGTCAGCCAGTGGGCAGAAGCCACAGCGCTCTGCCACAGAGGCTCAAAGAGAGGTCTTGCCCCCCCCCACAGTGGAGAAGGGCACGGCTCGCTGCTAGTCCTTATTTAGGCCACAGCTATGATTATGCAGTCAAATTATTATTTTAATTCCCAAAAAACAATTTTTTGTTACTTTTTCAACCGCTGTCCATCTGCTGCTATTTCTTTGCTTTTATGTTCTTGATCCTGCTTCCTTTACATGTGTGTCTGAAACTGGATTTTCAATTCCAAATTCTCTCTGATGCTGTTGTGTTTTTAGCCGTGCTAGCAGCAGGCTGTAGGGATGGATGGCAGTGTTGGCCAGTTGGCCGGTCACCGCATTTTGCTTCAAACTAAAATAGCTCAACAACAATCACGTGGATTGCCATGAAATTTGGTACAGAGATTGATGTTCCCCTCAGAATGAATTGTAATCACTTTGGGTATCCCCAGACTGTTTTTTTCTAGCTCCATTATCAGGTCAAAATACTAATAATAATACTTTAGATTATGACCAAATATCTGCAAACCTAATGACTACCATCTGCCTCGGATGTACTTTGTATTTAAAGCTTATTAGCAAATGTTAATTAAGATAAAATAGACTTTATTAATCCCAAAATAAATTATTGTGCCAGAGATTGCTAAAAGATTACAACTACATACACACACATTCATACATACATACATACATACATACATACAGTACATACGTACATACATACATACATACATATATACATACATACAGTACATACGTACATACATACATACATACATACATACATATATACATACATACATACAGTACATACGTACATACATACATACATACATACATACATATATACATACATACATGCATACATAGACACATACATACATACATTCATGCATACATACATACATGCATATTTACATACATACAGTACATGCGTACATACACATACATATATACATACATACATACAGTACATACGTACATACATACATACATACATATATACATACATACATGCATACATAGACACATACATACATACATTCATGCATACATACATACATGCATATTTACATACATACAGTACATGCGTACATACACATACATATATACATACATACATACATACATATATACATACATACATGCATACATACACACATAAGAATCAAAACAATAACAATAGAGTTTATGATATTGAAAACATTGGCAGCGAGTTAGCCTAGTTAGTTTAGCATGCTAACATGCTAAACTAATATGAATTATGTAAACTTACTAAACATCAGCTTGTTAGCATTGTCATTGTTAGCGTGCTGATTTGAGCATGTTTCCTCTAACATCAGTATACAGTCAATCAGAGGCCAGCATGTCTGCCTATGTGTTGGGGGGCGTCTCTGTGTTTGCTGGCAGGTGGTGAGTTACACAAAGCAGTGTTCACACAGACTCAGCTCTAAACAGGGACACGGCAGTTGCTCTCAATGTTTTCCCCCCTAACTCCTCATACCTTTTTTTAGGTTTTCTTCTAAAATACCCTGAACCACATCTTTCTTTCCCTGCTTTACAAGTGTTTGTTTGCCTTTTAATTGGTTTGCGAGGCGCCCCTCCCCTCCCAAAGTCCAACTGAGTTGCCAGGATACAGACCATGAGAAGGAATTTCGGGACCTCAGTAAATCTATGAAGGGCTTCGACAAATGCAGGCAAACATGGTTCTGTCTGTAACAAAACGGTCCAGTACATTAAACCAGCATCCATCACGAGGAGAGTCTGGACATGTTTTAATGTGACACCCGAGGGCTCTGCTCTGTCACCAGGTGGAGCTTCGCTCGACAGCCTCAAACCAAAGTCAAATGGGTCAACCGTCCTCTCTGTGACCTACCGTTTGTCCATCCCTCGGTCCGAGTGACCAGGCTTTTAGAAATGCTTCGCTCATCGTGCGTGTATGGCCTCAATGTTGACAAATGAATGGAGGTTTGTGGGCAGCCATGCTTGGGAACAAGGTGATGTGTGTTCCCTCTCTAAACTTCAGAGTTTATGTCACTTGTAAAAGCCAGATTGACTGGTTTGTATATGCAGGCGAAGGGAACAGGGTTGTTTATCTTCTGACTGACGGAATTCTGTGATTAGCTCTGGGATTTTTATACCTCCGCTCTCTTTCTCACACACACACACACACACTCACACACACACACACAAAACACAGTCGGATCTCAGGCAGACGTCGCAGCTGACTTGAGACAAGGCCCATATGAACTCAATTTTCTCCCATAGCCAGCCAAAACGACCAAAAACAACAACAAAAAATGCATGCTGACGTATGCAGATAGGAAGGAAATCAATAAAAAAACAAAGAAGGAGGCAGAGCGGTGAGATGAAAGGAGGCTTGTAGGGCAGGCGGCTGGAATTTAGCACATCTGTTACCTTGGCAGGGCTCTCAATCATGTGCAATGTTGTGGAGGCTGAAAGATGGTCAGAGAGCGGCCATGTAGGTTGTCTCCAAGCTGGCTCACATGTTTTTCAATTCGAGACAGGATAGGTATATTTTTTTCTTTTTTCTGTGTTGCTCTAAAGCTACACCTAAAAAAAAAAAAAAAAAAAAAAATAGTGGGAAAGCTGTCTTTGACATGCCATGTGTAAAGTTTGCCCTCCTTTTACACTTGGTCAAGAGGAATTCAGAGATTTTTATTTTTGTTATGAAATTGTTTTTCAGCTCTTGGACATTTCTGTATTATTTATGAGTTGATTAGTTTACCACAGTTCTCAATAAACACTTGTAGTATGTTATGCACAAACAGCTTCTGTACACCATGTGGGAAAATAACTGAGTTATACAACAACTGCTTTTACAGCCCAGAGGCCAAACTGGAATACTATTCTGTTGCAAATAATATCATATTTCTTTGTTTTAGAGCCTATTATTTTATCTGCTAATGTTTATGTTGCCATCTTGGCCAGGTCTCCCTTGAGGAAGAGGTTTCCAATCTGAACTGGTTCAACGAAATAATTCGGAATATTACAGACATTAACATGCATGTATCTTCATCTTTCGTCCTACCCTCTCATTTTAGATCTCAAGGATTTGGTGTCCACTTGGGCAGAGTGTGAGTTATGTGGTGTTATTGTATCCCTGTTGCCCTGAGACAACCACTCAAGACAATGATGTTTGCCAGTAACAACACAATCGCACCAGTCTGCTTGCTCCACAGTTTCTTTTTCTACCAGCAAATTACACGGAGCGACAGCCACAACCCTTTGAATGAATCACGGTTGGACAAAAATAACAAAACTGGCACCGATAACAAAACTGTTTTCCTGCCTGGTGATTATAATTAGAGTTCGGTAAATAGCAGCATTTTTAGATCTCGGCGAGTTTTTGTCAGGAATTCCCCTCATACCGTTCTAATCACACGGTACACGCTCACATCAAGAGACACCCCTTATTTATTTTAACAGCTTTGTTGAACCATTAACGCACCGGCACATTCCGGCCACAGAATGATTCATGAAAAAAAAAAGGGTGAGGGCGGTTTGCATCATTACCTTTAACCTCTTCCTGTTTGTCCCACAGTTGCTGCGGCTGGTAACGGTATCTGAGAAGCGCTGGAGAGCCCGGTCGCGTGGAGGCGGAGGGGACGGGTGGAGCGATGAGGGGGATGAGGGATTCGAGAGCGGTGACTGTGACGATGAAGACGAGTGCTCCGGCGTGTCAGGGCTGGGGCCGCCACCGAGACGCAAACGGTTACGCATCTTTGCAGGTTAGACGCATGTATTCAAACTGGATCCCGAAATTGACTGTAACTGTAACTTGTGTGGTTTCAAATGAGGCACCGTGTCCACATTGATCACTTAAAAATACACTTAAATTGCATTTACTGCATGTGACAGGCTGTGAAAAAAAATGTTGCGCAAAAGCCATTAAGTTATTAAGCCTTAACTAAATTGGAGCTATTTACTTTAAAACTGGTAAGTGCATGAATAGGTTTGGCTCTGTCTGCAGTGAGTCAGAGTGCTCACAGTCCAAACCCAGGCAGCGGGCACAGCGGAGAGGTGTTTACACGACTACTGTACATGTTGACACCACTGTGACACTATGCAGCAGAAGACGTGAGACTTCCTCAGGTAGCCGCCTCACCTCGGCCTCCTGAACTCCCAGCTGTCAATCCCTTGGAAACGTCAGACGTGCTCTCCGAAAGCCAAACAAAGAACAAATGAAGCTACAAACTGTCGGGAGAAAAGAAACCAAACAGAGAAAGAGGGAGAAAACAGTCAGGGAGCAGGAACAAGGGGCTTCGATACGCCGACACAAAGCCAGCACAGCTGAGCAAACACGGCAGAGGGAGTAGTCCTCCTGTCGGGGATGTTGTGGCAAGGGATTTGGGTTCGCCGGGCAGGGGAGCGGGAGCAGGAACCTGAGGTTAACACAGGAATCCTGCAGGGCCATCACTTCCAGCAGGCTGGGCCGTGAGAGTCCGATGCCCTCGCTTACACGCTCCTGTTAGCCTGACTGTACAGTTCTGCTTCGATACGCTGAGTCTTTATACTGTCTCCTCTGGCTCGCAAGATGCCGAAGGTTGACACAGTGGGGAATAAAAGCACCCTTCATAGTCTGACCTCCATCGTTAGTGTGTGTGTGTGTGTGAGTCTGCAGGCTCATATACGCCTGTGTGTATGTGAGCCAGTAATGTTTGCAGACCTTGAAGAGTCCCTGCTCATTGGCGGATACACAGATAGCCGCTGATAGCCTGTGATGACCCAGCAAACCGCTGACCTGGCACGGCTGCTCGGCCCATTTTGGTCAAACGGGGGACTGGGGTTCAAAGGTCAACCTGCAGAGCAAGAGGCCTAATGGGCTGCCTGTCTGTGCTATGCTGCTCCGAGATAGACGAGGCAGATCTGGTTTCACAAAGCCTGGAGTGGAGAGACACACACACACACACACACACACACACACACACGCCTACACCCACACACACACACGTGCGCGCATACACACAGGAGGCAAGAAAAAGGTGACAGAAGCCACAACAACAAGGTGCAGACAGGACCGAGGCGGGCCACACAGCCCGGCTGTCAACCTGCTGACCGCACAGAGGATGTTCCCAAACGTGCGTAATGATTGATCTGTCCTCGCTCATTCTCTACACAGATTCCATAACCTTGTGATCATTAATGTTGCTCACACACACACACACACACACTTCACTTCCCAACCAATCAAACCGCACGCCGCACATTCCCCAGAGCATTCCAGACCAGGGGAGCTATTCCAGGACAGGGACCAACCCCCTCCCCCCGCCCCCTCCACCCCTCGAAGCCAGACTAACAGCCAGGCACTGGACTGGTTACAGCTCCCACACCAGACAGATCACTCACTGACCTCTCTGGTGGCAATTCAATTAATGAAAAATTAATAAAAAAATGTAATAAAACTTAAATGAACAGCTTAAATTTCCAAATCATTTAAGGGGGCAGCCATTTAATTTGAGTGGTGGTTGATCTGTATTATTCTGGTGTTTGGTTTTGCAGAACACCGTCATACCAGCTATAATCACTTACCACTTCACACACATGATAGGGTAAAAAACAACCATGGTAAGACACTGACGGTCAGATGATGAAATGATTTGTCTTCAGTCAATTATATTTACTGCATGCTGTCACGGCCTAACCACAGGCCTGGGGAAACCTATTACTGTCGTTATGTCTAGGAGCTTTAACAGGGTTTGGCTCTAGTCGTGCATTTGAAATTACAGAAACTACCGCTAGTTAGTCCGCCAGACTGAAGGTAAGGAAGAGAGGCCTGCCTTTGTCGTAGCCGGCGCCGCTCCGCTCTTCTCTTCGGACCAGCTCGGTCCACGGTGCGGTGTCAATCAGCCTCAACGCTCCGTTGATAGTTCATTTGTAGACGTTCAAGACGCGGACAAGACATTAACACAACTTGATGGGAAGACGTCACAACAAATTAGAAACACATCCTCTTCTCTCGGACTCTCGTCAGTCACTCATATTGTGCTTTACTTCCGCTTTGTAAACTTTGTGATGGAGGGAAGCCACACCCACCTCAGCCTGGCGTCTAATACAAAACGATTAGGACGTGAAAATGCACTATTTCAAAGAGTCATAAAGTCAGCTAACTGGCTCAGCATTGTTATTAAAGGTCCCATGGCATGAAAATGTCACTATATGAGTTTTTTTTTTAACATTAATATGAGTTCCCCCAGCCTGCCTATGGTCCCCCAGTGGCTAGAAATGGTGATAGGTGTAAACCGAGCCCTGGGTATCCTGCTCTGCCTTTGAGAAAATGAAAGCTCAGATGGAATCAGATCTGTAATCTTCCCTTTATGACATCATAAGGGAAAGGTTACCTCCCCTTTCTCTGCTTCGCCCGCCCAGAAAATTTGGCCCACCCATGAGAGAGAGAGACATCATGGCTTTCAAACGAGCAAAGTGGCAGTTGGTCAAAGCCAACTTAACTTAAGGTCTATATAAAAGAGACTTCAGATACAGTATTAGGGGACCACTAAGGTCTATATAAAAGAGACTTCAGATACAGTATTAGGGGACCACTAAGGTCTATATAAAAGAGACTTCAGATACAGTATTAGGGGACCACTAAGGTCTATATAAAAGAGACTTCAGATACAGTATTAGAGGACCACTAAGGCCTATATAAAAGAGACTTCAGATACAGTATTAGAGGACCACTAAGGTCTATATAAAAGAGACTTCAGATACAGTATTAGGGGACCACTAAGGTCTATATAAAAGCATCCAAAGAACACCATATCATAGGATCTTTAATGCAGTAATATGTACCTGAAGTTAGCTAACATTAGCCACCAAAAGCTACTGGTAGCAGCAAAACATATAAGTGTATTGAATTGAAAAAGGGATTGTTTTAGGTTTTATTCTTTCAAAAGTGACCTAGTCTCACTTTAAGTATAATTTTTTATTTTTTTTTTACTTTGCCTCTGGATGTGTGATAGCACATATTTTCAGCAGTGTGACTTTATTACACAATCAACATTATGTAGTTACATATTAAAGTCATAAAGTATGTGTTGCATTAAGATGAAAATTTTTGCCAGTATAATCCCAAAATGTGAATACACATGCAGTAATGTGTTTGTATGGGTGTCTGTGTGTGTAGTGTTTTTTGACTGTCTGTCGCTCATGGTGACGGCTCACCTGTTTCAATGCTTTCATGCACACCTGGTCTCTGACTGTAACAAAGAACCTCCATAAAATCTGCTCAAAGCCTCTCTTCATTCCCTCACACTCACCTCACTGTCCACTGTCACTTCACATTTCTACTGCAATGTTTTCAGAATACCAAGTCTTTTGTTGTATAAAATGCCTCTGACTTAAATTTGCTTCCAGGTGAGTTTCAGCTCTTGAAGTTTTGTAAGACAACACAGTGAAATATAGCAAATCATTCCACTAGACTTAAGGTGATGTTTCTTGTCTCAAGTTAGTTCTGGAAACAAAATGATTCACATTTAGAAAACGTGGGAATAATCCACAGAAATGGGTTTTTTTATAACAGGAGTTGACCACTCAATTCTAAACCACTTATAAAAAGGGCTATTTAAGAGTCTAACGCTAACTGCTAGACTAAATAACTTGTTAAAATGGGTTTTTCATGCAGTTTGGAAACATTCAGTAGTCTGAAAGCCAACAGTTGGTGGGCTCTGCCACGGCCCAGCAGCCCAGCAGCCCAGCAGCCCAGCAGCCCAGCAGCCCAGCAGCCCAGCAGCCCAGCCTTGTGTGTTTTCTTGCTGAGCTGGGCTGAACTGGGCCTTTGCTGTGTGCCGTACCTCGCCGTGCTCCGCAGGAGCCGCGTGAATAGGCCTCTTGTTATGTTCCTGCACTCAGACATTCGGTCACTGTAAGCACCCCGAAGGAAAAGCCGTACCTTTGGAAGCTCTTGAGCATTTTATCAGCGAGAGGCCGTTAGCAAAATACAAAAGTGGAAATATTCCGGTAATGTGAAACACGCGGCTTACGGTGAGGCTGGGCTCACCTTTCAGGTCTGCTACAAATTTTGTGGCTGGAACAAAGGAGCGAGTAAAAAGAAAGAAGAAGGTGATGAAAGAATGCGGGGAAAGTACAGAAGGAGACAAAAACACCTTTGATAACTCTAAAGGTTGATACACTGGGAAACCTAAACATTCTTTACTACGTATGTGGGTCGAACGTGCCGCTAATACGAGAAGCTGGTATGTTA
Source organism: Perca fluviatilis (assembly GCF_010015445.1). Lineage (NCBI taxonomy): Eukaryota > Metazoa > Chordata > Actinopteri > Perciformes > Percidae > Perca > Perca fluviatilis. The sequence continues at coordinate 3,066,741 of NC_053121.1, forward strand.
ATTAACTGCAGCTGCGACCCCCTGACCCCCGGCACCTGATCGGTGAGTCACACGGCGCCGGTCCTCCACAGTAGTGTTTGCCACATGTCTTCATCAAATAAGCCATAATCCAGACACTGTTGATGTTAGCTCTGGCAGCTCTGGATGCCACCACCATATATACTTCCTCCTCCTTTAAGCTCCATGTAGTTTCATAGAGCTGATTATATGAGCTACTGCGCGCATGAATGTGCTTCCAGTTATACAGTTGTCCACATGTGGTTGCCAGGTAGAGGGCCCCGGTCCTACAGGTTAGCGTGACCCCGAAGACAACAGGCTCAGACGATGAGCAGATGTGCGAGGAGCAGGAGTGCAGGTGTTTGGGTGGAGGAGGAATCTGGGTGCCCACATGGCCTGAGTCCTTTATCTATGTGGTTATCAACAGCCAGGGGCGATTCTAGGAGTTTTTAAGTAGGGTGGCACAGGGGGGGACCGATAATCAGTAGGTCATTTAAAGGTCCGATGACATGGTGCTCTTTGGATGCTTTTATATAGACCTTAGTGGTCCCCCAATACTGTATCTGAAGTCTCTTTTATATAGACCTTAGTGGTCCCCTAATACTGTATCTGAAGTCTCTTTTATATAGACCTTAGTGGTCCCCTAATACTGTATCTGAAGTCTCTTTTATATAGGCCTTAGTGGTCCCCTAATACTGTATCTGAAGTCTCTTTTATATAGACCTTAGTGGTCCCCCAATACTGTATCTGAAGTCTCTTTTATATAGGCCTTAGTGGTCCCCTAATACTGTATCTGAAGTCTCTTTTATATAGACCTTAGTGGTCCCCTAATACTGTATCTGAAATCTCTTTTATATAGACCTTAGTGGTCCCCTAATACTGTATCTGAAGTCTCTTTTATATAGACCTTAGTGGTCCCCTAATACTGTATCTGAAGTCTCTTTCCTGAAATTCAGCCTTGGTGCAGAACTACAGCCACTAGAGCCAGTCCCACAATGAGCTTTCCTTAGGATGTGCCATTTCTGTGTCTGTAGATATTGAGGAGGAGAGATGGGGGGCAAGGTGGAGGGTGGGGGTGTTGCCTTGACCAACTGCCACTTTGCTCGTTTGAAAGCCATGATGTCTCTCTCTCTCTCATGGGTTGGCCAAATTCTCTGGGCGGGCAAAGCAGAGAAAGGGGACGTAATCTTGCTTGTTATGACCTCATAACAAGCAAGATTCCAGAACAGCTCATCTGAGCTTTCATTTTCTCAAAGGCAGAGCAGGATACCCAGGGCTCGGTTTACACCTATCACCATTTCTAGCCAATTGGGGACCATAGGCAGGCTGGGGGAACTCATATTAATGTTAAAAAACCTCATAAAGTGAAATTTTCATGCCATGGGACCTTTAATATACATACATTTAATGGGCTCTTAAGGCAGAAATTTGGATAGTCATCATGGAAACATTAATTGGTCATGTGACCAGGGCTGGGAAGATTTTTTTTTCTCTCAGAACCGTATATAAAAATCAAGTGCAATACACTTACAATAAACCTCCACAAAGAAAACCTTGCACAGTTTTCAGACATAAGGAAACAGAACAGAAATAAAGTGCAATACACAATTTATTTCTTACAGCAACTAGTGCTCTACGGTGAGTTCAATATGTTTCTACTTCTAAACTGGCCTCAACATTTCAACAAAGTACACAGTTGCCATACAATGTGTGTTTAAAGTATATATCCAAGGCAGTGATTGGCAGAACAGGCAGCAAAGTGGCAGTACTCTGATCCATTGGAAATCAGATTTGTCAGATTGACAGCACTCTAGCCCAATGGATTGGGGGGGGGCCTCCAGGGAGGTGGGCAATCATATTTCAGGCCCATTACTAGACCCACCCCTGACAACAGCAAACAGAGCCGGATGATACTGAGGCACAAAAACATGCAGACGTAGCCAAAGTATCACTGTTTGAGGCCTATCTCCATCAGGATTAAATCGTCTAAATAATAAAAAGAGCTAACAGATCTGTGATGTCGCTGCAGCGCTGTGCCAGCCTCACAGAGACACCGGCGTAGATGTAGACTCTTAGTTTTGTTATTTTATGCCAATTGAAATTATCAATCAAAAGTATTTTTAAATGCCTCCAATGCTGACTTTGGTTGGTTGTGATGACATGTACTGATTTTTACCAAATATGTTTCTGTGATCTCAGGCGTGTCTATGAAGCATAATTACGATTTATTTTTCCAGAGAAATGAAAGAGATACAGATAAAAGAACGGATGCTGTTGCTCGGTTTAAGGCGATCTGCCGCCTCTCGCTGCAAATCAAAGTCGTTCATTCCAAAAAAGAGATTTGGAAAAAGATTGCCGACTGCTCTCATCCTCGGCTGACAAAATGATCTTTCTGTAGCCAACTAAAATCTGTTTATCTTTTAGATGATTGACGATGAACTTAAAGTAATGACTGTTTTCCAAAATGGATGTATAATATTTCTGGCAAAGTTTTGAAAATGATGAAAAAAAAAGAAAAAAGCCTGGGGTAGAAGAGGTGTGGTTAGTGGAGAGCCTGATAATGTGTAACACCCTGGGAGTGTTCTGGCTGACCGTTCTCTACCTCCGTCCCTCCTTGAGATTATAAACTACCTTTGTAAATTCAACCAATCCTCCTCCTTCCCCACCTCCTCCACGCCCCTCCCAAAAATAATGAAGCTTGCCACCATCTGTGTAAACAGGCTTGGCTAGTAAGAGCTGCTCTCCTCCCTCTCGTTCGTACTGGAGCCAGCCACAAGGCCCTGTGTGTCCCCAGTTGTGGGACTGAGTGTGGTGGCATTGGAGGGGAAGATGGGAGAGGAGGGGGGGGGGAGGAGAGGAACACGGGGGTGAAGTTACCCTCTTATTGGGCCCTTGTTGGTCTTCCGCCATGGAGCTTTCTCAAATCAATCCAGGGATAAAACCTCTAAGATTAGCCAGAAGGCAGGAAGAAGAGCCTTGGTTTTAATTTCTGTGGATACAAGCGCACAGAACCAACTGGGTTCTCATCATCTACGCGAAGGGGGGGGGGGGGCACCGGCGTTTGATTCATTTTGTAGGCCTATGCATTTTTCTGTGTTTGTGTGTGTGTGCCTCTCGGAAAAGCATTTGTTTGCTCAAGAGCTTTATTTACATTCACAGGCACTTTTTGGACACACTAAATTGATTCCAGGCCCGTTCCTGGGTCATGTCCATCAGCTCAGCCACAGTCCACAAACACTCTGCACACAGCGGGACCATTCTCGAGGCCCGCTGCTCCGCCGCTCGCCGCCGCAGTGACACACAGCAGCCATTTTGTGGGAATGTCTTAAAAGCCCGGTTGAGGGTTTGGGTGGTTTGCATTTTTACATGTTAACCCTGTACTTTCACCTGGCTCTCCTAAATTCTCTCCTCCATCCATCTTTGTCTCCCCCGGGGGCCTGCGCTCGCTCACTTTTTCCAGCCCGTTCTTGAAAGTAACTGAACGGCGCAGTGAACATCGGAGTCCTGCTGGTGATGGACTGTGAGCTGCTGGAGGAAACCACAGGCTAACCACAAAAAAGGGCTCAGATAGATAATGAAAGTGCTCCACAGGAGCTCTGTGTGTGTGTGTGTGTGTGTGTGTGTGTGTGTGTGTGTGTGTGTGTGTGTGTGTGTGTGTGTGTGTGTGTGTGTATACAGTCGGAGCGGCCAAATTGTCACTCTTGGCTGTATTTCTAGTCTGCCTCTCCATGACAGGAATGTAGGGAGAGTTCTGTATGTTTGTTGGCAGGGACATTTGCACAACAAACATACGTCTCAGTCTGCCAGCCTCATTTCTCTCACCGGACCGACTGCTGGACCGGAGTAGGAGAATGTAAACAGATCTGTGTGGGATGTCAGCTTCCCTCATTATTACGAGATAAAGATAGTATCCGAAGAATGTGTCCCTCAGAGGCTCCCTGACCAGGGTGTCCCCCAGGCCAAACTCCAACGCTGACCCATCGGTCATCAGCTCGGCTCCGTGCACAACCACTCAGTGGTGGAAGAAGTAATCAGATCCTTTACTTAATCAAAAGTAGGCTACTAATACCACACTTTAAAAAATACTCTGTTACAAGTAAAAGTCCTGCATTGAAAACGTTACTTAAGTAAAAGTATTTAACTATCATCATGAAAATGTACTTAAAGTATTAAAAGTAAAAGTACTGAATGCAGAAAAATCCTCCCATTTTAGAAACTGGAAACGATCCAAACAATTCTGTCAATCAACTAAGTGTTTAATATTGTTGGATAGTTTAATTTGTGTGCAATGTGCAAAAATCTCAATTTGTAAAGTAACTACAGCTGTCAGATTAATGCAGTGGAGTAAAAAGTATAGTATTTGTCTAGAAAGTGGCACGAAAAGACTCAAGTCAAGTACAAGTGCCTCAAATTTGTACTTAAGCACAGTACTTAAATGTACTTAGTTACATTCCACCACTGCAACCACTCCTGCCTCTCTCTTTTTCCTCTATGTCAGTCTCTCTCTCTCTCTCTCACTAGTCTATATCGACGACGTTTCATTTCCGGGATTGTTCAGGTGCCTCTGGAAATTCCGCCAGATGTCCCTCATTTACGGCCGGATGTCCCGTCACCTTCTGCTTTCTTTGTGTTGGCGTTCTAACCTCCGGTGGATTTGTGAGGACTATGGTTACCTGGTCCTCAGATCTCTGCAGGGTAAATCCAGACAGCTAGCTAGACTATCTGTCCAATCTGAGTTTTCTGTTGCACGACTAAAACTACTTTTGAACGTCCACATGTTCCACCAAAACAAGTTTGGCAACACTTTACTTGAAGTTATCTACATAAGCGTGACATGACCATGACCTAACCATGACTTGTCATGACAAAAACCGAATGACTTACTAAAAGAAGCGTTATGTCATAAACGTTTATGACTTGTTTATAATGTTTATGACACGTTCGTGACAGCGTCATGTCACTCTTATGTAGATACCTTCAAGTAAAGTGTAACCACAAGTTCCTTCCCGAGGCTTTTTTGAAGAGGCACCGTCATTGAGTCCCAGACGATTGTGATTGGTTTAAAGGAACGCCAATAAACCAGAGCACGTTTTTTTTTTCTCCCATCCCGGAATGCTGTGTGGACTAGCCAGACCCTCCTCCGCAGCGCTGTGGAGGAAGGTCCGGCAATGCGAGACTACTCCCTCACTGATAAGAACCGCCATTGTTCCATCTCTCCAGAAACACCCTGAGCCGGCGCTCCCTGCCAACCTCTGAACCTCCATCAGCAGCGAACCTCCGCGCTGCCAGGGTTACAGGCCTTCTCTGTACGCAGCAGCTCCCCACCCTGGGCGAGCCCCTTGCCCTCAGCACAGAATCAACTCTTTGTATGTTTGATTTGTTATGGTTTTTGCCCCTCTAACGCGCTCACACACACTTTCCACCGTCACAGAGCCCGGCGCTACGAGGAATTCTCGCCCCAAATTTATGTGTCTGTTTAAAGCTTTTATTTCTCTTCAAGCCCCTTCTCTTTCCCCTTTCTACAATCATATTAGCTGTTACTGAAGCGTAGACTAGAAATACTTACGTAAATCTAATTTGGACGGCGCAGGGAGAGGCCAATGGGTGCAGCATGCGGCCCATCCCCTCACTGACACCCCCTCCTTTCACTGACCATGTTAATTAATAGGTGTTGACTTGTGTTTGTCCTACAATGCCACAACTTAGAAAGTGTCTGAGAGGGTTGGTTTCCCCCTCTTTTGACAGCTCGGTGTATCCCTTTGTTATCAGAGCGAACCCACACGCTCAGTACTCACTTTGGCCTTTCTTAGATTTCGACTCACCGCACCATTTGTTTTCTTTCTTTCCCCCCTTCGGTGTTCTCATTCTGTTTCCTGTTTTACTAAACGTCCTTTAGTCTCCTAACCCCATTCGATCACTTGTGATTTTACCTTTCCTTTTAGAACTCTACAGCGGTGAAAGAAGTATTCAGATCCCTTACTTAAGTAAAAGTACTAATACCACACTGTAAAAAGATACTCTGTTACAAGTAAAAGTCCTGCAGTGAAAATGTTACTTAAGTAAAAGTATGTAAGGATCATCAGGAAAATGTAGTTAAAGTATTAAAAATAAAAGTACTCAATGTAGAAAAATCCTCCCATTTTAGAAACTGGAAACGATCCAAACAGTTACTAAGTGTTTAATCATCTAACCATTTCAGCTGGACTTGTAGACCTGTATATTGTTGGGTAGTTTAATTTATAACGAAGCATCGTATTTTTATAAACTACATGTGTTTTGTGTGCAAACATCTCAATTTGTAAAGTAACTAGTAACTAAAGCTGTAACAGATGAATGTAGTGGAGTAAAAAGTCCAATATTTCTCTCTGAAATGTAGCGGAGCAGAAGTAGAAAGTGGCACGAAAAGAAAAGACTCAAGTAAAGTACAAGTACCCCAAATGTGTACTTAGGTACAGTACTTGAGTAAATGTACTTAGTTACATTCCACCGCTGGAACTCTGTGTTGTCTGTTGCTGTGTCCTGAGTCCTCCTTGGCATCAGCCTCCCTGTCTTACTCTCTTGCCCTCTGCGTGGGAGGGTCCCTCGGCCTAGAATAACACTGAGTGCTGTGGAGGTTGAGAGGCCAGAGCGGCTCAGAGAGCTGTGCTGTTGCGAAGGCCTGGGGCAGGGCCTCCTCCGGGCGTCCCGTTTGTCTTGGCCCGACATTCCCAGCCTCTCCGAGCGCCCCTGCGGTTGGCCTGTGGGTGTGGAGGCAGACGGTCACATTCCCGTCCAGCCCGTGGACAGAGGCATCCTGCACCGCTCCCTCTGTTGCTCCTCGGCTCTCAATCAGCAAAGTCCTGGGACAAACGGCCAAAGTTACAGAATGTGACCAACTAGCCAATAATCACAGGTCAGCGCTGTATCTGTTACCCTCAAGATAAGACCCAATCAATGGACCCAGCAGCTCCTATCATGTTTGTACAGAGCCATTGTCTTCTTTGCAGCTGTAAGGGCGGCTCCTGACAAAAGATTGCACTCATTCACACACACACACACACACACACCAGCCACTCTTTTTCTAAATTATGCTGAGTGTAATATTTAAGGGAGTAGTTTGCTCCGCAGAGATGAGACGAGTGATAAAATATTTGCTTTACCTTCGGAAACCATATCTTTTAAGCTGTCGAATCTTTAAAACCTAGATCAAATTCGACCAGCTTAGGTGTGTTATGCGCACACATCGTCTGCCAATGTAGCGGCAATCTAAACCATCTCTCCGGGTTTCATAAGAAGCACCTGTGTTTGGAGACTTAACATTCCACATACTTATCTGACCAAAAAAAGGCCTTTGTACATAGCACACATGTACTGAATAAACTGTACTGGACCATGAAGGTACACACTCGCCAGAGGGGTTATAATAACGTGTCGACCGGCTACTGATGTGCACCTACTTCTAAAAGTAAATCAGCTGCGTTTAACTTGTCTGCTGAAAATGCGAGACAGCACATCGTCGATATTTTCTGTGTCATGTAATCATCACCTGTAGTTATGTGGTGTGCTGGAAAATGTTGCTTTCCACCCACTGTTGCAATTTTTCGACATAGTGTGCTTGTTGTGACAACTGACAACTGTAAACGACAAGCCTCAGGCACCGAGCACTGCTGAAAAACAAACTCCAGACGCTACCCCCCCCCTCTCTTTTCCCTGTTCTGCTCTGCACAAACACACACATATATATTTACATGCATGCACTCACGCTCCAGCCACTGTTTGACCTGTCAGAGGGATCCAAACAAACATCCGCTCCCCCTGAAAACCACAGTCTGGATTTATGTCTGTTCTCCCGAGGAATCTAAAGAAAACATAAAGTTAAAGTCTGAATGCGTCCCCGGCTGTTGACCTGCATGTGACTGACCTACCTGCTCATTCTTGGTCCGGAGCCTTTAGTGCAACCAATCAATGGGTGGACTGTTGACCTCTCCCCTGGGTCGTAACTCGAGCTCATAACGCCACAATAAAGCTAGCAGGGGTACGCTAGCAAGGTAGCGTCCTTTGAGGAGTGATAGTCTCCAAATGGAAGGTTTCGAATGGGCGAGCGGGAGGAGGGCTCGGCTCCGCTGAAAGCCACAAGGGCCCACACTGGTCACATTAATCACAGTCGGGATTGTGGCTCTATTTTTAGCCAGGAGTTATCCATCTATGTGCCTAATCGTTCCTGCCTGTTCACTGCCCTGGCTCCTACTTAAAAAAGCCCCAAGAAGCTACTTTTCTGTCTCCTCTCTTTCGCTCTTCTGTCTGTACTTTGCTACACAGGCACAGGTGTTCATCACTAATGATACGCAGATATTATTAGTCCCAGGCCTGTGCAGGAGAGTAGGGGATCTAAGTTTGCATAGTATTCAGTCCCTGTTGGGTTGTTTTTAAAGCCTGCAGAACAAGGCCCCTCTGTGGTGCTGCTCATGTCGAAGTGTTTAAACTAGCAAGAGAGACCCTTTCTCTCCCCCCCCGGTTTGAGGGATTTTTTTCGCTCACATTATTGTCGCTGTAAAGCTCACCAACACAATGCTCTCCCACTTAGTCCCCCTGCTTTTTCACAAACACACACAGGGACGGGCGCACACACCCCACTCAATCATCCGCACACAAACACACAAATGCAGACGCGCATGCCTCCCCCCTAACCCCCCCCCCCCCAGCCTCCATCTTATCCACAGTGTATATAAAAGCTGTATCGAATTGCACCTTGAGCTTAATTGGCTCGGCAGTACAGTGCGCCGCTGTCGACAGTGACAAATCGCTCTTTCAGAGCCCCGAAGAATGTCTGCCCGCTGCCGTGTCAGAGGACACAGGAGGAGGAAAAACAGTTAATTGTCCACTGGCCGCTGTTCAAACGATGTCGTAACTGCAAAGAACTTCATAGGAGATGCCGTTTGGAGCTTTATTTATTTTACCTTCTTCCTCTGTTTAAGATGGTGCCTGGCAGCGTATAAGGGGCGTTGTGGGCACCAGGGACTCAGGAGGAAGGGCCCCGTTCTCTGTGTTTCTACTCAAGGAGTGCAGGACTTAGGTCAGAGTCCTGGCTGCTCCCTCGGCTCACACAGTGCTTCAGATCAGCCACTTCCTCCCACTGAATCACTCCCACTAGGGAGAGCAGCAGTACACAGATCAGATGGGACAGCTAATTCAATTTGGAGCTATCTGTTATTTTAGGAGCTCAGTGACTGTGTGTGTGTGTGTGTGTGTGTGTGTGTGTGTGTGTGTGTGTGTGTGTGTGTGTGTGTGTGTGTGTGTGTGTGTGTGTGTGTGTGTGTGTGTGTGTGTGTGTGTGTGTGTGTGTGTGTGTGTGTGTGTTGTGTGTTTGAGAGAGAGAGAGAAAGTGTACAGTATGTGCACACAGCCACCAAGACTGTGAGGGAGCGGTATGTCAGAAATGAAAGTGTGTGTGTGTGTGTGTGTGTGTGTGTGTGTGTGTGTGTGTGTGTGTGTGTGTGTGTGTGTGTGTGTGTGTGTGTGTGTGTGTGTGTGTGTGTGTGTGTTTGCTTGCTTTGCATCTGGCCTGACAGGGGACAGCTCTGCTCATAGTTGGCGTTCCTGCCCATAGAGCTGCTTTATTACTGATATCCTCAAGCCCTGCTCTCATAACGCGCCCTTCTTATTTCAGTCTCCCTCACAGCTTTCTGCCAGACAAAGCAGCACCAAATATGTCACACGCACACACACACGCACACACACACACACACACACACACACACACACATACACACACACACAGGAAGAAAGAGCTCTGCTCAGTGTCAGTAGGAGAACAGCTGTGGATGCAGAGCAGCAGGTGACCATGAAGTCACTGCAGAGTACAGAACAGATGGAGAAGAAGGGAGGAAAACAGGGAAATACAGGAGCGACTGAGGAGTAATGCAGAATCTAAAGAGTTGTTCACTTTTTAAAAACTTGTATTCATCTAACCGAGGCTTTATTCACGGCCCTTTGAAAACACAGTCAAAACTACTGACACCTGGGCGTTTCCCAGTCAAGCCCCCAGTCTGCTGTTAAACAGCCTCATTGCAGCAAATGAGTTAAGTACCCAGCTTGAGGGCATCTTTACAGTAGTTGTGGAGGGAGAGGTGAAGGTTAAGGATGACAGGCTGGCTGCAGTGGACGATATCACCCGTGGCATACAGAGCAGGAGCCACCACACCAGTGGAATTTTCTCCACGCCGTCCCTGAAGTCATTTAACTGTTTTCTCTCCGTCCCAGGGAACCTCACCGCAGCAACACCGTGTATGATCAACGACACATTGAAAACAAAAGTGTTATCCACAAAAATAACTAATAGCTGCATGTGGGAGAGACTGGATTCAATGTCTCCGGATGCAGGAGGCAGAGTTAAGCCAACTTCTCTGCATACAGCATTGTTTGGTTCAATGTATAAGGGAATTTAGACATTTGTAAAGGTTATATTATATAGACCATTTTACAATGTTTCTTCCTGCTTCCAGTCATTTTTTTTAAACAATTAAGTTATATTATACCAGAGAGAAGACATACATCAGTCAAAATGGTTGTGTGTTTCAGATTCTGAGACATGACCTCATAAAGACTCTGTGGTTTCTATTTTTTTTTTTTTTTATTCAGCATCTCGCCACTTAAATCCACATTTCAGCACTCACTCTCAGTAAAATATGTGTCTGTGTGATTCAGCATGCGTCTACAACAATAACATGCGACATCTGGTTCTATGTGCGTTTCTCGTTCTCCCAATGTAACATTGTTTTTACAGCTGTGTAAGACATCATGCAAAAGGAGGACAGCCATACCACATATGTTTTTCAGCTTCTGTGACAGTGTTTGTTCTAATTGTCTCCATGCTTTTTCCTGCCTCTCTCATGTATTTTTTGTATTCTTTGCCTCCTCTCGCTATCTCCCGTCCATCTCCCCCCGTCTCCATCTGCCTCCCTCTCAGACCTCGCTGATAACCTGGCAATGGACGACTTCACCTTCCAGGAGCAGCTGCTGACCCCTGGCTTGGCCACAGCCGGGGTCGGAGGCGTCTCCTCGCCGGCGGCTCCGCTGTGGACGAGCTACCTGGTCCAGGTGCTCCCGGTGACGCTTGCTCTGCTCCTGCTTCGTCACCACTGACCAGTGCACTCACACACTCCCATCACCTTTTCTCCCCCCCCCAGGATTCAACACAATCTCTGTGGAACGGGACAAACCTTTTTTTTCAAGTTCTGGTTTCTAATGTAAAGTTCAGTGGCTCAACAAAGGAAGCACGAACAAAAAATGCTCCATTTCTCTTTTCCTGTCTCAGTTTCGTTTCATTCGAAATCACTGGATGTCCTCTACAACCGTTTAAAGCACACCAGATAAACCCATGGCATCGTGTAAATAACAAACTTGCCCTCTGGTCCACTCCCACTATGGTTATTACAACTTTTGTGCCCTCTTGCCTCACCTCCTCTCTGCTATCATACTGACTTCTGTATAATAAAGTGATGGGTGCCCTCGTCATGACACAGCTTTGTCAATAAACAGCAAGTGAGGAGCTTCTCAGACAACAGACACACCACAGAGCTTTATTAATTGCTCCCAGTCTGCAACAAGTTATTGCCCTATACAGAAATATGTTGGAAGAAGAAGAAAACTTTTGCAGCTCTCTTCCATGGGAGTGAATGATCTCCTGCCAGGACTGGCTTCAGCTCGGGAGTTGTTGTGAACTCCTTATCCCCAGAAGCTGAGCTGAAACCCTTATTTAAACATGCTCTGTTACTATTTAAATCTCCCTCTTTCTCTCTCATTGTTTGTGTCCTAGTGATAGCCAAATTATTTCAGACTGATTCCCTCAACTCAAGTGTTCACACTCCCACTGTCAGTGTTTGCTCTATTTTGTAACGCTGATGATTTTGTTTTTAACAGTGTAGCCCTATAATAAAAAAGGTCTATCATAAGAGCCTAAATCTCCAAATCAGCCTGATAACTGTACATATGTATGTTTCTCCGTATTGATAACATGTTTACAAAACTGTTTTATTTGAAATGTTGGCATATTTCGCACTAATATATGTTTTGTGGACTGAATTATTGGACTGTGAGGCATTGCTGCGAACTTCGAGCTTATTCTTTAGCACTGTGGGTAAAGCGAGGAGTAATGTGAACTATAAATATGTGTTAATTACTTTTGTAACGTTGGTTTGCATTACGCTCATGCATTCTCAAAGTCTGGCCTTTTGTATTTAATAATTTGTTCTGTGTTTAAATCAGATGTACATTTTTTTGTATTTCTTATTGTTTGTTTAGTTTGGTTTGTGTGGTAAAAACGGGAATCCAGCTCCCTTATTTAGACTGGAGGAGGTGTGATGCTTGTTTGGAAAGACACTAATTAAAAGCCGAAAGTGTATCTACTGCTGCCATCCAGCTGACTTCATAGCTGTGAGTGTGTAGACTTTACTCACACCAGAATGGACATTTTTCACAGCAGACATGTTTGACTTGTCATAGTAGGAAAAGCACAGCTGAAATTGATAACCTTAACGATAGCTCAGTTCCATCAAGTGTCCCAGTAAGATATTTCAGTGAGTCAGCATGCACAATACCAGGACCTCTCCTAAGTGGGATGCAGCCATCATTAATGGGTTTGAATACACCTGTGCTTTTCCTACTATGACATGTCAACATGTCTGCCGTGAAAAAGGTCTATATCCATCCATCATTAGCTATACCCGCTTATGCTGCGTTCCAGGCAACCCGCAACCCGTGTTTTCACAACCTTCTCCCCGTGATCGTGCCCTGGAACGGCAGTCAAACCTCTAACTTACTCCCCGTGAACTCGTACCAGATCGTTGTACTCCAGGTTACAGTTTTTGACGTCACACACATATAAACAACAATGGCGACCCCCTGTTGATGCTGTACAGATGCCAGTGATTAACGGTGAGAAATATACATAAATAGACATAAATAGGCAACGTAAAGTAATTCCGCACATTGTAATCAAAACAATACACATACGATTGTGTACTACTACAGGCTGTTTATTAAATGAAGCCCAAAATATCTCGCCGACTAGAAATTGCTAGTATCAGCTAGCGCTAGCTAGCTAACGTCAACGTTAGGTAGCCGCTAGCTGACGCTAGCTGGAAGGGTTTGTTGTGACTTTGCCTGGAACGCTACCAAGTCGTGAGCCGTGACTTGAAGTCGTAACTTACGGGCTAAAAATTTTATGTGGAACGCAGCATTATACTTTGAGGGTTGTGGGGGCGGGGTCTGGAGCCAATCCCAGCTGCCATTGGGCGAGAGGTGAGGTACATCCTGAACAGACACATTTTACAAAGCACAGGTGGAACAATAATGACGGCTCTGATGTATTCAGTGGTGACACTGAGCCAGCATGCAGAGTGCCAGGGCGCCTGACGCTGGAACACCTAAACAGAATGCGGCCCTAATTAACGTTATTAGTTACAGCTGTGTTTGTCATGAGAACTGTCTGTCATGACCCATCCAACAGCCCGGCCAGCATCAGACCTGTGATTAGAGGTGGGTAAAAATGAATGCCCAGAAATATGTGGATTTTTTGATGAGGAAAGTACAATGTATAATAAACTAAATGTGTTTTTTCGTTGATGTGTCTACATGTGTGTGAACACACGTAGAGGTTGTCTTATTTCATGTGCTAACGAAAGTCGTGATAGGAGACATTTGGCTCATAAGCCAAGAATGTATTTGCCAGGAATGTTTTCTTACCATGTACAGAGGTTATGGCAATGTGTACTATTCTGCAGATTTGCTTATGTCATGAATGTAATCATAAAGAATTATGATTTCTCATATTTAAATTGATATTGATGGCAGTTCAAACGATATATCCAGCCTAGCACATCACATTTAAAGAGCAACGCCTCATTAAACCCCCAGAAAACTTGGTTTCAAATCTTAATATCCCACGATTAATCTCAATATTAAATATCAAAGATATTAAATTATTATTCATGACTAAATAAGCAACAATCAAGCTAATCTGAAGAACTGCGTGGAAGTCAGATTTCTTTGCGTAACCAAATGAAAAAAATACCCTATACAGCTGTCATCAGACTTAATAGTTTGATAATTCTAATTCTCTTTTTGCTAAATCAGGATTGGCGTACAGTAGTATTCAGACTTCACCTTCTTCCGAAAGAGTCCAGCCCACTTCAAACCTGTGAAAAAAGCACATACAAAAAAACACGACAGACCGAAATCTGTAATGTGAAATAACCTAATGTTCTTGTGTAAATGTATCACTCGAACAGAGAGAAGAAGCTGATTGAGAAAATGAATTTTCAGGCCCTTTTAAAAGCAAAGCTTCACATCTTACCACTGTGTACGTCTCATTTCAAGAGCAACACATAAGTCCTATCTGGAGGAGAAGCTCTTCACACCTGACTACACACCCGTCATTACAGGAGGGTGTGGTCAGGTGTGGTCTGTTGTACTTGTGACCACACCCAACTGGGATGTAGCATCGCACAGTCTACAGTACTACAACCGCTACATGGCAGCACAGGCAGGATTTTCACCCTGAGCCTGAAAAATTGCTGAGTTCCAGACACAATTTTTTGCCCGTAAGTTACGACTTCAAGTCACGACTTGGTAGCGCTCCAGGCAAAGTCACGACAAACCCTTCTAGCTAGCGCTAGCTGATACTAGCGATTTCTAGTCGCCGACATATTTTGGGCTTCATTTAATAAACATAGCCTGTAGTAGTACACAATCGTATGTGTACTGTTTTGATAACAATGTGCGGAATTACTTTACGTTGCCTATTTCTATTTCTCACCGTTAATCAACGGGGTCGCCATTGTTGTTTATGTGTGTGTGACGTCAAAAACTGTAACCTGGAGTACAACGGTCTGGTACGAGTTCACGGGGAGTAAGGTAGGGGTCTGACTGCCGTTCCAGGGTGCGTTCATGGGGAGAAGGTTGTGAAAACACGAGTTACGGGTTGCCTGGAACGTAGAAAATGTACCGATGCATTCTCAGGTCCTTTCAGTTGTTTCTTTTTCTCTCGTGTAACAGGTCAAACGGAGAGGATGGGAGGTCATGTCAACGCTTTTTCCATTGCATCATCAGCTAACACATCACCAGTAAATATCAGGTTTTGGTGTCAGTTCCTCAGATAATCAAAGACCAGAGGATTCTTCCTAGACTTTACACAGCTTTCAGCTATCAGGGAGTGATCCATTGTACAAACAACAGATGCCAGTTTGTACACCAACAGCAGCCACAGTGACTGAAATGCAGCATGTTTTGGTTAGGAGGAATGACTTGTGTTTTTTTTTATTTTTCCCATGTGGAAAAAATATTATTAGCTTTCTTATGCTATGTGCTCTCTGCTTGTACATATACTCCACAGTTGGAGTAATTGGAAAAGGCCAGATCCTGCTCCACTTCCCTGGTTCTGTTCCACCAGTTTTCTCAGTTTCACTTGTTGCTCTTCTCTCTGGGGTTTTCTGTTCAAGTTCTATGATAACAGGACACCCCATCATTTTAACCAAGATGAAACAACAATTATTGCAACTACAGTTCCCATGAGCTATCAAAAAGTGATGGAGTCATTGCTGACAAAAGATAAAAGAAAAGTTAAAATGAGTGTTCAATTCCTACTGAAGAAAATACCCATTAAAGACCTTGTATGTGTATGTGTATGTGTATGTGTATGTGTATGTGATTATAAAATATTTCACATAATTTCTGACAACCCCTGCAGGCTGCCAGGCAAGCTATGAAAAGTAATGCACTGTAAATCATGTGTATTCCACATATGTATTACTGTAAGCCCCACATTGAGTGGCCGTAGTAATTATGACCAGAGCACCTAGTATGAGACCGTGGAAATCCGCATAGGTAGGGGGTTGGGGTGGAGGTTCGTGTCACAGAAGAAACTTAAGGTGTGGACACACTAGGCCGAAAAGTCTGGCGAGGTCAGTGACGCAAATCTGTTCGGTGTGTCCCGTGCCGTCGTCAGTCTGGGGGGCTGTCGGCGTTCATTTTGGCCGACCTGACATGTTCAGTCGGCGGCAGTGCAGTCGGGACTCACCCGGAAATGACGAGCGGAATGAGGTGACTAGAGTCTCTCAAAATATGACGAAAATCTTTTAAACTGACCTTTGTTGAGCTGAAATGAAGACAGATTCAGCAACTGCATGGCCTACTTCTCGCTTAAAATGTTTTCAGAAACATGTTTCAGTGAACTATTTTAGTACAATATGAGATCGTATTCTGAACGGCCGCCATGACAGTCTGGCTTTGAATTTCCGGAGAAAACTAACCCATGTGACGCGTTCGTCCAATCAGCTGCCGGTTTTCATTTCTTGGGCAACAATACAGAGTAGCGCCACCTGCTGCTGTGGAGATGTATTACATTTCTCAAGTCGGCGTCGCCTCAGTGTGTCCCGAGGCAGTTTTTTGGACCTCGGGGGACGCGACTGATCATTTCCACTGTCTTTTCTGCCAAGGGTCGGCCGTCTGGTTGGTGTGTAAGCACCTTTAAACTTAACTATCACGTTGCCTTTTCACAGTCTTCTAACTAGGATTGGGCATCGAGAACCGATTCCTATATGGAATCGTTCCAAAAATTACGATTCCATTGGAATAGTTTCTTTATTGGAATCGTTTGGAGGATTTGGTTTCAAATCCAATCATCGTTTTTCATCAATTTAACATGCGCAAGTTTTGGTTTCCGTAGCGGCCAGGCGTTTGTTATGTTACGGCCATGGAGCACAGTAAGCGACGCTCTAGTCTGGCTTTATTTTACGCCCGGTAAAACTGCAACCCACCATTGAATCAAAATAAAACTTTCCTCTTATTGGTGAAAATAGGCATGTGACCCGTTTCAACTCCACCCCTCAAAGAATCGGAATCGAGAATCAAGAAGAACCTGAATCGAAAGGAAGAATCGGAAATCGAATCAGAATTGTTAAAATCCAAACGATGCCCAACCCTACTTCTTTTTTTTTTTTAGATACTTTTTTTGGGGCATTTTTAGGCCTTTATTTCCACAGGACAGATGTAGACATGAAAGGGGGGAGAGAGGGGGAATGACATGCAGTAAAGGGCCGCAGGTCGGAGTCGAACCTGCGGCCGCTGCACCGAGGAGTAAACCTCTATATATATATATGTGCGCCTGCTCTAACAGCTGAGCTAACCCGGCCACGCCCAACCCTACTTCTAACGCAACTACCACGACCGGTGTCACGAGCATCACCTTAAGGCCGTTTTATGGTTGTGCGTCGAATCGACGGCGTACCCCCACAGACCCCTCTGCGTCTACGCCGGACCCTACGCCGTAGCCTGACGTTCACCTCTCGAAAAATGTAACTACACGTCGCAGCGACGCACATCGATTGCCCGTGGCCTGTTAGGGCCGTTACAGAGTCAACGCGAGCAACGCGAGCTACGCGAGCAACGCGAGCAAGCAACGCGAACAAGCAACGCGAACAAGCAACGCGAACAAGCAACGCGAGCGACGCGCTCCCTTTCATAGTCTAAACAGTGGACGCAAGTAGACGCAAGCGTCACGGGCGATGCGTGAAATCAATACACCGCCCACGCAACAGGGGGCAGCAGAGTGCTCCACGGTGTTCGGTCGGCAGAGCCAGACCCTCCCGGAGAGTGGCTCTCGTCAGGGAGCAGCTGGCTGGCTGACTTCTGGTTATCAGATGCTGGCGTGTTTCCCCACCAGTACAGTGTGCTACGATTGGGTAGCACTGATCAATACATGAATAAAAGGTCGCGTAAACATGGTTTAGCAGGTTTTAAAAATATATAAATACATTTGGGTCTCTCTCTCTCTCCTGCTGTAGCTATTTCAGCCTCTTGAGGAAGGCACACAGCATAGACACACACACACACACAACGTTGATACATACCGAAAAATGTGACTCAGTAGTCCTATGTTTGATGAATTTGCTCAGCTAAGTTGATTCAATATTTTTGGATAATGTACAATATAGTATCCTATATTTAAATATAGGGCACTACTACAATACATGCAGTGTCGCCCCCACCGACAACGCATAGTATTGTGCGCACCGGCGCGTCGCGTATCAAAAACTAGGACGACACATTTGGCTACGCATCGACGCATAATGGCGGCCGAAGCGTAGCGATGCGTAGCCTTGCGGACGCGTATGCGTACCGATGCGTTGACTCTGTAACGACCCTTAGCGTTGCATTTCAAGGAGAGGGTTAACTTTTCCTGCTCCGAAAGCTCTGCGTGGAGCCTCCGCAGGACTGTAAAACAGGGTTAACGTTGACCAGTAGCCGCATCACAGTCACCTTTTTGTGGCTAAACTCAACGGTCACGTAGGCCTATTAGTGACCGGTCGCTGTAATTTGTAAGATATCATTCATGTTGTTGGGTATAAGTTTTTGAATGATACAATAGGAACCCATCCATGATAATGTGTTGACCCCTGTGTTGCTTTCAGCCTACGACTTTTTTAATACTACCACTAGGTGGCGCTGCAACGATTAGTTGACTAAACAATAACTCGATTAGCAGAAAAACATTCAGCAAATATTTTGATAATAATGAAAAAATGGCACAACACAACACAATGGGTTTTGGACTGACAAAACTAGACATTTAAAGACATCACCTAGGACTTTGAGAAACTGTGATGGACATTTTCTTAACTATTTTCTGATATTTTATAGACCAAATGGTTAATCGATAATGACAATAATCGTTAGTTGCAGCGCTACCACAAGGTGGCGCCCAAGTAAGAAATCTTGAGAATCTTCCACGTAGGGGTTTGACATTAGCATGGTTCTAGACCTCTGAATCGCCACCCACATCTCTGGATTGGTTTGCCAATTGACCAGTCAGAGTTCAAAAGGCGGGAATAAGAACATTATCTTCCTACATAGCTAGCTAGGAAAAACAGTGACAAAAAAATAGCCACAAGCGAAGTGAATGAGATTGATGCACATATTTTAAACAGTGTAAAAAATGTCTTGTTCATAAATGATCCTCGTGAACCACTGCCACAGCTTCCATGTCACTCACTGATTGGTTGTGGCAAAATACCCCTACTCCCCACAAAAAATTAGGTAACATGAAGACAGGGTCAGGCTGAATTAATTAAGTGAAATTACATAATAAAATTATGCAAATTAGTTTATGTCAGGCTATAGTTAGTAACATGGAATATGGACAGAAAACACAAGTAATGTGTTCTCTGGACAGAGCCATCGCTGAGGAAATATACATTGTTAAACAGATGCTATGGGAATAGAAACCAGTTTAAACGCTATAGCTTTGACTCAGTTATGCAACAAGTTCTCCTGGGTTGTCGAAAGTCATTCTGGGAAATGTAGAAGAGCATTAACTGAGGTAACAGTTGGTAAGTTACGGTATGTTGTTAAGAAAAGTGGATGAACCAAAACCACAAAATGACAGATCACAAAATTACTTCTGAAACACCTTGGCCGTCACATATTCATTCTTTTTAAGTGCAAGGAAAAATAAGAGAGAGAAATGGATGGCTATTGCAGGGGTTATGAATAGGACACACAATGTTGCAAGTATATATGTTACTTGATGTGCTTTTCAACCTCTGATCCACTTCAAAGCCCTTCATGAATCATATAATTTATGTTTCTCTGGAGCGTGCTGGTAGTTCTCCGAAGCCTCAAAAGCAGCATGTGAATCATGTGTGTTATTCTCTGGATCAGTATTTCTCACTCCCAGCAGATGATGGAGCTCTCTGGGCATGAGCTCTGCTCTCTGCCTCTCTCTGTGGGGTTCCTCTACATTGAGCCCTATTACAGTTTTACCCCTGGAGTCACCTTATAATCAGGTAACAGACGCTTAACCGCAGCTCAACAATGACAACGAGGTTCATTAGTCCTAATTGTTTGTGTTTTGTCTCCATCTTTAAAGCCTGTCTACTTTCTTAACAAGGTCAATCACTCACAGCTCCACACATAACACGCCTGTCACTACAAACGCACTTCAGAAATCCTGTTTCTGTGTCCTGGCGCTCTGCTGTAACTTTTCACACCCACGCACCCTCTGCTCCCCAGATCCAGATAAAAACGCCATTGTTATCCAGCTGTGCTTTTCTCTCCTGAAATGGATTGCAGCTTTTAAGATGGAAAAGAGAGGCTGATCATTAGGAGATGAGCAAACGCTGGCTGTAGATAGAGCAAAAGCTCACCCAGGAGGTGGGGGGGGTTATACTCTGAATGCTAATGCGAGGCTGGAGAAAGGGCAAATAGGCCTATTGAAATGCAGAGTTCACATGTTTTCTTAGGGTAATATTGGGGCAATGTTGGAACGGCAAGCATTATGAGAGTAAAAGGTCAATTTGATGTTAGTCAGCAGGAACAGTGAGAATAGCTGACTATCAGGAATTGTTGCATTTTCTGCCTGAGTGATTGACTCCCTATGAATATGTATTTCCGCACCATTTCATGGTCACACAAAGATGTTTGGGCTTGGGTACCTTTACGAGCCCGAGGGGTCATCAAGCGGTGCATTTGAATTAAAATAACAATATAATTCAGGTGCTTGAGTGTGTATGGGCTCCCCAGTCCAGTCCAATTTTTACCAAGTTGGATGTTGAAATTCCTCTGGCGGAGAGAAAAGCCTGAGACATGTCACGTCGTTCAAAGCTCATTCATGTCTAATTACCATGGCACTGGAGCATTTTCGTACCTTTTGTTGGCCTATTGAGAGGAGCGCCGGGCCCACGCTCTCACATGCACACAGCTCCAGCATCCTCCTCCTGCTCCTCAGCAACCCCTGGCTTCCCCTGCAGCAGCCGCAGTCACACAGAATGAATGGAGCCGCCTGAGGAATGTGAACACAAAAGAAAGAATGTCATTTTGCTGAGTGCTACCCCCCAAACCAATGGACGGACGCACACACACACACACACACACACACACACACACACACAGAAGTACCCCCCACACACACACACACACACACACACAGAAGTACCCCCCCACACACACACACACACACACACGCAGGTTGTAAAAAGTCTTATGACTTATTTCTTAATAAAGGTATTTGCGTACAAGGTAAAACACTTGATCGAATTCTGACGATGATGATAAAGAGAGAGAAAAGGCTGACAGTTAAGGTTTTACATTTATTAACTGATTATCTTGTCACTGGAAAAAAAATTTACATTTCATTGACTGATTGTCTTGTCATTGGAAAATGCACTTAAATGGATTTTTTTCCAGTGTTACAAGAAGAAACAAGTTGCAAGGAGGGCAAAGGTCAGAGGCAGAAAACAGCATGACAGCAGATTTAACAAAGTGCTCCCGAAAATAGGAGATAGAATACACTGGTGCAAAAAATATGAAAGTAATGGGAGTGGAGTACACAAAGGATATTCTAAGCAAGTAGAGGACGGACCCGAGGACATGGGGAATTTGAGTATCTGTTGAACAGATGACATTTTGAAAAGTAACATTTTAAAACATGCACGCAAGTTATTCAACCTGAAAAGTGAACTTTTCTGTGATGAAGGGATGCTTTAACACAAGCAATGATGCATTCGACTGAAGTTTTTGAGTGATTTTTGGGGATTATTTCAAACGCACACCACTACAACAGCGAGATGTTCACATACAGGCAATGTGGCAAACAAATGTATTGTCCTTTTTTTCCCAGTGATGGTCCTCTTCGGTGGGATTAATACTTTTGTTTAATATATAATTCTTATAATATCTTCTTGTCATCTCCATCCACTTGTACAGCTCCACCATGCTTCCAGCAGGCTGTTTACTTTAGTTTACAACACTGGCCGAACGTTATGACAGGCAGCTGCACATTAGAGACACAACTGCCCCGTTGCTAACAGCACACATCCTGACCTGTGTTTGTGTAAGGAACAGGCCTGTCATTTGGACTTCATGGTTACTGTAACACTAGCCAGGTTTTAATTTAAGGGGTTTAAACCAACTAAGATGTGTTGGATTATAAAGGCCGAACAAAAATAACACATTTGGAGAAAATGTGTCTTGAGTGTTTGTGCGTTCTTGTTATGTAAATCACTGTCATGCAACAAAAAATTGCATTTGGAGAGCAGTGTGTCTAATAAATAATGTTGCACCATCATTGATTATTTCTCATTATGGACAATTATTCAATTACAAAAAAAGAAGTGGTTTTCAACATGGGGATCCACGGGGTCCACAAGAGAGAAAACGCTTTATCTTCACTAATTATTTCACTTATTTTTACGTTAGGACGGACCTTTAGTTCAAAGGATTCTTTTAATCTCATGGGTTATCTCCAGTCAGACAGTAAACACAGATAAGGAAGCTCTCTCAACACACAGGTCAAATGGGGGTCTGCATTTGAAGAGATTTGTGATTTCGAGGACTTTTGGTTATCTCCATATATGTCAATGGTTATCTCGGGTTCTTTTCCTTATGTCATGTGGACCAATAATAAGTCTTCATGTTATGGCCATAGGCTGGCTCTATGCCATCGTGTAGCTCCACCCTCCAGCTCCAGTCCTGATTTTTCAAGGCTGGTTTCCACTAGTCTAGACATTAGAGAGAGAGAGAGAGAGAGAGAGAGAGAGAGAGAGAGAGAGAGAGAGAGAGAGAGAGAGAGAGAGAGAGAGAGAGAGATCCTGCAGGGTTTGAAGTCCCTGCTCCATGCTCCACCCCTGGTGTTCCTGTTTTCCAGGTCTTTGTCCCCCGGAACTTGCAGTCACTCCTGGGTGTCCACTAGGGTTTTTCTGCTCGCATCTGGATCCCAGTGCGACTAGCGTACAGTCCGGTGTTCTGTCCTGTCCTACAGAAACCACGGCCTCCTAAAGTTTGGAAAGAAAGCAAGAAAAGAAAGAAGAAAAACACCTTTCCGGCAACTTTTTTTCCCCCACCGTCTGCTCTCTCCTCCCGTGGTTTACAACACTTTCGTCGAAGCTGTAAAGCAGCAGTGTGATTCTGAGATTCTTGCCCTGCAGTTAAATAACTTTTTTTTACATGTTTTAAAACTGTTGTTTTGTCGCCTTTCCGCGTTTTTTCGATTGAGTCTGGAACTCGACATTTATCGCACGTATCCGTGCTTTTAAGCGGACGACGTTTGAGCAATTTTTTAAGGTTTTTCGGTGTTTTTTTTCATTTTTTTCCCTCCGTCAGAGTAGTTTGAGAGGTGGCCTCCGAGCTGCTGTGAATGAAGTGTCTGTTTGAGCCGAAGAAATCAGCGCGTCTCCATGAGGAAACTCAGCGTGGGAGTCGCTGAAACTTTGTCCTAGCTTACGCACACCTGAGCGATATATATTTTTTGACTTTTGTGCTGATAACTTCGTAGTTTATTTTTTTTGTTGTTGAACTGACACACCATGAAGACGCTGTTGGTGTTGTGTGTAGTTTGCACGCTGGTCGTGTTCTCCGTGTCGATGACTGCGGAGCAGAAGTTGAAAAACTGCAACGAAGTTCGTGCTGCTTATAGCTCCAAAGGCTTCAACGTTAACGATGTTCCCAACAAAGGAGTCAACGGTAAGTCTTTTTCTATTCTTCTTTTAGGCTTCTTTATTTTTTTTTTTGTAAACTTGAATACTGTATCCCAGTGCAGTGGGGACCGGGGACCCCCCATGGGTCCTAGAGAGGTCCCCTGGTGGCCCTTAGGCTAATGAGAACTTTTCTTAAGCTAGCAGCGTTAGCATAATGTAAAGGTCAGTGGAATGCATTCACAGGTTTTTGCTTTACCATTGTTAGCTTCTTGAATACAGCGGAGAAAGCCAGCTATTCCAAGTCATTCAGTACTCTCCTAAACCGGTTTTCCAGATGGTTGACCTGAAGACCAACTCTTATCAAATGTAATAAAGTTTAGAAGTCATTGACGTGAAAAAGAGATAAATAGAAGGCCCTACGACAAACTGTTAAACTGTCAACTTTTGTACATGGATGTTTTGGGCTTCTGTCAAATGGAAACATGGCTTAACCATGCAGATATGGGGCTTTTTTTTCATCTGTTAAAAGTTACAGTACATCGTTAAGTTGGGGGTGATAGCAGCAGTGAAACATTTGGGGAAGAATTCTTCAGGCTGTGAAGCACTTCACTGCTCCAGTGTGTAAATATAGTCCTCATTTAGGAAATACTTGTAGGTAATTCATAACAATAAAGCGGTATAATCAGCACACAGACTGTGCTCCCCACTGAAAGAAGCCAGGCCTGTGTTTATTTCCAGGCTTCCAGAGACTCCTATGGTTGTGAAGCTGCAGCCTGCAGTGATTAAGTAAACATTCCTGTGCATTGTGAACAAGGCTTATGGATTTTTTTCCCCCACCCTCTCTTGGTGATTTTGTGGTTTTAACATTTTCTGTGAAGGCACACGTTGTACTTCTACATCTGCCTCTAGTCTAATTTGCATGACAGGATTTTATGCGCCAATTAAGGCTGCTTGGTAATAAATAGAAACGGCTATGTAAATGTTCAGACAGAGGTGAGAAGGCAAATCAATTTAGCTAATCATAAGTTAAACCCAAGTGATGGAAACTTACTTAGGGGGGCTTTTACAGTGAAGGCTTGAGGGGAAGGGGGTTGGGGTTTGAAATTCCACTGTGTCCTGCATACTTTAAATCCCACCCTTCTCTCATTTCCCTTTCATTTATATGGTGGTTAAAATGAATATGCGCACATACATTCAAACCCCTAAATTCAGTCCCGCTTGGTTGCCAGTTTTGCAGTGGCTTCAGCGTGACGTTCTTGTTTAAAATGATAGAAGCAGGTTATTCAGGTACGGCTGCTTTCATATTGGTGTCTTGTTTAAGTCATTTCCTAATGCATATTTATCTCAATGGACTTAATAATTAGCTTCTCTCTTTTGCTCTATGGACTTTCTCACCTTAAACATTTCCGCTGTTTAATTTTGGCAATGCGTTCACAGCATTATTTCATCTGACAAGGGTGACCAATTTGTATGTGTCCTTTTATTGTTCCTATGCCCGTTTTATAAGTTTACTTTGCATAGTAAGAGGATGTTGTCTTTTTTTCTGTTGACAATGTCTCATTAGATTTTGAGTTGGACATAACTGTCAAAGGGGCAGAGAAGTTTTTCCACCCCTGCGTTTCACACAAGTCTTTTTGTTTTCTGCCTGTATGTCATTGATATGCTAAATGTCACTGAGAGTACCTCAACATGTCTGCATTGGTCCGACTTAATTGTCTTGCATCTCTGGGTTTTGAAAGCAACATCTGAATGAAGGCCGTTTTTATTGTGCAGGTTTGTGTGCTATACACACGTGCCTTTTCCTTACAATAGATTCCTGGTGTATGTCTGGGCCTTAGGCAGGGCCGACCTCAATGAGCAGCTCTTTGTCACTGAAAGAGACTGAGATAATTGATCTCTAGAAAGCAACAAGGTCTTCTGTCATTAAAGAGAGTTGGGGGTCTCCAGAAAGCAAAAAAAAAGCAGATACGGAAGCCCTGCACTCCTGAAATGTTTCATGGTGCTGAGGTGGAGAGGCTCCAGATGTGCAGTCTGATTGAGCTTCAGTCATGTTTGTCAGAGCATCACTTCTCCACTTTGTCATGGGTCGAACTCCAAACATGAATTCTCTCCTAATCATAACACAGTCTGTTTAAATTGAGCTGGATGTGAGGTTGCAGCAGGGTTAGGCCATTAATTACCTGCATATAACACCATTTCAGTTTCAACAGTTGATAATTAAAGACGCAGTTCATTGGAAAAAAAGTTGTTTCACTTCTAACATCTGCAGAAGTGGAAATAGTCAATATATATAATGCAGAAGTTGCAAAAAAAAAACTCCTTTAGTTCCACATAAGACTAGTGGTTGTGATCAGAACAGACTTGTGTTGCAGAGACATACTTCGAAAATGATACAGCATCTTTGCCAGTTGTCGCAGAAGAAGTTTTTTGACATGTTTACCTCCTTTTTATACATGCATCATAAATCAGATCGGTGGAATCTGAATGTTATTGGAGACACCGAATTTAAAACTTGGCTTTTATAACCACAGACATCTTGTGTTATTGTTGGCAGCATGGATATAAGAATGTTTGTTACCGTTCAAATTGCCAATGGGCTTAGCTGAAGCCAGACTTGAGATTCAATAAAGATGTTTTAATGCAGTAAAACTAAAATGGAAACCCTAATTGCTTTGGCATAGACAGAATGAAGTGATACAGAGGAACAGCAGGCTCAGTTGGGAAATTCCTTGTCGATCCCATGGTATCAATCTTTTACCACTCACGTGGAAGCAGTTCAAGACCTCGCATCCAAGTTTCTTGTCTGCCGGATGACGATTTGTTTAGGGCCTGTGGTTGAATACCTCACTTAAATGGGAAGTAGATGATGCTCGCAACACTAATGATGACAGATGAATGATGTCAGTAATCACACAGGATGTAAATGGTGGTTTTACTGTCTGAACCTATCTGCTAATAGCGGGTAGTGTTTAACAGTTATATTTGATACTGTGATAAATTGTTAAGCGCTATCTGATGTGATGCTTTAGCGCAGTTGCAACATGCACCAGGTTCTCAGGCTCACCCTGAAAGCAGAGCAGTTAACGCTTCCCAGATTGGTATCTGCCATGTCAAAGGCTACTACTGGTTGCAGGGCTGGACACTGTGCTTCCTTTTTTTTTTTTTTTTTTTTTGCAGCTCTTCAAGCTAAATCTGTTTTGGTTTACTCTGGCAGTCAGGCTTGATGTCATGCTGCAGGTATGGAACAATGGCAGAGATCAAAGAGAAGAGGGTCATTTTCCCTCCCTTCAGCACAAGGAACGTCCCCTGCTCACAATCAGTTCAGTGCATTATGACTGAAACTCAAAGCGCGCATGACCTCAGTGCGTTGGCCTTCCGGTAAGCTCGAGACATTCTGCAGCCTCGCATTGGGAGGGCTCCATCCCCCTTAGGCTTCGCTCAGACTTATCGCGCCGGCAGTCAGACGGTCCGGCAAAACCATAGACTGTGTATATATGTATATGTATATGTGTATATATGTATATGTATATATGTATATGTGTGTACACACACATATATATATATATATA